>NW_006208857.1:794732-795002 GCF_000334495.1 Tupaia belangeri chinensis
TGCGGAGGGCCCCAGGCCGCAGGCGGGAGCAGCTGGGCCGATTCCCTGGCCCGGAGCGGAAGGGGATGGCGTCGGGCCTGGGCTCCCCGTCCCCCTGCTCGGCGGGCAGCGAGGAGGAGGATCTCGATGCACTTTTGAACAACAGCCTGCCCCTGCCCCACCAAGGTAACGTCTGGCCCACGCCGGCTGGAAGGAGGCACGGCGCCCTGCGGCGGCCCCGGAGGCCGGCTCGTGGAGCTGGCTGGGCTCTGCAGGGCCCGGGGTGGAGGG
>NW_006208857.1:796242-814550 GCF_000334495.1 Tupaia belangeri chinensis
TGCGGGGTCCCGGGCCCCTGGAGGCTGGTGGGGTGGCGGGGCGGGGAGGCTGCGAGGGACCAGCCGGGCATCTGCCCTGGGAGGATCCTGTGGCCGCTGCTGTGGAAAGGAGAGGGACTGCCGGTTACTCTGATTATTTTTAACTTCTCATCAGTTACCGGTTTTCTGTGCTGTCTCCACTGTGCGAAGTTTGAATCGCGCTCCTTAGCAGGATGTAAGCGCTTCAGCCAGGCAGGTTGCCGCGGTGTTTTGAGTGGGGGAAATGATGGGGGCTAGGGGAGAATGTAAGAGCCTGGGGGGGCGCTCTGCCCCTGTGCCCCTAGGGGTGGCCCTAACCCTGGCTTTTTTCCGGTAGGCTTCTGCCTCTGCGAGGTAGCCTGGGGTCTGGGCTGGCAGTAGGAAATGTTCGTGTGGGTGTGCTAGGGGTTGCGCTGTGTTTTGGGGTGGCTCCGCGGACTGGCCAAACCCGTATGGTTGTAACCACCCGGGCTGATTGGAGTAGCTGGAGTCTGTCGGTGACTGATGATTGGGGGTATGCTCCCGAGTGGGTGTCTCTGGCTTTCCTGCAGAGCCCCTAGCTAAGTCCTCTGCTCATTTCCTTGACCCTTTTTTTACCCCCAGCTTCGTTTTTTTCCTACACGCCTGCCTTCCTCTTCTCTGATTCTACTTTTCTCATTCTGCGGAGCCTGCTGGTCCTGTTTTTGTTTCCCATCGAATGTCATCCACTTCTGCCTTCTGTTTCCTTAGCTTCAGCCGGAAGTTGAGGTAGTCGGGAGAGATGTTTCCATCCTGCGTTTTCCAAGTTGGAAGTCTTCACTTCAGCCAGAGACCATTGTGGGGGTGTCAGTCTGATTGCGTCTTCAGCTGTCGGCATGAGGGACTCAAGCTTGAGTCTCGTCACCGCACAGGACAGGGTGGCAGGTTGCTTGCTGTTTGTTTGACCGGGGTAGGGCAGGAGAGTGGTGGTGGCACGGCCGGCCTGTCCTCTCTCTGCAAGGCCGCAGAGATGGTAGTGCTGCCCCTCCAGTGGACATCTCGGCCTCCCAGCAGCCCCTTGGTCTGGGACTGCCACCCCCTGTGTTGACCGTGAGCTCCCGGGTGAACTCTGCCCCAAGCTGTAGTGTGACCCAGTTTTTCCACTCGCCACACCCCGTTCCTGCCCCTTTCCCAAATCTTCCTCTGTTTCTTGGCCAGTTCGCAGAGTGCCATTTCAGTGCCTCATTTGCTTGAGAAGTTTGGGGGTCGTATGTGGAAGGGAGGGTGTCCCCTTTGCCTCCATGGGTTTGTCCTTATCTCCACTTTTAGCTTTTATGGAGGTGGCGAAGGAAAGACGCGAGATGTAGCTGATTGTGGGGGTGATATGGGGATGGCTGGGGAGAAGTCCTTAAAATAATGATCCTTTCTGGTGCGATCCAGGCTGGTGTTCTATTCCCAAGGGAATGGGAGGGGCTTTCTTGTGCCTGGCCTGACCCTGGGCTAAGTGAGAAGGGGGAGTCCGAGGTGCTTTGTCCAGCCTAAGGTCTCATGTTGCCTGGTATCTGTTTAGCTCGGAAAGGGCGGAGCCAGAGACATTTTAGGGCTAGTTCTGGGGGTCAGGAGTGGAGAGTGCCTGAGTACTCCAGGGAAACCTTATTGTTCACCACCCTGTCTGGGACCCTGCTACATTTCTTTGGTGGGGTCTGACTCCCATGTGGTGGCCAGGACTCCCGAGCCGGGTGATGAGGAAGGTGAGCTCCAGAGGCTTCCTGGGACCGACCTCCCGTCCTCAGGCAGATCTGGGTATCTGAGATTTGGGGAGAGGGTCGCGTGCTCTGTTCCACTGAGCCCTTGTCAAGTCTTACGGTGACTGAGGGAGGAACCAGGTGGCCCTCGCAGTTTTGCCCTTCGCTTGGTCTCCGGTCTAGGAGAATGGGGTTGCCTCATAAGAACTGAGTCCTCCCAGAGTAGACGTTAGTGGTCGGTGGCATTTGGACCTGGGGCCAGGTAACAAATTTGGGAGGTCTTCCGGTTGGGCAGTCTTACCCCGGCTACCTCTCAACCCCGCCCCCTCCCCTGCCACTTCCTGTCTGTCCTATGCTGGCAGCTGGGTGCCCTGGGCCGGCTTCTGCGGTCAGGAGCCATTTTCCCTCTCCTCACTGGGTGAGGCACTCCCTTCTCTCCACTGCCTCTCCACACCCCCCCCCCTTTTGGGCGGGGGTGGCTTGGGAAGAGGGAGTGAGAGGAGGGAGGAGGGAGCTGGTGTGAGTGTCTGTTACAAAGGAAGCCGCCTCCTGGCCCAGTCTCCCCCTCTGTGCCCCTTCCCACCTATCCCTGCCCAGGAGCTCAGTGTTACCCCAGGCTTTGTGTGTGCTTCCAGCCAGGGGAGGAGGTGGAGCCAGATGGGAGGAGGATGGCGAGGAGGTGACAGCTGGGCTGATTGTGCCCCCTCGGGAGAAGAGGCTTCTGACCCAGGAGAAGTGGGGTGGGGGGAACAGGAGGCCTGGAAATGGGCAAAGGAAATTATGTTTGGGAGTAGGCGGATGATTGGGCTGGCATCTGAACCTGGGGATCCTTGGAGGTTCTGGGTGTTTTGAGGAGTGGTGACCCCAAAGGGGAAGGGTGTGGTTTCTGGGGCCTTTGAACTGGTATTGTTCTGGGGAAGTCCTGAGATATATTCCGTAGTTCTTGCCTTCAAGGTAGGACCTTTGGTTTTCATTACATGGTTTATAGAGTAGTATTTGGTGGCCAGTGTCAGGAGGCTTGGACCTCGTTCGTTCTCTTCCATGGTGAACTCTAAGCTGGACTCACTGCCCTGGTGGATGTCTGGAGGACAGGCTGTTGGTAGGAGCAGGGCGAGGAGGCTGGGGTCTGGACAGCTGCCCGAGGTGGGCCTATTTCAGTATATACAGCTCTGTCTTTGTCTTGTTTTTGTCCTGGGTATCAGCTTCTTTCTGTGAAAGTGTGGCAGTTCTCTTCAGAGGAATCTGGGACAAGAGGTGGGGAGTGAAGCCTAAAGCCTCTGGATTAGGCCCTAACCTTTTGCTGTCGATCTTTTCCTCACCTATCGCTCTTTACCAAATACATGTAGAAAACGAAGAAGACCCAGAAGAGGATTTGTCAGAAGCAGAGACTCCAAAGCTCAAGAAGAAGAAAAAACCTAAGAAACCTCGGGACCCTAAAGTCCCTAAGAGCAAACGCCAAAAAAAGGAGGTGAGTGGGCGGCTGAGTGTGCTGGGCAACGGGGAGGGAGGGGCTCTGCCAAGGGCTGAGGGCGACTGTTTCTTGGGTGGTAGGCCAGGTCTGGGGAGGAGCCTCGGGCTGTCCTGAGGTCAGCATGTGTGTAGCATGTGTGTCTGTCTCCCTCTCCCCCCTTCCCTGCTCCAGCGTGTGCTCTTATGCCGGCAGCTGGGGGACAGCTCTGGGGAGGGGCCGGAGTTTGTGGAGGAGGAGGAAGAGGTGGCCCTGCGCTCAGACAGTGAGGGCAGCGACTACACCCCTGGCAAGAAGAAGAAGAAGAAGCTTGGACCCAAGAAAGAGAAGAAGAGCAAATCCAAGCGGAAGGAAGAGGAGGAGGAGGACGACGATGACGACGACTCAAAGGTGCCTGGACCTCCATCCTTCTCTCTGTACTGTGAACTTCTGCCAGACACCCGACTGGCCCTAGAACATCTTGTTTCCTGTTTTTAATCATTTCTTCTTGGCTCTCTTACCTCGGTCTCGCAAGCATAGTCCCATCTCTGATTCCTCAGCAAGTGTGGGCACAAGGTGGTGAGTCGCTGGCCTTGTTCTCTGTGCAGGAGCCTAAGTCATCGGCTCAGCTCCTGGAAGACTGGGGCATGGAAGACATTGACCATGTGTTCTCAGAGGAGGATTATCGCACCCTCACCAACTACAAGGCCTTCAGCCAGTTTGTCCGGTAAACCAGGGGGCCTTAATGGCAGGGGGAGGAGAGTCCTCCTAGAGTCTCTTACTACTTCTCTTTCTCTTTTCCTCTTAAACATTTTTTATTTTCTCTGTCCCCATGTGTTTCTCCACCAGACCCCTCATTGCTGCCAAAAACCCTAAGATTGCTGTCTCCAAGATGATGATGGTCTTAGGCGCGAAGTGGCGGGAGTTCAGCACCAACAACCCCTTCAAAGGCAGTTCTGGGGCTTCGGTGGCGGCTGCGGCGGCAGCGGCAGTGGCTGTGGTGGAGAGTATGGTGACGGCCACTGAGGTTGCACCCCCTCCGCCCCCTGTGGAGGTGCCTATCCGCAAGGCCAAGACCAAGGAGGGCAAAGGTGAAACAGGGTGCAGTGGCGGGGTCTCAGACTGAGAGAGCAAGGGGATGCTGCTCTGTCAGCCCTGACGGAAGAGGGGGAGGAATGCTGGTTTCAGGAGGGAAACTTGGGACACTAGACATGGTGAAGAAGGCTTAGGTGGAGCAGGCTTTATTTTCCCCATTTTTTGTCCTATGGTATTTATTCGGATGTGTCCTGATTTTTAGGTCCTAATGCTCGGAGGAAGCCCAAGGGTAGCCCCCGTGTGCCTGATGCCAAGAAGCCTAAACCCAAGAAAGTAGCCCCACTGAAAATCAAGCTGGGAGGTTTTGGTTCCAAGCGTAAGAGATCCTCGGTGAGAGCCCAGCCTGTCTGCTTGGTGTGGGTGCCGTGTCTGGTTGGTGCAAAAGCAAGTGCGATTTTACATTTTTGAAATTTGGATACATTCTTTTCTTTTTTTCAGAATTACGTTATTTAACTTCATTTATTCATCTATTTCAATTTGACCAGAAAGGGACAGAGTGAGTGAGAGAGAGAGAGAGAAAGTGAGAAACCAAGGTCTGTGACTTGAACTGTGGTTGGTTGGCCATGTGGGAGTTCAGCATCCTTAACCACTATACCGCCTTCCGGCCTCAACATTGGATACGTTCTTAAAGAATTATTTTATTTTATTTATTCATTCATTTATTTTAATTTGACCAGAGAGAGAGAAAGCCACCAGGTCCAGGACTTGAACCATGATCAGCCATGTGGGAGTATCCAGCGCCTTAACCATCACACCACCCGCTGGTCCCAACATTGGATACATTCTTTTTTTTTTTTTTTCTGATACATTCTTAAATAGATGTGATTATACATTTTTTTTTGGATTTTTGCTATAGGATACATGCGCTTCCCCAGAAACACAAGAGAGAAAAGTGAGAAATCACCCTCCAGGGTGTTTGACCATGCTGCAGTCCCTTCTCCTCCTCCTCTATTCTTCTCTCAGGATTTTGGGCGTGCATGCACATGCACCCAGTGTGCGTGTCAAGCTGCCAGGTCCAGAAGGGTCCAGAATTTGAATTGCATTTGGCTGTGTGGGAGTCAGCGCCACAGCCACTACCCCACCTGCTGGCTCCTATGCATCATTTTAATGCGCATTTTTCTTTTTTGCTGATGACTTATTTTTTGCTGTTTATCTTAGACTATAGAAATGATATTAGACAAAAAGCAAATTAGAGTGGTTTTCTTATTCAAGTTCAAAATGGGTGGTAACGTAGCAGAGGCAACTTGCTACATTAACGTATTTGGATTATGGACTGAGAACGAGAAGGAACGCAGTGCAGCGTGGTTTGGGAAGTTCAGTGAAGGAGATGAG
Organism: Tupaia belangeri chinensis; assembly: GCF_000334495.1. Taxonomy (NCBI): domain Eukaryota; kingdom Metazoa; phylum Chordata; class Mammalia; order Scandentia; family Tupaiidae; genus Tupaia; species Tupaia belangeri. The sequence continues at coordinate 801,838 of NW_006208857.1, forward strand.
GGTGGGGCCAACCAGAGGGTGGGGCCGGCCATCGGATCGGAAGTCAACAACTGACAGTTGAGAGCAATCATTGAAGCTGACCCTCTTACGACCACACAAGAAGTTGAAGAGCTCAGCCTTTGAGTTGACCATTCTGTGTTGTTCAGCATTTGAAGCAAAGTGGAAAGATGAAAAAGCTTAAGAGGATGCATCATGAGCTGACTGAAAATTAAAAACAAAATCACCTTGAATTGTCCTGTTTTCTTATTCTATTCAACAACCATTTCTCGAAACAATTGTGACATGAAGAAAAGTGGATTTTATACAACTATTATTGATGGACCAGCTCTGTGGTTGGACTGAGAAGAAGCCGTAAAGCATTCTCTAAAGATAAATGTGCACCAAAAAAAGGTCATGGTCACTGGGGTCTGCTCCACTGCAGCATTCTGAATCCTGCCGAAACCATTACCATTGCTGAGAAATATGCTCAGCAAGTCAGCTGCCATTGGTCAAGAGAAAGGGCCCTGTTCTTTTTTGGGAGAATGACCGACAGCACGTTGCACAACCAGTGCTTCAAAAGTTGAATGAATTGAGCTACGAAGTTTTGCCTCATCCTCCGTATTCTCCTGACATCTCGCCAGCTGACTAGCACTTCTTCAAGCATCTCAACAACTTTTGGAGAGGTTTTTTTTTTTTTTGCTATAGGGCACGTGCGCTCACCAGACAGACAGAGATAGAAAGCGAGAAATCACCCCCCAGGGGGGATGGCCAAGTGGCAATCCCTTCTCCTCCATTCTCCTCTCGGGGTCTTGGGCACGCACACCATGCGCCTGGCGTGAGTTTAAGCCACCGGGTCCGGGACGCGAACCGCAGTCGGCTACGTGGGAGTCCAGCGACATAGCCATTACACTAACTGCTGGTCCCAAGTATCTCAACAACTTTTTGTAGAAGATGCTCTCCAAGAGTTCATCGAGTTCTAAAGTACTTATTTTTACACTATACTAATAAACAAACTATAGGAATAAACAAACCGATTGTAATGGTTTCTATATTGATTAATAGAGGCGTGCTTGAGGCTAGTTATGATGATTTAAAATTCACAGTCCAAAACCACAGTTGCTTTTGCACCAGCCTCATAGAAAGGATGTTGTCTGTGTCTGGAATTGTTCAGCGCAGTAGTCCCTGTCCTTAACGGTGGGCATTTGAAAATGTGGGGAGTTGGCTGCAGGACAACGTGCAACTGGGCTCCCCACGTAACTGTCCTTGCTGGGATTCTGGTACCCCCAGTGAGAGAGTGACCCCCTCTCTACCACACTCTCCTTCTTGGCTTGAACTGATAGCCTTGTTCTATTTCTTGTTCTGTCAGAGTGAGGATGACGACTTAGACGTGGAATCTGACTTCGATGATGCCAGTATCAATAGCTACTCTGTTTCTGACGGTTCCACCAGCCGTAGTAGCCGCAGCCGCAAGAAACTCCGAACCACTAAGAAGAAGAAGAAAGGTGTGCTGCTTTTCTATACCTATATGTGATGGGATGAGGTGGGAATGACCGGGAACAGATCTCCCTAAGGAGATAGGGTGGGGGGAGGTGGTTTTGTTCTAATAACTGGGCTTCCCCTCTTCCTTGCCCAGGCGAGGAGGAGGTGACTGCTGTGGATGGTTATGAGACAGACCACCAGGACTATTGCGAGGTGTGCCAGCAAGGCGGCGAGATCATCCTGTGTGACACCTGTCCCCGAGCTTACCACATGGTCTGCCTGGACCCGGACATGGAGAAGGCTCCGGAGGGCAAGTGGAGCTGCCCGCATTGCGTGAGTGTCCGGCTGCTGTGGCCGCTGGGAGCCCGCAAGGGGAAGGGTGGAGGTGGCGCTGCTGCTGGTTGTGAGCGGTGGGTGGTGGGTGGGGTGGGAGTCACCTAATGTCTGTGGTCCTGCACCACAGGAGAAGGAGGGCATCCAGTGGGAGGCCAAAGAAGACAATTCTGAGGGCGAAGAGATCCTGGAAGAGGTTGGGGGAGACCCTGAAGAGGAGGATGACCACCATATGGAATTCTGTCGGGTCTGTAAGGATGGCGGGGAGCTGCTCTGCTGTGACACTTGTCCTTCTTCCTACCACATCCACTGCCTGAACCCTCCACTTCCAGAGATCCCCAACGGCGAGTGGCTCTGTCCCCGCTGTACGGTGAGTGACCGACCTCGGCCAGGCAGCACTCTGTGGGAAGTGGAGTCTAGGGCAGAGGGTTAGCCGCTTGTATGTGTAGGCCTTGGGAGGTGGAGGTGCAGGAGGGGTCGTTAGAGAACCGCCCTGCAACACAGGTATTCTCCTTGCTTGTGTGTCCATCTGACCTCACAGGGTCCAGTGCTTGGCCGGCTCTGGAGAGGGGTAGGCAGTGCTGTAGCTGAGGGCGTGTGCACAGATGGCTCTGTCTTGGCACCCTGTGTTCAGGTCTTGGGAGCTTAGGATGTGTAGGGCTCCGGATCTGTGGGGTTTCTCTGCTTGCCCAGCAGTCTGGGTTACTGTTGAAGTCTAGCTGCTGGCTCTGTTACGCACCTAGGAGTGAGTCTTACATGTCCTGGACGACGTATGGAAATGGAAAGGGGATTCTGTTCCTCTCTTCCTGGAAGGGCCCCGGACAGAGATCTTACTTGAGATGAGATGTGATTGGCCGTTTGACAAGGCCGAGGCAGTGGGCTGTACCATCTCCTCCCCATGGCTCTGATTTGGGGTTGGGTTGTTTCTCTTTCTCTCAGTGTCCAGCTCTGAAGGGCAAAGTACAGAAGATCCTCATCTGGAAGTGGGGTCAGCCACCGTCTCCCACCCCAGTGCCTCGGCCTCCAGATGCTGACCCCAATACACCCTCCCCCAAGCCCTTGGAGGGGCGGCCAGAGCGGCAGTTCTTTGTGAAATGGCAAGGCATGTCTTACTGGCACTGCTCCTGGGTGTCTGAGCTGCAGGTAGGTCTGGATTGGCCGGGATGGGGCCAGCATGAAGAGGGTGCGAGGAGGCAGCAGCCTCGGGTGGGAGTGACCGTAGCTCCACGGGGGCTCGCTTCTTGTCCTTGCAGTTGGAGCTGCACTGTCAGGTGATGTTCCGGAACTACCAGCGGAAGAATGACATGGACCAGACAGAGATAGAAAGCGAGAAATCACCCCCCAGGGGGGATGGCCAAGTGGCAATCCCTTCTCCTCCATTCTCCTCTCGGGGTCTTGGGCACGCACACCATGCGCCTGGCGTGAGTTTAAGCCACCGGGTCCGGGACGCGAACCGCAGTCGGCTACGTGGGAGTCCAGCGACATAGCCATTACACTAACTGCTGGTCCCAAGTATCTCAACAACTTTTTGTAGAAGATGCTCTCCAAGAGTTCATCGAGTTCTAAAGTACTTATTTTTACACTATACTAATAAACAAACTATAGGAATAAACAAACCGATTGTAATGGTTTCTATATTGATTAATAGAGGCGTGCTTGAGGCTAGTTATGATGATTTAAAATTCACAGTCCAAAACCACAGTTGCTTTTGCACCAGCCTCATAGAAAGGATGTTGTCTGTGTCTGGAATTGTTCAGCGCAGTAGTCCCTGTCCTTAACGGTGGGCATTTGAAAATGTGGGGAGTTGGCTGCAGGACAACGTGCAACTGGGCTCCCCACGTAACTGTCCTTGCTGGGATTCTGGTACCCCCAGTGAGAGAGTGACCCCCTCTCTACCACACTCTCCTTCTTGGCTTGAACTGATAGCCTTGTTCTATTTCTTGTTCTGTCAGAGTGAGGATGACGACTTAGACGTGGAATCTGACTTCGATGATGCCAGTATCAATAGCTACTCTGTTTCTGACGGTTCCACCAGCCGTAGTAGCCGCAGCCGCAAGAAACTCCGAACCACTAAGAAGAAGAAGAAAGGTGTGCTGCTTTTCTATACCTATATGTGATGGGATGAGGTGGGAATGACCGGGAACAGATCTCCCTAAGGAGATAGGGTGGGGGGAGGTGGTTTTGTTCTAATAACTGGGCTTCCCCTCTTCCTTGCCCAGGCGAGGAGGAGGTGACTGCTGTGGATGGTTATGAGACAGACCACCAGGACTATTGCGAGGTGTGCCAGCAAGGCGGCGAGATCATCCTGTGTGACACCTGTCCCCGAGCTTACCACATGGTCTGCCTGGACCCGGACATGGAGAAGGCTCCGGAGGGCAAGTGGAGCTGCCCGCATTGCGTGAGTGTCCGGCTGCTGTGGCCGCTGGGAGCCCGCAAGGGGAAGGGTGGAGGTGGCGCTGCTGCTGGTTGTGAGCGGTGGGTGGTGGGTGGGGTGGGAGTCACCTAATGTCTGTGGTCCTGCACCACAGGAGAAGGAGGGCATCCAGTGGGAGGCCAAAGAAGACAATTCTGAGGGCGAAGAGATCCTGGAAGAGGTTGGGGGAGACCCTGAAGAGGAGGATGACCACCATATGGAATTCTGTCGGGTCTGTAAGGATGGCGGGGAGCTGCTCTGCTGTGACACTTGTCCTTCTTCCTACCACATCCACTGCCTGAACCCTCCACTTCCAGAGATCCCCAACGGCGAGTGGCTCTGTCCCCGCTGTACGGTGAGTGACCGACCTCGGCCAGGCAGCACTCTGTGGGAAGTGGAGTCTAGGGCAGAGGGTTAGCCGCTTGTATGTGTAGGCCTTGGGAGGTGGAGGTGCAGGAGGGGTCGTTAGAGAACCGCCCTGCAACACAGGTATTCTCCTTGCTTGTGTGTCCATCTGACCTCACAGGGTCCAGTGCTTGGCCGGCTCTGGAGAGGGGTAGGCAGTGCTGTAGCTGAGGGCGTGTGCACAGATGGCTCTGTCTTGGCACCCTGTGTTCAGGTCTTGGGAGCTTAGGATGTGTAGGGCTCCGGATCTGTGGGGTTTCTCTGCTTGCCCAGCAGTCTGGGTTACTGTTGAAGTCTAGCTGCTGGCTCTGTTACGCACCTAGGAGTGAGTCTTACATGTCCTGGACGACGTATGGAAATGGAAAGGGGATTCTGTTCCTCTCTTCCTGGAAGGGCCCCGGACAGAGATCTTACTTGAGATGAGATGTGATTGGCCGTTTGACAAGGCCGAGGCAGTGGGCTGTACCATCTCCTCCCCATGGCTCTGATTTGGGGTTGGGTTGTTTCTCTTTCTCTCAGTGTCCAGCTCTGAAGGGCAAAGTACAGAAGATCCTCATCTGGAAGTGGGGTCAGCCACCGTCTCCCACCCCAGTGCCTCGGCCTCCAGATGCTGACCCCAATACACCCTCCCCCAAGCCCTTGGAGGGGCGGCCAGAGCGGCAGTTCTTTGTGAAATGGCAAGGCATGTCTTACTGGCACTGCTCCTGGGTGTCTGAGCTGCAGGTAGGTCTGGATTGGCCGGGATGGGGCCAGCATGAAGAGGGTGCGAGGAGGCAGCAGCCTCGGGTGGGAGTGACCGTAGCTCCACGGGGGCTCGCTTCTTGTCCTTGCAGTTGGAGCTGCACTGTCAGGTGATGTTCCGGAACTACCAGCGGAAGAATGACATGGACGAGCCACCGTCTGGGGACTTTGGCGGTGATGAAGAGAAGAGCCGAAAGCGGAAGAACAAGGACCCCAAGTTTGCAGAGATGGAGGAACGCTTCTACCGCTATGGGATCAAACCAGAGTGGATGATGATCCACCGGATCCTCAACCACAGGTACCAGCAGGGCACCCGGGGTGCAGGCGACAGCCGTGGTGACTCTCGCCAGGGGTCTCGGGGGCGATACCGCCAGGAGCTCGACTTGGAGAACACTGTGTTCTTAACCGAGTCCAGGTGTTGAGCGTAGCTGGCTCAGTCCTGGCATTTGAGATGCAGGAGAGTATAGAGATCCTTCTTGGTCTCAAGATTGGTGTGTAGTACCGGTTCCGAACACGTGAGGTCTGAGGCACACCCAGAGGTCTGGTTGGGGCATACATTCGTCGGCTGACTCGGGAGGACGGTTGCCTTCTGGCCCTGAGGCTCTTCTCTCCCTGACCTTGCAGTGTGGACAAGAAGGGCCACGTCCACTACTTGATCAAGTGGCGAGACCTACCCTATGACCAGGCCTCTTGGGAGAGTGAGGATGTGGAGATCCAGGACTATGACCTGTTCAAACAGGGCTACTGGAATCACAGGTGCGTGCTGTTGGGGGGAGCAGAGTTGGCTTCTTACCGAAGAGGGCTCGGCAGCTGGGTGATGTCTGTCTTCTTCAGGGAGCTCATGCGGGGTGAGGAAGGACGACCAGGCAAAAAGCTCAAGAAGGTGAAACTGAGGAAGCTCGAGCGGCCTCCTGAAACCCCAACTGTGGACGTGAGTTGGGGCTGAAGAGGGGAGGGCATGGCGTGCTGGGCGGACAGTGCCTTGTCTGCCCGTCTAGTGGTGGTGCCCTATCTCCACCTGCACGCAACAGCTTCGTAGCCGCGAATGCCTCCTGAGTCTTCCCCACTCCTCCACGTCCCTGTCAGTCAGGAAGCACTAGGGTGACTGACCTTGTTTACCATGAGAAAATGTGGGGAGCCGCCCACATTAAAATGGCTGTCATGACTTTCACTGCTTAAGAATGGCCGGTGCGACCTTGACACAGACACCAGGAATGCAGACCCCCTGGTTCACACAGAGCTGGCAGGTCCTCAATAAGGTCCGCTGTAAACCCCGCCTACCTCCCTCTACCTTGTGTATATAAGAAAGCGCTCTAGCCCTCAATAAATGAGCGGAACTTTTACATCAAAGAGCTGTGACACTATGTGAGCTGTGATACTTCTTTCGCTCCCGTGCTGAGACGCTGCTGCGCCGGTTCCAGACCTCCGCCCCCTCGCTCGAGTTTCCCTGCCCGATTCATCCCGCAGGTTCGGGACATTTTGGCGCCCGGACAGGCACTCGAGTTGAAGGGATCGCGACAGGTTCCCGGGGATTCCGAAGAAAGAGCATGTTCTCGGCAAGGAACAAGCTTTCGTCGGAATAAAAAATGTCCCGAACCTGCGGGACGAATCGGGCAGGGAAACTCGAGCGAGGGGGCGGAGGTCTGGAACCGGCGCAGCAGCGTCTCAGCACGGGAGCGAAAGAAGTATCACAGCTCACAGTGTCACAGCTCTTTGATGTAAAGGTTTCGCTCATTTATTGAGGGCTAGAGCGCTTTCTTATATACACAAGGTAGAGGGAGGTAGGCGGGGTTTACAGCGGACCTTATTGAGGACCTGCCAGCTCTGTGTGAACCAGGGGGTCTGCATTCCTGGTGTCTGTGTCAAGGTCGCACCGGCCATTCTTAAGCAGTGAAGGTCATGACAGCCATTTTGATATGGGCGGCTCCCCACAAGAAAACAGTGTATTTTATATGATTGAGAAAGTATTAGGGGAGGGTCACAACCAAGTTTTAATTTTTTTTTTTGGGAGAGGTTTTTGCTATAGGGCACGTGCGCTTGCCAGACAGAGACAGAGAGACAGAGAGACAGAAAGGGAGAGATCACCCCCTGGGGGGATGGCCACGCCGCAATCCCTTCTCCTCCAGTCTCCTCTCGGGATCTTGGGAACGCACGCACACGCGCCTGGTGTGAGTTCAAGCCATGGGGTCTGGGACTTGAACCGCGGTCGACTACATGGGAGTCCAGCAACATAGCCATTACGCTAACTGCTGGTCTCCCAAATTTTAATTTTTTTAAATAATTTTTTTTCCCTTTTTTTTTCTTTTGGAGAGGTTTTTGCTGTAGGCCGTGTGCTCGCCAGAAAGAGACAGCGAGACAGAAAGCAGGAAATCAGAAAGAGACAGAGAGACAGAAAGCCGGAAATCCCCCCCCAGCGGGATGGCCACACCGCAATCCCTTCTCCTCCATTCTCCTCTCGGGATCTTGGACACACAAGCACAAGCGTCCGGCATGAGTTTAAATCACCGGGTCCAGGACTCAAACTGCAGTTGAATACATGGGAGTCCAGCGATGTAGCTATTATGCCATCTGCTGGTTCCATTAAAGAATTATTTATTTAATTTCACACATTCATTTATTTTAATTTGACTAGAGAGAGAGAGGGGGAAAGTGAGAAAGCAAGCTACGATGTCCAGGACTCAAATCATGGTCAGCCATGTGGGAGTGTCCAGTGCCTTAACACTTGCTGGTCCCCACAACCAAGTTTTTATGAATTTTTTTTTTTTTTTAATTTGCCACAGGGACTATACCTTAACCAGAGGGAAAGGGGAAAGTGAGAAAGCATCCACCCCAGGGGATGGCCATGCTGCCTTAATTCTCTCTGGATTTTCAGCACACCCCCCCACACACATGCTTTTTCAAAGCTGCCAGGTCTGGGACTCAAACCTCATAGCCATGCGGGATCTATCCACCGTAACCACCCTGCCACCAACTGGCCTATACTTTTATGAAATTCATATTGAGACCTCTTCATTCACAGCACCTTCCCTCTGTGTTCTGTCAATGTAGTATTGGGTTGTCAGAAAAGTCACAGTGTATTTTTTTCTTTTTTTTTTAAGGCAAAGATGCGTCACAACTTTTCCAGCAACCCATTGTAACGTGAAGGCAGTTAGGGTTAAAAACAGGGATCTAGGAGTCAGGACCCATCTAGGTGGGCCCTGACTGGTAGAATGTGTTGCTGGGGAGCCTGTGATGTGTTTGCCCTCAGCGATCTGTAGGATCGAGATAGGTCTGCCTGATAGGTCAGTGTCTTGCTTCCTGGGCGTACCAGATCGTCCACAAAGGTGCCGTGACTGCTGGTGCTCTTCTTCCCCATGATTTTTTATGGCTCAGGGAGGACCTAGTGAGGACGGGGTTGGCGGCAGCTACAGTTTTAGTGGGAGGAAGCGGATTCTGCCGGCTCTTGACCTCTCTGTCTGATTCCTCAGCCAACAGTGAAGTATGAGCGGCAGCCGGAGTACCTGGATGCTACAGGAGGAACCCTGCACCCCTACCAGATGGAGGGCTTGAACTGGTTGCGCTTCTCCTGGGCGCAGGGGACCGACACCATCTTGGCTGATGAGATGGGCCTTGGGAAGACTGTACAGACAGCAGTCTTTCTCTACTCCCTCTACAAGGAGGTAGGGAAGCTGGGGCTGCTCGTTTTTTTGTGTAGGTATTTTACATTCATAGTCTTATACTCTGAGGGGAAAGGAGAGGAAAAGTTGGTCCCTGACCGGGAAGAACACCGTTGCGGGATGGTGAGATAAGACTCCCTTATAGGGCAAAGGGCTGGAGGGGTAGAGCCATGGGTAGGGTTAGCAGGGGTGTGGAGAACCCCGGTCCTGGGGAGATACACTTGCAGAGACAAGCAGAATTGTGGGTGGAATTAGGATGGAAAGACTTACAGGGAGAGATGAGATTGAAGCTCTGTAAACATAGGCCGTAGCTTTTGGGAACTGTGGGGTAGGATGTTGTCGTCGAGGTGAGATGGGGGCCACTCTGCAGCCCAGTCTTTGGCCTCACTCCAGGGGCAGCCTGGACAGGTGGGGGCTGGGGTTGTCATGGGGCGGGACCCTCAGTCTTGACTCTGCTTCTTCTCTTCTTCCTCAAAGGGTCATTCCAAAGGCCCCTTCCTAGTGAGTGCCCCTCTTTCTACCATCATCAACTGGGAGCGGGAGTTTGAAATGTGGGCTCCAGATATGTATGTGGTGACGTACGTGGGTGACAAGGACAGCCGTGCCATCATCCGGGAGAATGAGTTCTCTTTCGAAGACAATGCCATTCGTGGTGGCAAGAAGGCCTCCCGCATGAAGGTATCTCAGTGGAGGGAGGCCATTCCGCGAGCACACATCTGCCATGGGCTGAGCTCCTCCTTGTGAGGTGGAGGGGTAGCCGGAGAGGGGGAGCACGCCATGTCCCCTGGTTGCACTTACACCAGAGGGCTTGCCTAACAGTGGCCGGGTTGTCTTGGTGTAGAAAGAGGCGTCCGTGAAGTTCCACGTGCTGCTGACGTCCTACGAGCTCATCACCATCGACATGGCCATCTTGGGCTCCATCGACTGGGCCTGCCTCATTGTAGATGAAGCGCACCGGCTCAAGAACAATCAGTCCAAGGTGAGGAGAAGATGACGGCCCCCAGCTTGTGTTCAGGTTCCTTGGATTCCTTAAAGGGAAGTCTAGCAGGAAAGGAAAGAAAGTGGGCTCTGCCTGCCTTCCTCATATGTGGTGGCCCTTGGTGGCCAGGCCTTTAAAATGGGCTAGTAGATAGTACAGGTGGCTAAGGTGCTGGAATCCCACAGAGCCAACCACCGTTCAAGTCCCAGACCCGATGGCTTGAAAAGCACACCGGGCATGTGTGTGTGTGCCCAAAATCCCAGGAAGAGAATAGAGGACAGGAGTTGTGGCGTGGCTGTCCTCCCTGGGGTGGTGATTTCTCACTTTCTGTCTTTGTCTTGTGCAAGTGCATGTTCCCTATTGGTTAAAAACCTAAAAAAGAAAAAAGAGAATGGTGAGGGTAAGTGTAGGAGGTTTATTTATTAGCAAAACAGCTTGGAATTCAGCAAGGTCCATACAAGGGCCCTCTTTTTTTTTTTTTTTTTTAAGTTGCCAAAGGGCATGTATACTCCCCAGAGACAGACAGGAAGAAGGAGAAGGCCCCCCCCTACTAGGGTGTGGTCATGCCACAAGCCCTCTCTCATTTCTCTATCCTGTTGGATTTGGGGCGAACACCCCTGGTGTGTTTTACAAGCAGCTGGCACTGGGATTTGCACCATGGTTGGTCAGGAAGGATCTGGCTCTTAACCACTAGGCTATGGGGCTGGCCCTACTAGACCCTTCTTTTCATTGAATTCCATCTCTTTCCATCTGCTTCATCAGTTCTTCCGGGTTCTGAATGGTTACTCACTCCAGCACAAGCTGTTGCTGACTGGGACTCCACTTCAGAACAATCTTGAAGAATTGTTTCATCTACTCAACTTTCTCACCCCGGAGAGATTCCAGTAAGTGTCTGTTCTCCCTAATCGACTTAGAATTCAGCTCCTTCTAATTCTTCCCTATATAAGTTCTTCTCCCTCTCCCCAACACATTTCCCTTGTTTTTTTCTAAAGCAATTTGGAAGGCTTCTTGGAGGAGTTTGCGGACATTGCCAAGGAGGACCAGATTAAAAAACTGCATGACATGCTGGGGCCTCACATGTTGCGGCGGCTCAAAGCTGATGTGTTCAAGAACATGCCATCCAAGACGGAGCTGATTGTGCGTGTGGAGCTGAGCCCCATGCAGAAGTGAGTGGGAAGGGATGGAAGAGCTTGCTCCATTTTGCTAGCATAGTTGGCGGTCTGCCAGTTGGAGGCTACAAAGTATTTCTTTTATTTTGTCTTTGTTTTTGGTCCATGCATGTGCCAGTGGAAGCCCCCCCCCCCCCCCCGCCCCTGACCCCTGTGAGGCCTGGCCGAGCTGCTCTCCCCCTTCAGTTCTTCCTCCGTCAGGATTCTGGGTATCTGTGTGGGCATGCTGTGTTGCCATTGGGGCTGGGGGTTGAATCCCAAATGGCCATGCAGGGTCCAGCTTCCTCTCTGCAGTGTTTAACAGTTGTGCTATAGGCTGGTCCATGTTTTTAAACTTTTTTTTTTACTTATTTTATTTATGATAATGTATTCACACACATGAGAAAGAGAGGGAGAGGGAGAGCATCTCTAGTTAGATGCTGTCCTGTCAGGGTCCCTTTCCCGTAGCCCTCTAGCCGGTCAGGATCTTAGTATGTGTGCATGTATGTTTTCAGACTGAGTGGGGATCCAACCCCCTGACTGGCCAGGTGGCTTCTAGCACTGCGGTTGTTTGCCACTGACCGTGCGTGCCACCAACCTGGCCTACAGGTTTGTCTCACGCCTCCCCGACTCAGCTCCAAAGCATCTGGTGACAGGAGCAAGCAAGGCCTGCAGAAACCAGCCGCTGGGGAGCTAGAGCTTGTAGCTTTTCCCTGCTGCACACTCCTGTATTGGAAGCAATGCGGGTCGTGGCGAGGCTGCTCGCTTGGGTGCCTTATCCCAGCACGGTACAAGGAAGGCCTCAGCCTTCGTCTGTGTTATTAGTCGCTGAAAGGCTCTTGTCTGCGCCATCTGTCTACCTATAGGAAATACTACAAGTACATCCTCACTCGGAACTTCGAAGCACTCAATGCTCGAGGTGGTGGCAACCAGGTCTCTCTGCTGAACGTGGTGATGGACCTGAAGAAGTGCTGCAACCACCCATACCTCTTCCCAGTGGCTGCAATGGTATGTCCTGCCACCTCTTGTTCTTCCCCGGTTGGAACACCTCCACCTCAGCTTTCTTTCCAGTATTTTTTCTTCTTTGCTTCTTTGCTCAGGAAGCCCCTAAGATGCCAAATGGCATGTATGACGGCAGTGCCCTTATCAGAGCTTCCGGGAAGTTACTGCTACTGCAGAAAATGCTCAAAAACCTCAAGGAGGGTGGGCATCGAGTACTCATCTTCTCCCAGGTACCGTGTAGGCTGGGCTGGGAGTCTCGGGACAGCAGTAAAGAAGGGATTATCATTCAGCTCCTCAATTATTAAAATGTGCTCCTGAACAGATGACCAAGATGCTGGACCTGCTGGAAGACTTCCTGGAACATGAAGGTTATAAATACGAGCGTATTGACGGCGGGATCACTGGGAACATGCGTCAGGAGGCCATCGACCGCTTCAATGGTAAGAGGGAGGGAGCGCTTCCTCCCAGCCGTCCTCACACCCGGCTTGCCCTGATCCTGTCTCTCCCTGCATCTCTCTCTGTGGTTCTTTCTGTCTTCACTAACTGACGAGGGGTGAAGCTTTTGAATGTCTCTAGTG
>NW_006208857.1:814913-844988 GCF_000334495.1 Tupaia belangeri chinensis
GCGTAGTGTGGACTCTTTTTTTTTTTTGAGAGTTTTTCACTATAGGGCACGTGCGCTTGCCAGACAGAGAGACAGAAAGCGAGAAATCACCCCCCAGGGGGGATGGCCACGCCACAATCCCTTCTCCTCCATTCTCCTCCTGGGATCTTGGGCACGCACGCACACGCACCCAGCGTGAGTTTTAAGCCACCGGGTCTGGGACACGAACCGTGGTCGACTACGTGGAAGTCCAGCGACATAGCCATTACGCTAACTGCTGGTTCCCGAGTGTGGACTCTTTTTAGGAGATGTTTTTCCTTTATGATCTTTGTTCTTTTCTGCTGGAAGGAAGAGAGAATTTTTGCATAATCCTTCTCCTTGGATCTTGAGACCAAGAGAGCAGTCAGGACTTGTTCAAGCTCAGATTCTGAATTAGTGGCACACTTGTCTGTCTCAGTAGATGCTGACGCTTTTTTTTAAAAAGATTTTCTTCTGAAATAATTTTGGACTTAATGAACTTCCACTTGCAGAATAGTACGGAGCATTCCTGGGCGCCCGTCACCCAGCTTCTCTCAATCCCGACTTCCGTAACTGCAGTGTACGCTCACGCTGGCGCGGCCCTGTTCGTGCAGTGTGGGCTGAGACTTCCCTGGTGTTCCTGCTCTGTCCCAGGGTCCAGCCCCAGATCCTACATGGCAGTTACTGCGCCTACTCCTGCTGATGCCAGCTCTTCCTTTTTTCCTTTTCTTTCATGATGTCGATGCTTTCGATGAGGCCTGGGCAGTTATTGGAAGAGTCATGATGTGTTTTTGCATTAAACATAGAAAAAAATGCCTCATGACTTTTCCAAGAACACGATATTTTGTAGAGTGTCTTTATGTTGGGTTTGTCTGCTGTTTTCTCTTGATTAGGTGAGACATTTTGGGCAAGAATGCCCTGGGGCTGATGCTGGTCCCTCTGCAGTGCCTCACACTGGGAGGTGGACCTGGTGTTTGCCCGCTGACATGATTACCTGGTCACTTGGTTAAAGTGGTGTCTGTCAAGTTTCTCTACCGTAAAGTTGCTCTTTCCCGTGCAGTTGGTAAATATCTTGATGCAGATATCTGACACTGGGCTAGTATCCTGTTGCTGCTAAACTTTTACACTGATGGCATTGTCCATCGGTAGACTCGTTTACAGTGATTATCGCGGTGGTGTTTGCCTAGCGAGGTTTTCTATTTCAGCCATTCCTTCCACGTGTATTAACTGGAGCTCAGGAGACACTTCTAATGGTGTTTCGATTCCTTTCTTAGCACCAGGTGCTCAGCAGTTCTGCTTCTTGCTCTCCACCCGAGCTGGGGGCCTTGGAATCAACCTGGCCACTGCTGACACAGTTATTATCTATGACTCTGACTGGAACCCCCATAATGATATCCAGGTGAGCCCCGGAATATAGTCACCTACTGGAGATGCACAGTGCTTTCTGTGAGGTCTCCACCATCTGGAATTTGTGGTTTAAGTGAGAATCAACAGATTCTCTTCACGCCGTTTATCGTGTTGTAGCCAGAGAGTCGGGGTTAGCTCCGGTCCTGTTCTGGGTAGATGGCAGCGTCTGGGGCAGGGGTGGAGAATGAAGCTTTGTGTGAAGGCACGCTGCAGCCATTGCCTCGTCCTGGATTGAATTTACTATGTGGAAGTCTGGGTAAGAGGGGCAGCAGGGAAATAAGGGTTCTGCTTTTATTTCCTGCTTAACTCCAGGCATTCAGCAGAGCTCACCGCATCGGGCAGAACAAGAAGGTAATGATCTACCGGTTTGTGACCCGAGCATCAGTGGAGGAGCGTATCACTCAGGTGGCCAAGAAGAAGATGATGCTGACGCATCTAGTGGTGCGGCCTGGGCTGGGCTCCAAAACTGGATCTATGTCCAAGCAGGAGCTTGATGATATCCTCAAATTTGGCACTGAGGAGCTGTTTAAGGATGAAGCCACGGATGGAGGTACAGTCGTCGGGATCTTGATGTTCTAGTGTGGGGTTTGGCCTGTAAGGACATGGGGGAAGCGTCTTGATAGGATCACCTGTGGGACTGGTTTTTCTACTGCAGTAGCTGAAGCTGACTCTGGGGGTATGGGCCCCTGATTTCTTATAGGAGGAGACAACAAAGAAGGAGAAGATAGCAGCGTTATCCACTATGACGATAAGGCCATTGAACGACTGCTGGACCGTAACCAGGATGAGACTGAAGACACGGAATTACAGGGCATGAATGAATATTTGAGCTCGTTCAAAGTGGCCCAGTATGTGGTGCGGGAGGAAGAAATGGGGGTGAGTATGAATCTAAGGCAGTTCTGGCTTGGCGATTGGTCTGAAAGTTGGAATCGAGACCAACGTGGTATATGAGACAAGAAGAAAAAAAGTCTGTAGGCAAATTTTAGTACATTGAATTGACACACCTCTTACCTTAAACATGAAGATTTTAACATATTGCTAGTCATATTCTCAACTTTGCCTTGGCTGCCAGGAAACTTATAGCCAAATTCCACACTCAGAATAGTCAAATTGGCTCTTTACCAGGGTCTCGTTTTCTCTTATCTTCATTAACCTGACAAATCAATATATTTTTTTTTTTGAGAGGTTTTTGCTATAGGGCTCGAGCGCTCGCCAGAGAGACAGAGAGAGACAGCGAGAAATCACCCCCCAGGGGGATGACCACACCACAATCTCTTCTCCTCCATTCTCCTCTCAGGATCTTGGACACACGCACATGCACCCAGCATGAGTTTAAGCCACTGGGTCCAGGACTTGAACCATGGTCGACTACATGGGAGTCCAGCGACATAGCCATTATGCTAACTGCTGGTCCCAACAAATCAATTTTTGAATGTTGCCTCATATCTCTTTGCAGAAAACTTGCAAGAGATAAGATATGTATCTAGATAATTTTTAATTTATTCATTCATTTATTTTAATTTGACCAGAGAGAGAGACACGGGGGTTAAGGGGGGAGTGAGAAAGTAAGCCACCAGGTCCGGAACTCCAACCATGGTCGGCCATGTGGGAATGTCCAGCGCCTTAACCACCGCATCACCGCACTACCTGCTGGCTCCTCCCTATCGGAGTTTTATATTTTTATCTTTTATTTTTATTTATCTCTCCAAGTTTATCTTTTAAAGTTCACTTTTATTTTTTGAGACAGAGAGGCACTCCAGCATGGTCTCATCCCTCCTTGATCCCTTCCCCCAGTCCTCCAGATCAGGGTTTGGGGCCCAAGTGTACCGGGCATGTTTCCAGTTGACTCGGGATCTGAACCTGTTCGGCATGTGACTCTCCAGATCAGTGTACCGCCACCTACACCAAAGCCTCTAGGCCTCCCTGTGTGTGTGTTTCTTAAACATTTGCCAGAGGGTGTGTGTGCTGGCTGGAGAGAGCCAGAAAGGTGGCTGGGGGAGATAAAGTGCCTCCCTCCGTGAGGTGTGGTCCCACCTCAGTCCCTTCGGTTCATTGCTCCATCTTGTTGGGATTTTTTTTTTGTGCCACCAGGTCCAGGACTTAAACTACAAAGTCAGCCATGTGGGATCCCTAAATTTTCAGACCATGTCCCTGTTTTTATTTTTGTTTTTAGTTTTGCCACAAGCCACCAGGTATGTGTGCTTGCTTACCAGAGAGAGAGACAAAAAATTATTCTCTAGGAGGATGGCCATGCTGCAATCCCTTCTCCTCCATTGTCCTCTGAGGATTTGGGGCATTCACGCACATGTTCTTGGTGTTTTTCAAGCTGCCAGGTCCAGGACTTGAACTGTGAAGTTCGCCATGTGGTATCCAGCTGCCTTAACCACCAGGCCACCAGCTGATCCAGGCTTCCCTGTTTTTTTAGCTTTTTGCCATAGGGTGTGTGTGTTCACCTCAGCTATAGAGAGCAAAATTGAGAAATCGTCCCGTAGGGGGATGGCCTAGTGCAATCCCTTCTTTCTTCTCCTCTTGGGATTTCGGACACACATGCACATGTGCTCATCATGATTTCCAAGCCGCTGCTCTGGGAACTCCAACTGCGGTCTGCCACTTGAAAGCCAAGTGCCTTAACCACCACGCCACATGCTAGCCCCAGGCGTCCCTGTGTTTGGAAGGTTGGAATTGTTTCACTTGTTCTTCTCTTCCTTTCCTCTAATTTTTTTTAACCTTCTCTAGTACAACCAAAAATAGTAAGAAGTGCATGGCTTATAATATTTTTCTTCCCCAAATGATGTAAAAAGTTGAGACAGATGGAAGGCAAAGTTTGCTTTCTCATCTGGTCTCTAAACCACTCAGCTCTCAGGGTTCTCTGACTTGGCATAGGTTTCCCATGGTCTCTGCAGAGACCACTGTCTCTCGTCTTTCCAACTCAGAACCACCCCTCTTGCTATGTGTTTCTTTTCTTTTTTCTTTCTTTTTTTTTTTTTAGGTTTTAAAGATTTATTTTCAAGGGATACAACACTGAGACAATTATATACAAGCCCAGCAGAATTACTCTGTCAGTCGGCAATAATGCCAAAACGTGCTCTCCCTCCCAGACACTTGTCAGCACCATCGGCCTTCTCTCAGCGAAGAAAAGGGCTCTGGGGTTTTATCATAAAGATCCTTCTTATCTACAATTTCTTGAGGACACATTAACTTTTCTGCATCTGTATCAGGAATTTCAAATCCAAATTCATCTTTCATGGCCATGATGATCTCTACATGGTCCAAATTGACTAAACTCAGGTCTTTCATAAAATGGGAATTTATAGAGAGCTTTTCTCTCTCTCTCTTTTTTTTTTTTTAGAATTATTTAATTTATTTATCCATTCATTCATTTTAATTTGACTAGAGAGAGAGACAGAGAGAGGGGGCAGGGGAAGTGAGAAAGCAAGCCACCAGGTTCGGGACTCGAACCTCAGCTCACATAATGGTGGCTGGGAACGCTGACGCAGCCCTGTAGGCCAGGAGCACTCGGTTAAAACTGCCCTGCTGCTGGGGTGCGCCACGCTCCTCTTACTAGCGGCGAGTGGAAGCACAAGTGGTTGGCTGGACAGCACGTGCCAGTGCCACTGGGTAACCCTGTAGTGAGCACATGAGCACACACGCCGTCCTCTGATGAGTACCTGTAGTTCACGCTTTTGATGATGTATTACAGAATTTTTTTAACTTTTATTTTCTTGAATAGGTAGCTTACATGGTTCAAAATTCAAAAGATAAAGGTATCCAAACTCTGACTTCTAACTACTGAGTTCCCTTTCTGGGGACAGCTAATGTTTTCAATTTCTGTATGTCCCTCCCCAAACACATACACACACACACACACACACACACACACACATTGTATGTAACACATATACATATTAGTGTGATATGGGGCACGGGTGCTTGCCGAAGAGAGAAAGTGAGAAATCACCCCCCAGAGGGGATGGCTACACCAGTCCCTCCTCCACTCTCCCCTCAGGATTTTGGGCATGCACACACACGCATCCGGTGTCATTTTTCAAGTTGGGTATCTGGGAATTGATCCACATAGGTGGCCATGTTGTATCTAGTGCCTTAACCTTCGTGCCACCACTATGGGCCTCTTTTTTCTTTCAGACTTTTTTTTTTTTTAATTTTATTTAATTTTTCCATGAGAGAGAGCGAGACATGGAGGATAGAGGAGTGAGTGGCATCCCCACAACAAGGTCATGCTGCATTTCACTCCCTGCCGTAGCTAGCCTGGATCACTGGCATGTGCACAGGAGTCCAACATGCAAAGGGCAGCTTCTGGACACCGTTCTCATGTGGGTCTGGCTTTGCAGAGGGTTGTGTTCCTGCCTGCTCCATTACTTTTTTCTTTTTAATTCTTAAAGAATTACTTATTTACTTAATTCTATTTGTTGTTATTTTTTAATTTGGCCAGAGAGAGACAGGGAAAAATGAGAAAGCAAGCTTCCAGGTCTGGTACTCGAACAGTAGTTGGCCATATGGGAATATAGCACCTTAACCACCACACCACCTGCTGACCTCTCTTTTTCTTTTGAGAGGTTTTTGCTATAGGGCATGTGCACTCGCCAGAAAGACAGAGAGACAGAAAGTGAGAAATCACCCCCCAGGGGTGATTGATGGCCACGCTGCAATCCCTTCTCCATTCTTATCTCAGGATCTTGGGCACACATGCACACGTGCCCAGCGTGAGTTTAAGCCACCAGGTTCGAGCATGGAGAAGGAATTGCAGTGTGGTCCCCCCCCCCCCGGGGGGGGTTATTTTTTACTTTCCCTTCTCTCTGTGCTGTCGCTGGCAGGTACATGCGCCCTATAGCATAACTTAAAAAAAAAAATAGAGTGTGTACTCACCAGAGATAGAAAGAAAAAGCACCCCCTGAACCACCACCACCAGTGGGGAGCAGTCGTGCTGCAGGTGGCTTCCATGTCTCCATCCTGTCAGGATTTGGGGCATGTTTCCAGGCTGCCAGGGCCCAGATTCCAACTGCAGTGGGTCATGTAGGGTCCCTTAACCACTAGGCTACCAGGCTAATCCTACCCCTTTTTCTTTAAACACAAAAATACACCTGCCCTTTGGTGTGTGTGGGGTATGGGCTCCAGAACCCCCTGGATTTGGAAGTCTGCGGATTTTCAAGTCTGTGATGTAAAACGGAGTAGTCACAGTATAACCTTCGTGCCTCAGCGTGCGTATGTTTTACTCATACCTCGATGTATAATATCTAAGACGGTGTAAACTCCTCATACTGTGTTTTTAAGTTTGTATTTTTTTTTCCAAATATTTTCAGACCATGGTTGGTTGAACACATGGCTACAGAGGACTCATTTGCTGTTTATATATTCTATTTCTTGCTTTTGTCCACGTAATATAGCTTAGAGTCCAAATCAATATAAAAGAGCCCCGCCATCTCCCCATAAAACATCCTTGTTTGGAAGTACTGTCATTGATTTAATTAGTTGTTTGATGATGGGTGTTTAGATTGTTTCTAATATCATGCTATTAGCAATTTAATTATTTTTTCCCTTCTAATTGACGAAGAAGAGAGCTAGAGAGGGAAGGAGAAAGCACCCTCCCATGGGAGTAATCACACTACAGTCCCTTCCCATCTCCACTGTGTTGGGGTGTTAGGTACACCCGCACACGTGCTCCGTTTATATTTCAAGCTGCCGGGGCTGAGATTAACCCCTGGTCAGCCATATGGAAAGCAGCTCCCTTAACCACTAGACTACAGGGCAGGCCCAGCAGTTTTGATTCTAATGTAAGGGATTTGGAATCAGTCAGTGGTCATGAAGTGCCTGACAAAATAGATCTTACATAAAACTGCCTAAGGTGTGTGAGTGTTATTGGGAAATAAGAGGATATAGTTAATCTTTTTGGTGTTGGTTTTTTTTTTTTTTTCTTCAGACAGTTGGTAGCTTTTAGGACATTATGAAGATGAGAAGGGTTTACAGTCTTTCTGTTTAATCTCTGTGAAACCTTTTGTAGTATTTCAGAAGCTGCTCCATTCTGCCTGGCTAGAGCTCTAACCTCTCTTTTCCTTTTTGCTTTCTCCCTGCTGTATGTGTCAGGGAAAGGGGGAGCAGGAAGTTCATAGTGTCTTTCCATCTTGCTCTTGTGCTAATAGCCCTGGCCTCTGTTCTTGGTCATGCCGACTGCAGATCTGTACGTCCTGTTGAAGAGCCGTACACTGTCACTTAAATGTCTCTGAGATTCTCAGGTCCACGCAGGCACGCCGAGTACGTAAGAGTCCAGTCATGGAGAGGAGCTAGCAGAATGGGAACTGTGAGGCCTGGGGGAGCTGGCCATGCCGACTTCAGCACCCCTGAGTCCTGGCCCTCCCTCTGTCCCAGGAGGAAGAGGAGGTAGAACGGGAGATCATAAAACAGGAAGAAAGTGTGGACCCTGACTACTGGGAGAAACTGCTGCGGCACCATTATGAGCAGCAGCAAGAAGACCTAGCCCGGAATCTGGGCAAAGGGAAAAGAATCCGTAAACAGGTCAACTACAATGATGGCTCGCAGGAGGACCGAGGTGTGTGTGGCCGGCCCCGCCCCCCACCCACGGGCCGTTCCGCTAGAGCAGTGGGCCCCGCTCATCTGCCCTCTCTCCCTCCAGATTGGCAGGACGACCAGTCCGACAACCAGTCCGATTATTCGGTGGCCTCAGAGGAAGGTGATGAAGACTTTGATGAACGTTCAGAAGGTGAGGGCCCTGCTCTTCTGCTGGTGTTCGAAATACTGCTTTGTCTAGTACCATCCAGTGTCGCTCACTCATCCCGTTCTTCTTGCAGCTCCCCGCAGGCCTAGCCGTAAGGGCCTGCGGAATGACAAAGATAAGCCATTGCCTCCTCTGTTGGCCCGTGTTGGTGGGAACATTGAAGTAAGTGCTGTTCACTTCTCAGGAGGGACGGGGGAGCACCAAGGGCTGGTTCTTCGGTGGAGTGAGATGAGACCTGCCTCTCACCTAGATTCCCTCTCCCCCAACCCAGGTACTTGGTTTTAATGCTCGTCAGCGGAAAGCCTTTCTTAATGCAATTATGCGTTACGGGATGCCACCTCAGGATGCTTTTACCACCCAGTGGCTTGTGAGAGATCTTCGAGGCAAATCAGAGAAAGAGTTCAAGTAAGTCGGGGGCTGGAGCGCCTGAGAGAGAGAAGGATTCGCCTGTCCGGTGTTCCCTAGTCTGGGCCAGGCTGTGCAGAGGACTGGCTCTTCCCCATGGTGTCGTTGGCAGGTGCAGCTGTTAGAATGAGTTCTTTGTGGGGCCGGCCTATGGCCTGGTGGTTAGGGAGTTAGGTCCACGGTCAGCCACAGGGTTCAGATTCTGGCCTGGCTGCTTGATAAACTTGCTGGTGCATGTTTGTGTGTCTGAAACCCTGGCAAGATAGAGAAATGGAGGAGAATGGACTGTGGTGTGACCATGGTCCTTGGGGAACGTTTTATTCCTCTCTCTCTCTTTTTGGCCAGTATATGCACCATCTGGCAAATTTGGGGAAAAAAGAAAAAGAAAGTAATTAAATTCTTTGTATTCCTTGCTTTCCTGAAAGAGAACCTGGCATGGTGTGGGGTCCTGAGACCAGGCCCCAGTATGTGGGGCTGACAGCCATGGCTCTCTCTCAGGTGGAGCCATGGCTGTCACCTGTGACAGTGCCTACCTGGGGGCAGGAAAGTCTGACGTGGGAGTTGGTATCATCACTGTTTAACTCATTTCTTCACTTCCTTACCACAGGGCTTATGTCTCTCTCTTCATGAGGCATTTATGTGAGCCGGGGGCGGATGGGGCTGAGACCTTTGCTGATGGGGTACCCCGAGAAGGCCTGTCTCGCCAGCACGTCCTCACTAGGATTGGTGTCATGTCCTTGATTCGCAAGAAGGTGAGCCCTGAGCTCCCCTCCAGTGTTCAGTGCTTCTAGGGAGCTGATGGCCAACAGGAAGGGAGGCAGAGCTGGAGCTGGGTCTTCAATGTCTTGTCTGCTGTGTTGCTGCAGGTCCAGGAGTTTGAACATGTAAACGGGCGCTGGAGCATGCCCGAACTGGCCGAAGTAGAAGAAAACAAAAAAATGTCCCAGCCAGGATCACCCTCCCCAAAGACTCCCACACCCTCCACGCCAGGGGATACGCAACCCAACACTCCTGCGCCTGCCCCGCCTGCTGGTGAGCCTGCCCATCCTGGCACCGTCGTTTCCTTCTGTCCTGGCCGGTGCTTTTCTGCTCCCCTGCACTCGGTTTTGCAGGGTAGCCTGGCAGGACACACAGCATCCTCCTCTCAGTTTAGGAGAGCCGTCCTAAGAATGGGGCTGGCTCTTAAAGGCACGAGAGGACAGTTTCAGATGACATAAACGGGTAAAGTGCAACCTTCTGTGACTGCGACCTTCCTAATTGATTGTCTCCTGTTGGTCTGCAGAGGACGGGATAAAAATAGAGGAGAATAGCCTCAAAGAAGAAGAGGGTGCAGAAGGAGAAAAGGAGGTTAAGTCTGCAGCCCCTGAGGCCACAGTGGAGGTAAGAGCTGAGTCAGCTGGGTGCCACACTGTGGATCCGTGGATGAGCCCACTCTCCCCGTCAAGTGCTGGCCTATCTGCTTCATCTTGTCTTTTTTCCCTTCAAAGAGCGCACAGCCCCCTGCCCCTGCCTCAGAGGACGAGAAAGTGCTTGTTGACCCTCCTGAGGGAGAGGATAAAGTGGAAAAGGCAGAGGGGAAGGAGAGAACAGAGGAACCTATGGAGACAGAGTCCAAAGGTATACACAGTTTGATGTGTACAGATCCCTGTGTTAAGCAGAGCCACCCTGGGACTTCCTGCCAGGCTGGAAAAATGTCAGGAGGAAGTGATATACTGAAGAATCCTGATTTTATTTTATCATTAAATTTTTGTTAGCTTTGCTATAGGGTGCATGTTCTCACCAGAGAGAGAGAGGGAAAGTTAGAAATCATTCCTGCAATCTCTTTTCCTCCATACTTCTTGGGATGTTGGGCTTGCATGCCCATTACAGTTTTCAGGCTGCCAGGTCTGGGACTCAAACCGTGAAGTCAGGCATGTGGGATCCAGTGCCTTAACTACCTCACCACCTTGGCAGTCCCACACCATCTTTGATTTTAAGTTGCACGTCTTCCCCTCTTAAAACATCTTTCATGACTTCAGTCACAGGGATTTAGATATAGGACTAGCCCATGGGATAACAGTGCAGAACAGAGGGGAGTGTTCTTCCTGTAGGTACATCCTCCACGCTTTCTGCTCTACCAGGTGTCGCTGACGTGGAGAAGGTGGAGGAGAAGTCGGCGATAGATCTGACTCCTATTGTGGTGGAGGACAAAGGTGGGTGTTTGGAAAAGCTGGTTGTGTTTAGAAGGACTTCAAGTCAGAAACAAAGACTTTACTCATCCTTTCCTCTTTATCCATACCCATAAAGCCAGTTAGCCCCAGATAAAAGACTCTCTTTGTTCCTGCGTTTAGTTGTCAGTCTGTCCGTGGCACCTTTTTTGGGTCTGAGAAATACCTGTGGTGAAGAAAGTGTGGAGGTGGATGGATATTTGGTGTGTGGTGCTGTGTATAAGGTTCATGGTGCTGGGCTTCTGTCTGGAGCTGGCATTGTTTTCCCTGCATGGCCTGTAGAAGAGAAGAAAGAAGAAGAAGAGAAAAAAGAAGTGATGCTTCAGAATGGAGAGACCCCCAAGGATCTGAGTGATGAGAAGCAGAAGAAAAATATTAAACAGCGTTTTATGTTCAACATCGCAGATGGTGGTTTTACTGGTATGGAAATGAGGGGCTCACTGGGGTTGGAAGGACGTGAAGTGAGCCAGGGTCTTGTCAGAAGTTGGCATGCAGAGACTTCCCCTCTGCTACGAGGGAGTGCAGGCCAAGTGCGCGCCTCTGGGCTGGGCTGGAAGGCTGGTATCTGGGGGTAGGGGAAGGTGGGCAGGAATGAATAGCTTTAGGATTCTCACAGATGTTTGCCTTTGTTTTCCCTCGTCTCTTTCTGAAATTGCTCCTCAGAGTTGCACTCCCTCTGGCAGAATGAGGAGCGGGCAGCCACAGTCACCAAGAAGACATACGAGATCTGGCATCGGCGACATGACTACTGGCTGCTCGCTGGCATCATAAAGTATCCTTTGCCCGAGTCTGAGCTGTGCGGTGGAGGGTTCTGCAGGTCCCTGAGTTTGAGATTCTTGTTCCTTGCTTTGTTTTTCCTAAGCACGTTTTCAATAGCCATGGCTATGCCCGGTGGCAGGACATCCAGAATGACCCACGCTATGCCATCCTCAATGAGCCTTTCAAGGGCGAAATGAACCGGGGCAACTTTTTAGAGATCAAGAATAAGTTTCTAGCTCGAAGGTTCAAGGTAAGCAGGATGGGGGGACTATAGTGTGTAAGTGACAGACCAGCAAGTATGGAAAGTTTTCTACATAGGGAGTCTGCTCATTCAGCCAGACTTTTAACTTTTTTGGGGGGGGAGGGGTTGGGAGAGGTTTTTGCTATAGGGCACGTGCGCTTGCTAGAAAGACAGAGACAGAGAGACAGAAAGTGAGAAATCACCCTCTCGGGGGATGGCCACGCCGCAATCCCTTCTCCATTCTCCTCTTGGGATCTTGGGCACGCACACACACGTGCCTGACATGAGTTTAAACCACTGGGTCCAGGACTTGAACCTCGGTCGACTACGTGGGAGTCCATTGACATAGCCATAATGCCAGCCGGTGGTCCCGCCTTTCTATGTTCTATGAAGGCTTTGTTCCTAAGTAACTTAAATGTTACAGATCAAGGCAAAAACTTGAGAAGTAATGACCTATAGGTGACCATGTGCCTACTGGCTAGTGCAGTGAGCTTGTTTGGGGACCACTGGGGTTCCAAGAAAGAGATAGGCGAGGGGCTGAGTTGTGTTGGATGTCTGAGGTTGCAGGGCTGTCAGTCCTCCTTTCTGGGTCAGAGTGCCTATGTGGGTAAGGGGTGTGGTGCGAGAGGAGATGCGCAGGTGCGAGCTCCATTTTCAGATCCCAGCACCAGGCCCGCTGCTGGACCCTCACTCAGGAACTCACCAAAGGTTGGAGGCCCTTTTTGTACAGACCGTCAAATGGGATACCACAGAGACAAGACACAGGGCTCTTAATCCAAGTGTAACTGGGGGAACAAGAAATGGACACTAGTAAACCTTCCAGTGGTGTGCACCAGCAGTGACCGGCACAGGCATACACAGAGAGGCGAGGCCCGGTGCCTGTTCCCGGTAGGAGCAGGTGTGTGACCACATGAATGCTGGCCCTGAGACCAGAGGAGACTGCTGACCGCCATGAGGAAGTGCTCTGGAGGGACGTGGGGGAGCAGCGAGGGAGCTCACAGAGGGCTTCACTGAGGACTTGGCATTGGAATTAAGCTTTGATGGATGCGATGGAGATTGCTGGGTGGGGACAGGAGGGCTAAGGTTGGGCGGGGATATCACGGCAGCACAGCTAGGGGCGTCTGGGAATGGCAAACCGCCTGGAGCCATAGGAGACACGTTGGGTGATGGCAGAGGTAGGCGGGGAAGAGCTAAGGGCCAGAGGCTAGGAAGTGGGTTTTTGGTGAACAGAGTTTTGATAGGACCAAGGGAAATGGAATGGCATTCGTGAGATTGTGGCACTGTTGGACAGTCATGATGTGTTAGAGGCCTGGGCGTGATACTGGCTATGAAAAATGAAAAGGATCAGGTAAAGGAAACAACACTAGAGAATTTACAGGGCTTTTTGATTTATTGTAAGGACCAGCAAACCTTTTCATTAAAGGGCCCGATAGCAATTATTTTGGGCTACAGGACATGTAATCTCTGCTGTGAATACTTGCCTCTGTCATTGTGTGAAAACAGCCATAGGTGATACATAAGTGAGTTCGTGTGGACACGTTCCAATAAAGCTATTCTTGGACACTAAAATAAGAATTCCATATAATTTTCACAAAGTGTCATGAAATAGTCTTATCTTGACACTTTTTAACCACTTAAAATTGTAAAAACCACCCTTAGTGCCTGGGCCATGCGAAAGCAGGCAGTGGGCCAGGTCAGGCCCACAGGCCATCCTGTGCCAACTTCTGACTGACTGGATCTGAGGCATAAAGGAGTAAGTGAGGCTCCAAATAACTGATGTTTTGAGCCTGAGCCACTGAGAAAGTCAAATGGTCATTTAAGAGAGGGAATAGTTTGTAGAAAGGAGCTGACAAGTTACTCGGTGTTTCCCAAGTCAACGCCCTCCCAATGCCCACCCCACCACCATGCGGCAGTGGGACCAGGACCGTGAGCGCTCGAGGTGCACATTCGAGCCTTCTCAGATCATGTGCGTAGGGTGCTGCTGCCCCACACTTGGAGGGGAGCGAGCCCTTGGGAGAGTGCTTTGAAAGAACAGCCATGAGCCAAGGGCTAAACCTGGAGAATGCTCATGGTGTGGGCCAGGAAGGAGTTGCTGAAGGAGAACAGGGTGTCTAGACTGAAATGAAAGCTTGGTCTGTCAGGACAGATTAGTAGGCCCTAATGGAGCCAGGTCTTGAGAAAAACCACCACCCATTCTCATACTGTCCCTGTTCTTGGCCCCTTATGTGCCTATTCTCTTCAAGAACCAGGAGATCCTTGGGCAGATTAAGTCTTCTCATAACTTAAGAGCCAACATTCTGCATCTTGGGATATATTTCAAAGAACTGTTTGCCCAGCTCCATCAAAGATGTGCAGGAGTTTGTCACAGGAGGGTTTCTGGTAGTGGGGCCTGCAGGACACCTGGATGTTCACTGGGAGAATGGAAGGGTGAGGTGTGGAGTGGAGTCCCATCATAGGACAGCAAGCAGCAGCAGCAGTAGTACGCATGTGGATTTGATAACATAAATGGACCTTTAAAAAATATGTAGTAGAGGGTCTGGCAGGTGGCTAAGGGTGCTAGACTCCCACATGGCCAACTGGTTCGGGTCCCAGACCTAATGGCTTGCTTCCTCATTTTTCCCTCTCTCTTGCTCTGTGTCCCTTTCTGGTCAAATTAAAATAAGTAAAGTTAAATAATTCTTTTTAAAAAATGTATTAGAAAAAGAGAAAGCATTTTAAATCTTTGTACAGAAAACGTTCTGTAGATTAGAAATGTGCATAGGAAATGATGCCATCTTTAAAAACATAAAGGCACGGTAAGTATATTAAAATGTGCCTTTTGGGAGAGGGGGATTAAATGAGATACGAACAGAAAAGAAAATAAGCAAAAATAGTTTTCTTTTTCTTTATTTGGAGAGGTTTTTGCCATAGGGCACGTGCACTCACCAGACAGAGAGAAAGCGAGAAATCACCCCCCAGGGGGGATGGTCACACCGCAATCCCTTCTGCTCCATTCTCTCAGGATCTTGGGCACACACGCACACGCGCCCAGCATGAGTTTTAAGCCACCGGGTCCAGGACGCGAACCATGGTCGACTACGTGGGAGTCCAGTGACATAGCCATTACGCTAACTGTTGGTCCCATAAGCAAAAATATTTTTCAAGAGTACAAGAACCTAAGTAATATGGTAGGGGGGCCTCCAGGCGGCATGGTAATTAAGGGCACTGGAGTCCCACACGGTCGACTGTGGTTCGAGTCCTGGACCTGGTGGCTTCCTTTCTCACTTTCCTCTTGTTCTCTCTTGCTCTGTCCCTCTCTGGTCAAAGTTAAGTAAAGTTAATAGGGACCAGTGGTTGGCATAATGATTATGTCACTGTACTCCCACGTAGTCGACCGCAGTTCGAGTCCTGGGCCCGGTGGCTTAAACTCATGCCAGGCGCGTGTGCGTCTGTGCCCAAGATCCCGAGAGGAGAATGGAGGAGAAGGGATTGAGGCATGGCCATCCCACCGGGGGGTGATTTCTGGCTTTCTGGAGAATGCATGCACCATATAGCAAATATCTCAAAAAAAAAAAAGTTAATAAAATAATTCTTTAAAAAAATAATACTATAGCTATATCCATAGAGTAGGCTACCATGCAGCCATTAAAAAATATGTTATTGAAGAGTGGCTGATTTAGGGCCAGCAGGTGGAGTGAAGGTTAAGGCATCCGTGTCCCATATGGCTGAGTCCTGGAACCAGTGCTTAAGAAACATGCTGGATATATGTACACCCAAAATGCCAAGAGAAGATTGGAAAAGGGATTGTGGTGTGGCCAGTCTCCCTGGGGGTGCTCTCTCACTTTCTGTCTCTGGTGAGTGCACACCTCCTATGGCAAGTTAACAAAAGTACAAGTGCAAGGCAAGTATCTTAATGCGCCTCTCCTTTATCCCCCGTCCAGCTCTTAGAACAGGCCCTGGTGATCGAGGAACAGCTGCGCAGGGCAGCTTACCTGAACATGTCAGAGGACCCCTCTCACCCTTCCATGGCCCTGAACACCCGCTTTGCCGAGGTGGAGTGTTTGGCAGAAAGCCATCAGCATCTCTCCAAGGAGTCGATGGCAGGAAACAAGCCAGCTAACGCAGTCCTGCACAAAGGTAGCCAGTGGCTCCCCTGCCTCCTGCTGATCCAGTCTGGCTCGCTCTCCCTCTGACTTCTCCCCAGCGTACATTTCCTCATGCCCAAACCTCCTTCCAGAGCCCCTTGGTGAGCTTAGGCTGTGCTGGGGATCTTTGCCATCCTTCTTGGGAGGTGATGCCTTCGAGGCAATCAAGGACAGCAGTTCTTTGCCTCTTCACTCTTAATATAGTCATGCTCTTGAGATAGAAAGCAAATGTCAGAAGGGAAACCTGAGGCAACTTCAGTGATTTAAGATTCCTTCAAATTCTAGACCCCTTTCAACATTTTGTTTCTAATTAAAGTAAAACCTTGTGAAGAGGTGGAGGGTGAAATGAGGAAAAGAAGGCTGTTAAAAAGGAAGTGGGAGACAACAGATCCAGAAGGTAGAGACCCAGGAGTGAGAAGAGGAAGCAGCAGACGCGAGCTCTCCAGAAGTGGCGGCAATACAATAGAGAACAAAGGGCAGTGAGGGCTAGGAACTAGAATACGAGGGACAGGGATTTGAGCAAGGTGGAGGGCAGGTCAGCGACAGAACCCACCACATCCCTGTCACTCGGTCACTGACAGTGGCTGGGGAGCTGGTGCCCTAGGGTAGGAGCTCAGTCCTGACCGGCACAGCTCACACCTTTCTTTACCGCATGCAGTTCTGAAACAGCTGGAAGAACTGCTGAGTGATATGAAAGCCGATGTGACTCGACTCCCAGCTACCATTGCCCGAATCCCCCCAGTTGCTGTGAGGTTACAAATGTCAGAGCGTAACATTCTCAGCCGCTTGGCAAACCGGGCACCGGAACCTTCCCCACAGCAGGTAGGACCATTTTGGTTGTGCTGACTCTTCAGAGAACTATTCTAGAACTTGTCACTTGACTCTTTGTCTCTAGCGTCACCTACTGGGCAGGTGAGCTGTTTGTCAGTGACTTCCCTTGGAGTCAGGGGGACGCCTCTGGTCTGGGATTCTGACTCTTTTGGGTCTCTTTCCTTTCAGGTAGCCCAGCAGCAGTGAGGATGGATTGATGAGACACCTTCACCGCTGAGCAGTGACCTTCTCACTTTCTCTTATCCCAGCTTCTCCCCTGGGGGCCTGAGACTCTGGCCTGCCTTTTGCCCATCTTTCATGTTGTAAAGGAACAGCCCCCAGCACGGGGGGTGGGGCGGGGGGGAGGGGCAGTGGTGCCCTCCCTGCTGGAGAGACGAGCAGCAGTAGCGCCGGCGCCATCTGCAAGAAGCTGGCGGGCTGGCCTTGGACCCTGGCTTCCCCCCACTGTAACGCCTGTTACACACAAACTGTTGTGGGTTCCTGCCAGGCTTGAAGAAAATGATCTGAATTTCTTCCTCCTTTTGGTTTTATTTTGTTGGTTTATTTTGTGTTTTGTTTTCTCCTTTTTTGGGGTATTCAGAGTGGGCCGGGCCCCTGGGCGAGACACAGCTACCTCTGTTGGCATCTTTTTAAGCCCAGGAACCCAGCGGCTCTAGCCACCGAATGGCTAAACGAAATAAAGTGGAAAAAAAAAAGGAAAAAAAAAAACCAAAAGCATAAAAAAAACCACAGCAAATTTCTTGATGAAAATTGAAATAAAGGTTTCCTTGTATTTTAGTGCTCTGGTTCAGTGTGGGTGTAGGTGCAGGTGGATGGGTGTGTATGGCAGGAGCCCCAGGAAAACTTAAGGATACCTGCTGTCCTGATCTTCCTCTGAAGAGCCAGTGTGCTCCCTGCTACCAATGGTTACCTCCACAAGAGGCTGCAAAACCGCGGAGCCCCTGCTGTTGAGCAAGTTCAGTTTTCTGGGGTGCAGATTTCTCAAGTATAAAATAAAGATACCTACCTCGTAGGGTTGTGAAGATAAAAGCAGCCAAGTGCGTGGAACAGTTTTAAACGCCCACCAAACACTATGCTAGTGTCAATTTGGAAAAGCAGCGGTTTTCCTGGCTCAATCCTGTGAAACGAGGCAAGATGCCACCTGCCCTCCCTCCAGGTGTGAATTAGGGACAGGTAACCTTAACTGACAGGTTGAGCAGGGGTCCGAAGGAGGGCCGGGCGCTTCCTATCCGAGGGCTGGCAGTAGGAGGGTGAGCGGCACGGAGTTCTCGGCCTTGAAGCTGGGCCTAACAGGGTGGTGGGGTTGGGCGCGCACAGCCGGTATGCTCGGGTTCCGGGCGGGCGGCGGGGCGCGGGGAGAAGACGGCTGCTAGGCGCCAGCTTTTCTGGGGAGCCGGTCTCGAGCAGAAACCACCACCTAGAGGGAAGGGCAACGCACAGTTCCCTCCTCCCTGCCGGCGGCGCGTGCGAGCCGGGCGGTCCGCCCCGGAATTTCCCCCGGCCCGCTGCCGCCCGCTCCACGCGCGGTTAGACCAGAACCCGTTCCGGGGGCCGCCGCGGTCCAACGCAACCGGAAGAGGCGGGGCCGCGAGGCGAGCGCGCTCAGTGCGCTTGCGTGGAACGTTTCCGCGGAGTGCGGAGCCCGAACGCTGTCCCTGGAGTGCACGTGGAGTGCAGCGCGGGGTACGGAGCGGGGTCCTCGGCCTGGGCCCGCCTTCGGGGGCTTCGGGTGGTTCTAGAGGAAGTCGGGGAAGGAAGGGTGGCAGCGCCGATCTGGCCTGGGGCGTGGGAGAGGGGCGCAGTACCGGCGGCTCCGAGAGGGCGGGTCGGGTCGGGCCGGGCTGGCCTCGGGGGTGCTGCCCAGGCGGCGCCAGTGCCCCCCGTGGTTCTCTTTCCAGCACGCGCAACCTACATTATCGCTGTTCTTTCCTCCAGTACCATGGGGCGTAAGTTGGACCCGACGAAGGAGAAGCGCGGGCCGGGCCGAAAGGCCCGCAAACAGAAGGGTGCCGAGACTGAACTTGCCAGGTTCTTACCTGCAGGTAAGGGTCAGTGGTGACTCCTAACCCCCAAGATTTTGCGCCATTCCGTGTAATAACGCCCTTTCTTTTTTACTCTGCTCATTTTCTGAGAGAATCTCTTAAGTAAGTATGAATGAAACTGTCATCAGCGCTTAGAACTTAGTGAAGGTGCCACAGGGCCTGAGAACCTATGCCGAGAGATGCGGCTTACCACTGAGAGTTCGGAGCCAGGGGAATCCATGCAGAATTTAAAAATCTTTTATTAAGCTAGGCTTCAAACACTCGGTGACATCTTAGTAAGTGGAAGTTGCGAGTGGGACAGGCCCAGTCTGAACTGCCTTGTGGACGGAATGGAGGTGGGAGAGTACAGGCCGGATTCCCACGTGATGAGTGCACTGGGATTCCAGAAGACTGCAGAGGGAGTTTATTGTGGGATTAGCAAGTCCTAGGTACTAAAGTGAACTCTTGAACACAGTGTGTAAGTTTTCGTAGAGTCCTGTGAGAGAGGCTCTGTTTAGGAAGTAGATGCTGAGGGGTTAAGTAACTTGTTAGTTATCACATGATGGAGTTAAGTTGGGCGCTGTGGTTAAGGTGCTGGACTCCGCATGGCTGACTGCTGTTAGAGTCCTGGACCTGGTGGCTTGAAAATCATGCTGGACACATGTGCATGTGTGCCTAGAATCCCAGGAGGAGAATGAAGGAAGGGGATCATGGCATGGCCATCCCCTGTGCAGAGCAATTTCTCACTTTTCTTCTCTCTGTCTCTCCAGCAAGTGTATGGCAAAAACCTTTAAAAAAAAAAAGTTTAAATAATTTATTCCTTGGAGAATGTGTGAAGAAGAGCAGTAGTGAAGGAAGTTCACATCTCCTGTGGGTGGTAACTGAGTAAAGTAAGAGTAAAAGAAAGGGCCACGGGACCAGCAATTGGCGTAATGGCTATGTCGCTAGACTCCCACGTAGTTGACCATGGTTCGAGTCCCGGACCCGGTGGCTTAAACTCACGCTGGGCATGTGTGCGTACCCAGAATCCTGAAAGGAGAATGGAGAAGGGATTGTGGCGTGACCATCCCCCCTGGGGGGCGATTTCTCGCTTTCTGTCTCTCTGTCTGGCGAGTGCACACGCCCTATAGCAAAAAACTCTTAAAAAAAAAAAAAAAAAGAAAGGGCCAGAAAAAAGCTGTTTTTTTTTTTTTTAAAAGGTATTTTTGCTGTAGAGTGAGTGCCCTCATGGATAGACAGAAAGTGAGAAATCACCCCCAAGGGAGGATGGCCACGCTGCAGTCCCTTCTCCATTCTCCTCTTGGGATCTTGGCAGGCATGTACATGCCGCTGGAGTGAGTTTTCAACTGCCATGTGTTTTAAAATTTTATTTTTATTCATTCATTTATTTTAATTTGACCAGAGAGAGAGGGAAAGTGAGAAAGCAAGCCACCAGGTCCGGGACT
Source organism: Tupaia belangeri chinensis (assembly GCF_000334495.1). Lineage (NCBI taxonomy): Eukaryota > Metazoa > Chordata > Mammalia > Scandentia > Tupaiidae > Tupaia > Tupaia belangeri. Next base: position 835,099 of record NW_006208857.1, read on the forward strand.
CAAACCATGGTCAGCCATATGGGATTGTCCAGCATCTTAACCACTACACCACCTGCTGGTCTCGTATTTTTGTTTTTGTTTTGTTTTGTTTTTGAGAAGTTTTTGCTATAGGGTGTGTGCATTTGCCAGAAAGAGAGACAGACAGAAAACAAGAAATCATCCTCTAGGGGGGATGGCCACGCTGCAATCCCTTCTCCTCCATTCTCCTCTCAGGATCTTGGGCATGCACGCAGACACACCTGGTGTGAGTTTAAGCCGCCAGGTCCGGGACTCGAACTGCAGTCGACTACATGGGAGTCTAGTGACATAGCCATTACGCTAACTGCTGGTCCCTGTTCGTTTTTTTTTTTTTTAAAGAGGTTTTGCTTTAGGGTGTGTGCCTGGAGAGAGACAGAGTGAGAGGGAAAGTGAGAAATCATTCCCTGGGAGGGGATCACCACCCTGCGATACCTTCTCCATTCTCCTTTTGGATCTTGGACACATACACACATGTACCCAGTATGATTTTCAAGCTACTGGGTCCAGGACTCGAACATGGTGCATGGCCATGTATGAGTCCACTGACATAACCATAATGCCATCTACTGGCCTTTTTTTTCTTTTTAAGTGCATGCGCTCATCAGAGAAAGAGACAGGGAGAGTGAGAAAGCACCCCCAACTGGCATCCCTGTCCATTGCTCCGTTCTCTCGAGATTTGGGTCATGCACACGTGCTGGGCATGGTTTTCAAGCTGCTGGGGCAGGGACTGGAGCTGAGCAGTCGGCCTTGTGGGATTTGGCTCCCTCGACCACCCAGCCGTAGGCCAGTGTGAAAAACTAAGTTTTGAATCCATGTTGGTATCAAAGTGGCGGTGATGCCATTTATCGAAATCTGGGTTCGGTTGCGTGTCAACCAGCACAGTGCTTCATTTCCTTTATGTATCTTATTGAGCTCCCGGAGTGAGGCACACCATGCCCTACTTCTGTTTTGATTTCTCTTTCTTGTTTTCCCTATAACGTCCTGTTAAATTTTGTTTTAATAGCCGGTGATGAAAATTCCAAGAGGCTGTCTAGTCGTGCACGCAAGAGGTGAGGGTGGGCATAGACGTGACGTGGTGGTGTCTCACTGCTTATCTTCAGCCCTGTGGGACAGGCTGATGGAGGGGCTGGGTGGTTCTGGCAGACCCTGGAGGTGTTCACTTCCTCACTCTGTCTTTTCAGGGCAGCCAAGAGGAGGTTGGGCGCTGCTGCAACTCCTAAGGCAAATGCGTCCCCTGCGACCAAACCATTGCCTGCAAAGCTCCGGAAAGGTCAGTGATCACAGGAGCAGGGTGTGGCATGAGGGGTCCTCCAGGTCCTGGGTGGGGGAGGACGAGCCAAGCCTTTCTAAAACGGCAGGAGCAGCCAAAGGACACTGGTGAGTAGAGAGTACAGGCTCCTGGCGTGCAACACAGGGGAGTGTGTGGCTGCCGTTCATTTGGGATCCGTCAAACCCTCGGACCTTTGCAGGAGCCGTCCCGACACCTGGTCAGAAGGGAGCCAAGCCCTTAGTTACCAACGCTGCTCGGGGCAAGAAGCGCCCAGCACCAACCCAGAGCAGTGAGGAGGAGGACTCTGAAGACGACAGTGTGGGGAGCCGGGGCGATCCCTGGGGCTCTGAGGACAGTGATGCCGATATGGTAGACGACTATGGAGCCGATTCGGACTCAGCGGATGAGGACGAAGGTGCAGAGGTGAGGGAGCCATCCAGCGTGCTCAGAAAAGGACCCTTGCCCTTTCCTTTGTTTTCCGGTGGAGAAGCCTGGCTGGAGGAGGGGGTTGGTGCACATCACTGCTCTGCCTCAGGTTCTGTCAGCGCACACTCAGGTTTGGAAAGGTGTAGACTAGGAGGTTTTATGTATTTATTTTTTGAGTGAGAGGGAGAGAAAGAAGATGAGCACCCTGACAGGATCTGCCGTAGTGCACAACTCCTCCCGTCAGAGTTCCCGGCCACTTAGGGTGCGGGCACGTCAAGTGACAGGGCACTGACCTGAGTCTCCACGTGGCCCAGCACCTACCTACTGCGTGGTAGGGCCCTGAGCACTGCCACCAAGCTGGGCCAGGTGTTCGTTTTTTTAAGAAACTTTTTTTTTTTTTTAATGTTTTGGCCATAGGGCGTGTGTGTTGGCTGGAGGGAGACAGACAGACAGAGAGAGAGAGAGACACCACCCTGCAGCCTGGTATGCTTTTCAAGCTGCCAGGTCTGGGACTTGAACTGCTGTCTGCCATGTGGGAATTCAGTGCCTTAACCACCGTGTTACCGTGTTACTTGCTGGCCCCTTTCTAAAAACTTTTTTTTTAAAGAGATTTTTGCTTTAGGGTGTGTGCACTTGCCAGAGAGCCAGCAAGAGAGACACAGAAATTGAGAAATCACCCCCCAGGAAGGATGGCCATGCTGCAGTCCCTTCTCTATTCTCCTCTCGGGATTTTGGGCACACGCACACACATATGCTCAGCGTGAGTTTTAAGTCCCCGGGTCCAGGACTCAAATTGCGATCGACTGGGAGAGTCCAGCAACGCAACCATTATGCCATCTGCAGGTCCCTCAGAAAACTTTGTAATTACTCACATCAGTTATTTTTAACTGTTAGAGGCTATGCATACTCACCGGAGAGGGAAGAAGGGAGGAAGCCCCTACAGGGGCCGTGGTCATGCTGCAATCTCTGTTCCATTTCTCCATATCGTCAGGATCCGGGGACATGTGCTCATGTGTCTGGCGTGTTTTTCAAGTTGCTGAGGCCAGGACTTAAACTGCAGTTGGCCATGTGGGATCTGTTCCCTTCACAAAGTTTAAGCACTGTGATGGGGCTGGTTCTTTTTTTTTTTATTTTTTTGGAGGTTTTTGCTATAGGGTTCGTGCGCTCGCCAGACAGACAGAGAGAGACAGAAAGTGAGAGATCACCCCCTAGAGGGGATGGCCACGCCGCAATCCCTTCTCCATTCTCTTCCTGGGATCTTGGGCACGCACGCACACGCACCCGGCGTGAGTTTTAAGCCACTGTGTCCGGGACGCGAACTGCGGTCGACTATGTGGGAGTCCAGTGACATAGCCATTACACTAACTGCTGGTCCTTTTATTTAACTTTTTTTATTGTCCAAGGCTCTGTGCTCACCAGAGAGGAAGAGACAGAGAACACCCCCAGTGGGGTGTGTTCACACCCCAGTCCTTTTCCTCCATTCTTCTCTCCCATGAGGATTTGGGCATGCACACGTACTGAGAGTGTCTTTCAAACCACTGGAGCTGGGATTTGAACTGCAGTGGCCGTGCGGGCTCTGTTTCCTGTGCACAGTGCTCAGCCACTGTGCTACAGCGTCGGCCTTTACTTGTTAAGTTTTATTTTTATAGATCCTTGTTTATTTCTTCCATGAGAGAGAGAGGGTGTGAAGACGGGCACCTCTAGTGCTCGCTGCGGCAGCACGTACGCGGAAATTGGAAGGATACAAAGACTAGCACGGCCCCAGCACGAGGATGACAAAGATTTGTGAAGGGCTCCCTGGCTTTTTCTAGCAAATGCCAGGTGATTGAGCCTCTGATAAAGCAACGAGAAATTTGTCCCCCCACCCCCAAAAAAGAAGGGCACCTCTAGCAGGGCCCTCGCACTACAATCCACTGCAGTCTCAGCCCATCCCGGATGCAAACCCTAGTAGGTCTAGCCGCACAGTGTTAACCACTGTCCCCCTGCTGTCCTGGCCCAGGGTAGGGCATTTTACATGACCAGGACACACAGTGCTAGCACGAGTACGAGGGAAGACGCCATGCCAGTCATACTCAGCTTTCACATTTAGGGTGGGGCCAGCAGGTGGGGTGGTAAAGGCGCTGGGCTCTCACATGGCTGACCGCGGTTTGAGTCCCAGACCTGGCAGCTTGAGAAAAGCCCCACTGGGCTCATGCGCGAGTGCCCAAAATCGAGGAGAGGGGATTGCGGTATGACCGTCCTCCCCCACAGGGGGCGACCTCACTCTCCTCTCTGGTGAGCACACGTGGTTCAGGTCCTGGACCGGGCCTGTGGCAAAAACTTTACAACTTTACATTTCGGGGAAAAGAGGGGTAGAAAGCCCTACGTGGGGTGACGGAAGGGCAGGCTCACACCAGCAACCCTTGTCTCCCACAGTTGCTGCCCATTGAGAGAGCCGCTCAGAGGGAGAAGGCCCAGGAGGCCGCTGCCGGGTGAGTTTGGGAACCTGCGAGGGTGGAGGAGGGTCTGTCTGTGATGGTGGCTGTGGAAGGAGGGGGTGTCTGTTTTGGTCTGAATCTTCGTCACCTGTTTCTAGGGGCCAGTGGAGTGAGGAGGAGACAGACGAGGAGGAGGCAGAAGTGTCTCCTGGGTCTGGCCCCACACAGGTTGATGATGCAGATGGGGACCTGCAGATCAATGTGAATGGGGAGGACCCGTTTGTGCTGCCCCCTGCTGGAGAGATGGAGCAGGACATCCTTCCTGCGCAGGGTGAGGGGTAGGAGGAAGGTGCTTGGGAGAGGGTGTTGCAGGCCGAGGACATCATGAAACAATTCCTTACCGGGCCGTGTCCTGGCTCTAGACCTGCAGCGAGTTCACAAGAGGATCCAGGACATAGTGGAAGTGCTGCGGAATTTTGGGACTCAGCGAGAGGAAGGTCGGTCCCGCTCAGAATACCTGAACCGGCTTCGGAAGGACCTGGCCACTTACTACTCCTATGGAGACTTCCTCCTCGGCAAGCTCATGGACCTCTTCCCGCTGTCCGAGGTGCGGGCTGCCAGTCTGAGCCTCTGCTCGTCCTCCGCCCGTGCGCGGAGTCGTCCAGCCCCCTCCTTTCACTGAGCTCCTTGCCTGCCTGACTCGCTCCCTGCCCCCTTCCTCCCAGCTGGTCGAGTTCTTAGAAGCTAACGAGGTGCCTCGGCCCATCACCCTCCGGACCAACACCTTAAAGACCCGACGGCGAGACCTTGCTCAGGTGAGCTGGCGCTCTTACGGCTGGCTTATCTCACGGAAGGACTGGCTTCTGCTCACCCCGGGAGCCCCCCGTCCCACCCTGCCTGGGGTCTTGTGACCTGAGCACTCGTAGTAGAAGCGTGGTCCAGGGTGCAGACCTAGAGAGGCCCAGTGTCTGCCCAGCAGGCCGAGGGCCTGGGACGCCTACGAAACGGGAAGCCCATCTCTCCGACCTCTGTCTCAGGGCTAGGACAAGGATCCCCCGTCAGGGTGAACGTGCTTCCCAAAAGACGTGCGGATGCTGTCCTAGGCTTGTCTCCCAGTGCCCAGGGGCCCCCAGGGGCCCTTCGTCCCTTGCTTTGTTTTTATTTACTAGAGGGCATGCACACTGGCCAGAGAGCGCGAGTGAGAAAGCAGCCTCCATGGGAGCAGTCTCACTGCAACCTCGTCTCCATTTCTCCCTCCCCTCGGGGTCCTCAGGATCCTTGGCCGGCGCGTGCACATGTGCACCCTGTGTGTTTCTGGGACCTCAGCACATGGTCAGCCATGTGGGATCCAGCCTTTTCCACTGCCAGGCTGGGTGGGGCCCCTAGTTTTAAAGTCAGTGTGGTCCTATGTGTCTTGGTGTGAAGATAATCCGTAATCACCCTTAAAGTGCTGTAGCCATAAGTCACATTAAGTTCGAGGGTGGGGGTTGAGCCTCTAGAGTATCGGCGTCCGCTCCAGGACGCGCGAACCGGGGGTGGCAGCCTGCTCCATTAGGTGGATGGAGCTCAGATCTTGAGTCGGGAGCCCGAGGTTGAGCAGGGGCCACCGAGGGGTGGGAGAGGGCAGAGAACTGTGTGGCCTGCTGGCGGTGTACCCTAGGGAAGCACTGGCCGTTAGGGCCGCAGGCCTGCCAGTAAGACCATGTCTTCGTGCCTCCATTTTCTGGTGGAGTAGCCTCTGGGCTTTGTTTCTGGTTTTTTGTTTTTTTTTTTTTTCTCAGTTTTGCTTTTGAGTGCATGTGCTCCCCAGAGAGACAGGGAAAGTGAGGGATCATCCCACGGGCATGGCTATGTCGCAGTACCCCCTTCATTTTCCTCTTGGGGTTTTGGGCTCGCATATGTACCAGTGTGATTTTCAAGGCTCTGAGTTCAGGACTCGAACTGTGTAGTCAGCCACGTGGAATCTAGCACTTTAACAACTATGCCACCTGCTGGCCTTGCCTGTGGACTTTTCAGTCTTCATCTTTCTCCTCTTCAGGCTCTAATCAATCGTGGGGTTAACCTGGATCCCCTGGGCAAGTGGTCGAAGACTGGCCTGGTGGTATATGACTCTTCGGTGCCTATTGGTAAGTGTGCCCTGCCCAGTAGCCCCGCTGTCCCCCTCCCTGTGCTGGCACGTCACTGGGCCGTCCTCTGCAGGTGCCACTCCCGAGTACCTGGCCGGGCACTACATGCTGCAGGGAGCCTCCAGCATGTTGCCCGTCATGGCCTTGGCACCGCAGGAGCACGAGCGGATCCTGGACATGTGCTGTGCCCCTGGAGGGAAGACCAGCTACATAGGTACGGGGACAGGCGGGGCAGCTGTGGCTGGTGACTCACGGGTGTCCCTGGAACAGTGTGCAGAAGCGGGCAGAGCGGCCAGGGCGGCCTGGTCTCAGTGCCAGGTGGGTTGCTGCTACCCCCTGACCTGGGGCGAGCTCTCTCTCCGTCGTCTGAAGGCGCTCATGCACTTGGAGCCCTTGGTGCAGCATCACGTGATGGCGATTGTGACCTTTCACTCTACGCCGCTGGCGGGTCTCAACACCAGGCCCAGTGAAGACTGGGTCGGCCTGCAGAGGGCAGTGGGGAGCAGGGCCTGTTGGGAGGGACCTTGGCCTTGTGGTGAGGCTTTGCCTGGGTTTCCGGGCTGGAGGGTGGGAGCCGAGGAACTGACTGGCCAGCACGTGGCCTGCCCTCCCTCCCTGCAGCTCAGCTGATGAAGAACACAGGTGTGATCCTTGCCAATGATGCCAACGCGGAGCGGCTCAAGAGCGTGGTGGGCAACCTGCACCGGCTGGGAGTCACCAACACCATCCTCAGCCACTACGATGGGCGGCGGTTCCCCAAGGTGGGGCTGCCCTCTCTGGGTCCCTCCTGAGACTTTTTCCTGATGGCAAAATGTGTAGCCTCTCCCTGGGAATCAGCAGCGGGCCACAGGTGGCCGAGGGCGGCGGCTTAGCCCACTCCTTCTCCCAGGTGGTAGGGGGCTTTGACCGAGTACTGCTGGACGCTCCCTGCAGTGGCACCGGTGTCATCTCCAAGGACCCAGCTGTGAAGACCAACAAGGTGAGTTGAGGTGGGATCAGCCGCGAGGCCGGGCTCTGGCAGAGCTGGCTGTGCTCAGGCTACTGCTGACGTCCGGGCACCCGCTCCCTCTGGGACAGAATGAAAAGGACATCCTGCGCTGTGCCCACCTTCAGAAGGAGCTGCTCCTGAGTGCCATCGACTCTGTCAACGCCAACTCCAAGACGGGGGGCTACCTCGTCTACTGCACCTGCTCTGTCACGGTCAGGCCTCTGCCCTCGGCGTGGGAGGCGGGCTGTGGGCTGCAGGGCTCCTTGTGCCCTCAGTGCCATCTGTCTCTGTCTTGTCTGTCTCCCCACATTCCCAGGTGGAAGAGAACGAGTGGGTGGTAGATTACGCCCTGAAAAAGAGGAATGTGCGGCTGGTGCCCACAGGCCTCGACTTTGGCCAGGAAGGTTTTACCAGATTTCAGGAAAGGCGTTTCCATCCCACCCTGCGCTCTACCCGACGCTTCTACCCTCATACTCATAATATGGATGGTTTCTTTATTGCCAAGTTCAAGAAATTCTCTAATTCTGTCCCCCAGGCCCAAGCAGGTAAGTGCTCTTTCTCCCCTTTCTGCCTTTTCTGGAGGCTTCGTAGCTGAGTGCAGGGAAGGAGATTCACACCTCCCTTACCCCAGCCTTCGTGCGCTTGGGTGAGACCCCTTTCGTTCCGGCTAGAGCTGTTCTCCAGCTTTGGGCCTCATTTGTTAACATGGACGGGCCTTTGCCTTCAACCTGCCAAGAGGCTGCAGTTGAGCACAGATGCATTCCCGATGCCGTGTGGTTTCTTTCCCCCTTAGCCCAGAGTCAGCTTACCGTAACAGCGGACCTCTGCTGGTCCAGTGTTCCCGCTGAGCTGGCGTGGGGCCCCATACAGCTGTCAGCAGTTCTCCAAGGCCGCCAGGCTAACCGGAGACCGCTTCCCAGCCATCCTGAGCAGTCCGGCCTGAGCTCGAGGGCAAGGCCGGAGGGCGCTGTGCTGGCAGTCCAGGTTCAGTCGAGAGGGAGAGAAAGGGAGCTTCTCAGAGTACAAGTTGTGTAATTACAGTGTATGCTTTCCTCTTTAAGTGATGCCCCTTATAAAAGCTACATCTGCATGTTAACACAGAACAAAAACCTTAAAAGACAGAAAAAGTCGATGCAGCTTAGAAAGTACATATTTAGAGACCGGCAGATGGTATAATGGTTATGTCGCTGGAGTTCCACGTAGTCGACTGTGGCTTGAGTCCCAGACCCAGCAGCTCAAACTTACGCTGGGCACATGTGCATGCATGCCCAAAATCCTGAGAGGAGAATGGAAAAGGGATTGCAGCAGGGCCATCCCCCCGGGGGGATGATTTCTCGCTCTCAGTCTCTCTGTCTCTTGGGTGTGTACGTGTGTCCTATAGCAAAAATCTCTTTTTAAAAAGAAAAAAGAAAGTGCATATTTTAGTCCTTGTCTTACTAGCTTGTTTCTGGTTGTGGTTTTTCTGTATTTTGTCAAAATCCACATCAAAAAATTGTTCGTATTCTGTTTCTTTTTTTTTTTTTTTTTTACAGATTTCAGGAAAGGCGTTTCCATCCCACCCTGCGCTCTACCCGACGCTTCTACCCTCATACTCATAATATGGATGGTTTCTTTATTGCCAAGTTCAAGAAATTCTCTAATTCTGTCCCCCAGGCCCAAGCAGGTAAGTGCTCTTTCTCCCCTTTCTGCCTTTTCTGGAGGCTTCGTAGCTGAGTGCAGGGAAGGAGATTCACACCTCCCTTACCCCAGCCTTCGTGCGCTTGGGTGAGACCCCTTTCGTTCCGGCTAGAGCTGTTCTCCAGCTTTGGGCCTCATTTGTTAACATGGACGGGCCTTTGCCTTCAACCTGCCAAGAGGCTGCAGTTGAGCACAGATGCATTCCCGATGCCGTGTGGTTTCTTTCCCCCTTAGCCCAGAGTCAGCTTACCGTAACAGCGGACCTCTGCTGGTCCAGTGTTCCCGCTGAGCTGGCGTGGGGCCCCATACAGCTGTCAGCAGTTCTCCAAGGCCGCCAGGCTAACCGGAGACCGCTTCCCAGCCATCCTGAGCAGTCCGGCCTGAGCTCGAGGGCAAGGCCGGAGGGCGCTGTGCTGGCAGTCCAGGTTCAGTCGAGAGGGAGAGAAAGGGAGCTTCTCAGAGTACAAGTTGTGTAATTACAGTGTATGCTTTCCTCTTTAAGTGATGCCCCTTATAAAAGCTACATCTGCATGTTAACACAGAACAAAAACCTTAAAAGACAGAAAAAGTCGATGCAGCTTAGAAAGTACATATTTAGAGACCGGCAGATGGTATAATGGTTATGTCGCTGGAGTTCCACGTAGTCGACTGTGGCTTGAGTCCCAGACCCAGCAGCTAAAACTTACGCTGGGGACATGTGCATGCATGCCCAAAATCCTGAGAGGAGAATGGAAAAGGGATTGCAGCAGGGCCATCCCCCCGGGGGGATGATTTCTCGCTCTCAGTCTCTCTGTCTCTTGGGTGTGTACGTGTGTCCTATAGCAAAAATCTCTTTTTAAAAAGAAAAAAGAAAGTGCATATTTTAGTCCTTGTCTTACTAGCTTGTTTCTGGTTGTGGTTTTTCTGTATTTTGTCAAAATCCACATCAAAAAATTGTTCGTATTCTGTTTCTTTTTTTTTTTTTTTTT
>NW_006208857.1:845780-858898 GCF_000334495.1 Tupaia belangeri chinensis
CCCCTTAAAAAATTTTTCCGTTTCTTTTTTTTTTTTTTTTTTTTTTTTAAGCCTAGAGCTCCCTCCTCAGTGCTGTGTTACCTGCTGTCCTCCAGGGGGCGCAGCATCTAGTAAAAACCTTTTCGCTCCAGGAACAGGCAGTGATCTGTTCTCTTAATAAGGTTCAGCTAGAACTTCAGAGGAATGAGGTAACCTGATATTACGTAGTATGGAGGAGATATTAAATAATAACTCAGGATCATCAGTTCCAAGGCATGTCCTAGTTGTGTGGAGATCGCAATCCCATGTTTTGTTGGGTCCTCAGAAAGGTCTTGGCGCATTTTCGCATAGAAAAATATAGAGGGGCTGGCCAGTCCCACATGGCCGACTGGTTCAAGTCCTGATCCTGGCAGTTTGCCTTCTTACTCCCTCCCTCTCCCTCTCTCTGGTCAAATGAAACATTTTCTCAAACTGTTTAACTTTAACTCCAGGAACTTCTGCAACTGACCCTCCTACAAACTTAGGCTTGCCCAGCACAAAGGGCCAGGACACTCCCAAGTCTGAGAACGGCAGCCAGGCAGCCAAGAAGGCCAAGAGGGCTGCAGAGTCAAAGCGGCAGTCCCAGGAACGGCAGCATCCCCAGAAAGCTGCCTCCCAGAAACTGAACGGCGTCTCCCAAGGGCCTGACCCAGCAGTGTGCCCTACACCTTCCATCAGGAAGGCCCGAACTCCCTCCGAGTTCCGGGATGGCAGCCAGCCACCCATAAAAGCTGGAGTGATCAGAACGCCTGACGTGGCTGGGAGACCAAAGCAGCAGGCCCCTAAGTTACAGCCCGCCAAGAAAGCTGCCTTCCTGAAGCAGAGCGCCCCTGCCCAGGGCTCAGACACACCAACACCTGCTGCGCCGTCCCGGTCCAAGACCCAGGCCACCTCTCTGCCTAAGGACTCTGTCCAGCCCCTTGGGAAGACCAAAGGGGCTGAGAAGGTAAAGCAGCGGTCCCTAAGGAAGCCTTTCAAGAAAGCTGCCTTCCAGAAACAGAATGGCACCCCCAAGGGACCTCAGGTTCCCACTGTGTCTCCCCTCCGTCCCAGCCGGCCTCCCCCAGCGAAGAAGAGGAAATCTCAGCTCAGGGCTGACAGCCAGCGGCCGCCGTCCTAAAAGGCTGGCTGGAAACAGGACTGGGGCGGCCCAGCCCTCCTCATGGGGTATACCTTTGTGAGATGGCTTCCCTTCCCCTCTTGAATTTTAATACACCTTTTACAACCACTGGTCACTGTGTGTTCTTTGAGGGGACTGGATACTGACTGCGCTGTTCCGAGAGTAGAGGTGGGAATGTGGGACTGGGCACAGAAGAGGGGACAGTTGGGTACTACTAAAAAGTCGGGTGGGTCCAGGCTCCTGCCACCTGGGTCTGCCCAGCAAGGAGCCAGGGAGTCAGAGCTAGGGTGTTTGGCCGCTGCAGGGAGGAGGGTGCCAGGGGTGTAGGGAGGTGGTCTTGCCAGTGGAGGTCGGGGGTCCTGCGGCTTATGCCACCTGGCCTCGGAGGGGAGGGCTGGCCACGGCTCCTGGGCCGCTCGCGGCCTCGGACCCGGACCCGGAAAGGTCCAGGCCAGGCGTCCGGCTGGGGCTTGCCATTGGTTCCTCCCGGCCGCCCCGCCCCCCGACCTCTGCCCCTCGGAAAAGCCGTCTGATTGGCCGTCCGTGTCCCGCAGGCGCCTCATTGGCTTCTCTCACTCGCTCTCCATCCCTGCTCCTGCACCGGGCTCCATCTCCCAGCAGAAGGCGCAGCCATGAATCCGTTATTCGGCCCCAATCTCTTCCTCCTACAGCAGGAGCAGCAGGGCCTGGCTGGGCCGCTGGGGGACCCCCTGGGAGCCGACCACTATCCCGGGGGCGGGGACTTGCCTCCGGCGCCGCTCACCCCGGCCGGCCCCGCTGCCTACTCGCCGCCTGGGCCGGGGCCGGCGCCCCCTGCCGCCATGGCGCTCCGCAACGACCTGGGCTCCAACATCAACGTGCTCAAGACTCTGAACCTCCGGTTCCGCTGCTTCCTGGCCAAGGTGCACGAGCTGGAGCGCCGGAACCGGCTGCTGGAGAAGCAGCTGCAGCAGGCGCTGGAGGAGGGTAAGCAGGGCCGGCGGGGCCTGGCTCGCCGGGACCAGGCGGTGCAGACCGGCCGCCCCCTCCCCCGCCTACTCCTCGTCGGCCCGCTTCATGCCTGGCACCATCTGGTCCTTCTCGCACAATCGCCGGCTCGGGCCGGGACTGGAGCCCACTCTGGTGCAAGGGCCTGGCCTGTCGTGGGTGCACCCGGACGGGGTGGGCGTCCAGATCGACACCATCACCCCCGAGATCCGTGCGCTCTACAACGTGCTAGCCAAAGTGAAGCGGGAGCGGGACGAGTACAAGCGGAGGTAGGGACCGGCAAGGTGGGGACAGGGTCTGGAATTGGGGGATTCCGGAGCAGAAGGCCCAAGAGTCGGGCGGATGCGGCACAGTGAATGAAGCTTGTGCTGTGTAATTGGAGCGCTTGGAAGGAATGGGGAAGGCCAGACCAGAATCCACAGAGAATACAGAAGTGGGACTTGGGACCAGGAAGGAGGGCTCTGCCAGCGGAACACTGAAGGACATTCATACTTTATTTCTGGCTTGGTGCTGTCTCATCTAGGCCGCAGGGTGACGGTAACTGGGGGTTTGTGAGGTGTGAGGGGCTGAGGGTCCCCTTGCCCTGCTGCCCCAGCACTCAGGGCAACCTTAGGTTAAGCTCCACACACTGGTCAGAAGCAGGAGGCAAAGCACACGGCTTTACTGTGAGAGGCCATGTTCAGTGACATCGGAAGTGGTGCGAGGGAACTGCACCCTGCAGTGGGTAACCCTGGCACTGCCCGGGGTCTCAGTGGAGGGCCAATGGACGTTTCCATGGGGAAGACTCTGGGGACCTGGGGCAAGGCTTGGAGTAAGTCATAAGACTAGGAAAAGAGTACTGGGATTCCCTAGGGCCAGGGGAAGGGGCTGGTAGTCGTCCTAAGGTTGAGGGTGTGCTGGGTCTGGGTGCAGAAGAGCCAAAGACTGGGGGAGCCGGCCAGAGGCGCCAGGAGGGAAGAGCTGGGAACATGGACACACCCTGTGACTGCAGGCCGGTTCAGGGCGGGCCGGGCACTCTGAGCAGGAAGACTGAGGCACCCAGCCACAGGGCCAGCTGTAGGGCCGAGCTGGGGGCCGGGTTAGGGATGTGATGTCACCGCTGGCTCTGGCCCAGCGGATTCCTGGGACAGGTGACAGCCGGCCCTGCAGGAGCAGCTGCAGAGCAGTGCTTTGCGGACTGCGGCCCGGCCCTGGCTGAGGAGGGAGTGGGCAGGCTCCGGTCTGCTGCCCTCCTCTCCTGTCTTATCTCAGCCGCTGTGACCCCTGGTGGGCCGGCCTGGGAACCACCTTGCCAGCCCAGTGAGCAGGGGTTCGTGTCTGGCCTGGCAGTGGGCGAGGGCTGGCCAAACGCTCTTGAGAAATGACCACTGGGTCTGGGAGTGACCTTCAGGGACCTGAAACCGAGTCAGAGCAGCTTGCCTTCCTCGTGCTGGATCCCTTAGTTGTGGCCCGTGTCATAAGTGTCCTTGGGAATCTGAATTCTCCCCAGACCATCACTCACGTGCCACCAGAACCAGCCCGCGCCTGCCCCGGCCCTGCGGCCCTCAGCTACCAGTCAGCAGTGGGACGTGGACAGCTCTGGGGACATCCTAGCCACAGGGACAACTGCTGTTCTCGGGGTTATTTATTATTATTCTCTTTAATGAAAGAGTGCTTGTCCTTCGCCCAGCTGTCCGGGGCCGCGGAGAGCTGCTCCCTAGGGGTTGACTAGCTTACTGCCCTGCAGCGGAGGGCCCCGTGGCCAGAATTGAACGGGGCGTGACATTGGTGGTGGCTCACTCTTCCACCCAGAGCCCCTCCCCGGTGCTGGCTGCTGCAGCAGCTGTACCGGCCTGAGAGGCCTGGGCACAGCCGAGCACCGAGCTGGGAAGGCCTCCTGGCCTCGGTTTCAGCTCCCTTGCCTCCTGGGACCTTGCTCCTGGGCCGCAGTTTTCCCAGTGTAGGAGCAGCCCCTGCTTTCTCTCTTCAGCTCAGGGATACAGTGTATTTGGGAGAGAGGGGTTTGGCAAATGCAGAATACACAGAAATTGCTCAGTTCTGCCCAGGTTCAGGGCACCTCGTGAGGCCAGATTTGAATAGAGGTCAAAAGGAACATGTTTGTGCAAAGGTCCAGCCGGGAAGCAAATAGAGTTCTAGCGAGCTTGCAGAGGATCCGCTGTTCAGATTTATTTGCCCTGTAATAGCTCATTCATTTTCATCTTTAACCAACTGTCTCACTTAAGTTTCCATCCAGATTTGTTGGGCTCACTGTCACGTAGTACTGTCTGCTCTCCCTGATGCACCCGGTCCAGGGGATTGTCCCTACGTGGGGACGGGGCTTTCTGCAGGGGCACGGGGGCCCCACACCCTCAGCCTTCGTGCTGTAGATGAGAAACCAAGGCCTAGAAGGGCCACGGGCTTATCTAAGAGCATCTTAGCCGGATGCTACTAGGGCCCTTCATGGCCGACTGTCTGAGTGAGAATGCCCGAGCCAAAGCGGGAAGGACAGTGGGGGCGGTGGGGGGCATGGAGCAAGGAGGGCCAGGAGCCGGCTGGGGTGTGTGGGGAGCCACTGTGGGGTGGCTGGGCTGGCTGCTTCCTCCAGCCACCCTGCCTGCCAGCGGGAGGGGCGCCGAGGTGATGCGGAGAGTTATTCTTAGGAATACTGCAGTGCGGCTGAGGCTGAGGCTGAGCGAGCAAGTGGGGGGGCACGGAGAGCCAGGACAGGGAGAGGGAGCGGGCCAGGCCGAGGAGGTGGCGGGGCGGGGAAGGAAGGGCGTGGCCTAGCTACAGAGCTCCTCCAGGATTTTGGTTTTGGTTTTCTTGCTGTCTCCTCTGCACCTTCCTGGCCACCTTCCTTAGAGTGCAGAACCTCCTCCTCAGCCTGGAGAACCCTTTCTGGAAGCGATGGCGCGTCTGAGTAGGGCCTGAGACGTGCTCCCCCACTAAACCCCGTGGGTGGGGAGAGTACAGGCCCCGAGCCTCCCTGGCGCTGTCTGCCATGGTGCTGAGAGGCGCTGGCCTCCCCAGCCTGGGAGAGACGCCCACCCACCCACTGAAGCCAGAAGGGTCTCTGTGTTCTGCATCCCAGGCTGCCACCTGGTGACCAGGGGTTAGGGACACTTGGTAATCTCAGGCCCCCACTGGCCACTATGTTAATGCTGTGGGGATGTGTGACCACCAGGCCAGGCCTGTCACCTCTGGGGCTCTGGGTGGGCAGCTTCTGGAGCTCTGGGGGAAGGACTTGAGTGGCCTCCCCCGGCTCCTGACCAACCCCGCCGATGCGGTGTGTGTCCCGCAGATGCCTTTACAGGGTTAAGTGTACCGCAGGAGGCAGGGCAGCGGGTAGACGTGCGGGCAGGAGGCGGGAGACAGGACCGCGTCTGTGCGACTGAAGGTGGGAGACTGGGCAGGGTGGGCCTGGCGGTCTGGCGTGGGCAGGAGGAGGGTGATGAGGCCAGCCAGACAGCTGGTGGAGCTGGGGCCCAAGGGGGACAGGCCTCGCAGAGCGCCAGGGCAGCAGCGTTGCTCTTAAATATAGTTCTTGGTGCGGGCCGGAGGCTCCGGAAGGCCGCAGGGGAGCTTGGCACTTGCCAGGAAGCTGGGACCGCCCGACAGCTGCAGCTGCCTGGCGTGCAGACAGGCCTGTCCCCGGCTCCTCCCCACTTTGGGACCTGGGCCTAGGCCTTGGGGCCTGAGCCAGAGAGGTGGCCGCAGGGAGCTGCGGGGCGGGAAGGGCTCTGCACCCACACGCCTGTGCTCTCACCCACGCCGCCAGGTGGGAAGAGGAGTACACGGTGCGGACACAGCTGCAGGAGCGTGTGAGCGAGCTCCAGGAGGTGAGGGCCGCCCCGCTGCCCGAGCTGCCCTCGGCGTCCCCCAGCTGCCCGCGGCCCAGTGCCATCGCACTGCCACCTCCCCCCCCCCCCCGCCGCCACTTTGGCGAGGCCCCACACCGCCCCCCCCCGTCCCACGTTGGCAGTGTCACCACCGCTGATGCTGGGTCTGCTCCTGCAGGAAGCCCAGGAGGCCGATGCCTGCCAGGAGGAGCTCGCCATGAAGGTGGAGCAACTGAAAGCGGAGCTGGTGGTCTTCAAAGGGCTCATGAGTAACGTGAGTGCCGCTCGCCCCTCCCCGGGTGGCCCCTGGAGCTGTCAAGCAGGGCACAGGTGGCTGGCCCAGCCGCACCCCCACCCCCAGCCACACTCTCTGTCCAGCTCTTCTCCCCTTCCTGTCTCCTGATTCGAGAGAAAGAGAAGCAGCAGAAGGCCCGGGGCCGGTCACAGAACGCTGTAGGCCCCCACTGCCCGGGGTGGTCAGGCCATTCGAGCCCAGCTCCGGGAGCCAGGCTGCCTGGGCCTAGACCCGCCTCTGCGGCAGCTGCACTTTGCCCTCTCAGAATCCCATGGCCCCCTCTGCCTGGGAACCTACGTTCCAGGAGGGCAGGACTGACCAGGGAGGCCCTGCATGCCCCGGCCCCAGGCCGCCCCTGGGTTCCCGTCCGGCCGGAGGCTCGAGCAGCCTTGCAAGTGGGCACGTACCGTGGGAGGCCACTGGGAGGAACAGTGCTGCTGCTCAGGGGGCCAGAGCCATCCTGGAGGAGGTGACGGTGACCTGTGATGGGGGACGTCACTGCGCCCCGCTCCCCGGCAGAACCTGTCAGAGCTGGACACCAAGATCCAGGAGAAGGCCATGAAGGTGGACATGGACATCTGCCGGCGCATCGACATCACGGCCAAGCTGTGCGACCTGGCCCAGCAGCGCAACTGCGAGGACGTCATCCAGATGTTCCAGGTGCGCCACGGCCCGGGCAGGCGCAGGGGCTGTCTCGCGGCCCGAACACGGCCAGCGGGCCTCCTCCCGGGTCCTCGGCGGGACTAAGCTGGGGGGCCAGGAGCACCTCCGAGAGGATTCTGGAAGCGTCTCTAACACCGTCTCCCTCCTCTGTCTCTCCCGTCTGTCCCTGCCCTCTCTCCTTTCACCTCTGCCGCGTCCACAGAAGAAGCTGGTTAGTTTGCTCTCACGCGAGCTCACTAATGCCCCGCCCCAGGTTCTGGGCGCCCAGGCCCGCGCCCCGTGGGAGCCGCTGGGCTCGCACAGACGCCCGTGCCCCGGCCCTCGCCCTCCTGTCTCTTCCACCTCATGCTCCTCCCCACTGCCTCTCCAGGCCCGGACGGCCCCGCCGCCCTCGCGCACACTGCCCTCACCCTCCAGCCTGCCCTTGCTCTTCAGTGACTCGTCAGAAAGGCTCCTAACAGATAGCGCTCCTGAGCCAGTACGCACATCTTAGTCGGCCCGCCGGCCACTTCCCGACCTCACTGCTCTGTTCTCTCTATCTCTCCTTTCTCTTCCTCTCGGTCTGCAGCCCCATCCCCGTCCGGCCCGTCTGTCTGTCCATCCGTCTCCTGGTGGCTGTCCTGTCTGTGTGCCGTCGTCGTAACTGTCTTCTCTCTCTGTCTGCCCCCTTGCTGGTCCCCGCTTCTCCCGCCCGCCCGGCCGCCCTCTCCTCATGCACCCGGCCTCGTCTCTGTAGTCTCTGCACTTGTCTCCCATTAAGGTCCCATCCATGGGGGGGCGGAAGCGGGAGCGCAAGGCCGCTGTCGAGGAGGACACCTCCCTGTCGGAGAGTGACGGGCCCCGCCAGCCCGAGGGGGATGAGGAGGAGAGCACGGCCCTCAGCATCAACGAGGAGATGCAGCGCATGCTCAGCCAGCTGTGAGTCCCAGCTGCCGCGCTGGCCCCGAGGCCGGACCCCGCAGCCCCGCCAGGAGCCGCCCTGACACCCGGGTTCCCTGTCTCTAGGAGGGAGTATGATTTTGAGGACGACTGTGACAGCCTGACTTGGGAGGAGACGGAGGAGACCCTGCTGCTGTGGGAGGATTTCTCAGGCTATGCCATGGCGGCGGCAGAGGCCCAGGGAGAGGTAACCGCCCCTCCGGCCGCCTCCACCCCCGCCTGGCCAGCTCCACGCCCATCTCCTCCGCCCGCCGCCTCGCTCCGATCTCCCCGTGTGCCGCCAGTTGACCTGCGTCTCCGTCTCTGTGTCCTCCGCCCTCGCTCCTCCGGCTTCCTTAACAAGGCTCTTTCTCTCCCACCTTGGCCCTCTGGATTCCCCTGGACCCCCTCCCTGCTCCCCCTTGCCCCGGCTCCCCCTGGCCCTCCAGCAGCAGGAGGACAGTTTGGAGAAGGTGATTAAAGATACCGAGTCCCTGTTCAAGACCCGGGAGAAGGAGTATCAGGAGACCATCGACCAGATAGAGGTAGGAGCGGGGCTGGAGGCCGAGGGATCAGGAGGGGTTGGCGGCACGGTGGGCTCCTCCCTGCGTGGGGAGCAGCGGCCTCGGCGTGGCTCCCCTGGGGTTCTGCAGACCCGTGCTCTGAGGCAGCACAGGCAGGTGCAGACCACAGCCGTCCCTCACTGCCACACTTAATAGGTTGTTCCCTCTGAGCCTGTTCCTTTGTTTGTAGTCAGGGGTCTTGAGCCGGCTCCTTGGCATGGTGGGTAAGGCAGCCAGATCCCACGTTCCCACGTGTGGTTCCAGTCCTGGACCAGTGACTTGAGAAACATGCTGGGCGTGTGTGTGTGTGTGTGTGTGCTGAAATTCCAGCAGGAAGGAGACGGAGGAGAAGGGGTTGCGACATGACCATCTCCCATGGGGGAGCTTGCCCTTGCTCTCTCTCTCTGGTGGGCACACGTCTCCTCTAGCAAAAAAGATGGAGTCCTAACAGCACCTTCCCGCGGGTTATTTGGAAGATCAGCCGGAACGGTGCACAGACGGCGCAGGCCGGGTCTGGCTGGGAGTCAGTGCACCTTGGCGGCCACGTCTCACCACCGGCTCTGCCAGTGCCGTGGCACCCGGATAGGCGGGGCTTTGTTTCTTTTTGCTTTTTTTGGAGAGGTTTTTGCTATAGGGTGCGTGCGTTCGCCAGACTGACCGAGGAAGAGAAAGCAAGAAATCACCCCCCGGGGGGGATGGCCATTCCGCAATTCCTTCTCTTCTGTTTTCCTCTCGGGATCTTGGGCACGCACGCACACACGCCCGGCGTGAGTTTAAGCCACCGGGTCCGGGCAAACCCCGGGTGATTAAGTGAAACTCCAGCGATGCAGCCGTTACGCTAACTGCTGGTCCCCTGGGCTTTGTTTCTTCAGCTCAGCTTTGAGGTAATGGAGGACTCTCCTTTTTTTTTTTTTTTTTTCCCAATCCTTGAGGAACCTTCTAGAGATGGCAAGTGGAGCTGTTGCTCTACCTTAACCGCGAGGTCTTTGGGGGCTGCAGGCAGGATGTGGAGCCGCAGCATGAGGCTGCAGCAGGGGAGGTTGTGCGTGACCCTCCTTGGCCACCCTGCCGTATGTGCGATGGCGCCATCCTGACCTGGGGACGAGGCCCGCAGGCCTCCGGGACTCTCAGCCTCTCCCCAGACCCGTGGAGCATCCCGTGCTCTCACCACCCTCACCGCCTGCGCTTTGCCAAGGAAGCCGAGAAGCCGTTCTCCCACTTACTCCTTCTCCCAGCATACACCCCGTAGTCCAGCTCCTGGGAACACCTGTGTGTTTGGGGCCAGCCAGTGGCTTGGAGGTTAAGGAAGCCGGATCCCACGTGGCTGGCTGCATGGTTTGAGTCCCAGGCCTGGCAGCTTGAAAAACATGCTCAGCACATGTGTATGCATGCCCAAACTCATGAGAGGAGAAGGAGTTGCGGCACGGCCATCTTCCCTGGCTGGCGGGGGTGCCTCTGTCTCTCTCATCTGGCTCCAGTGAGTATATGTGTCCTTTGCAGAAAACAGAACACCAACCCCGTGAGTCGTGTCCCAGGCAGGCAGATGCTGTCCCCGGGGCCCAGCCACGCTTACGCTCCTAGCACGTCCTGGGAGGGAGAGTGGCCCCCACGCCCCGAGCGTCTGCTTCCCACCTCCCTCCTTGCTTATCTGCCCCTTGCCTCCCGTGCTCGGATGGTGGATTTAAGGTTTGAGGTTTCCACTCTGCTGCTCCCAGTCAGGGCCGTCCGGGGCTGCTGTCAGCGCTCAGGCCCCCCCTGCAGCAGAAGTGCCTAGTGTCCAACGGGGCCCGATGAGGAAGACAGGAGCCTCCAGAGGGGGATGTCACACTGTCCCCAGCTCTCTGCCTCCTTTTCTCTCCCAGTAGAGTGACGTTAAGGTCACGGTGGGGCTGCCTCACAGTGACACGCCTGCTGGTCCCTCTGGAGCACCCAGGCACCTCTCGTTGTGACCTTTGACCCCCCAGGTCACTGGGGTGGAGATGCAGACCAGGGTCCACTGCTGGATGGGAAAGCTGAGGCCCGGCGTGGGCGGGCAGTGTCCCCCTTCCCTCCCATCTCCTCTGTCCCTGGCCGCTCCTCTCACCACGCTGTGGTCCTGAGTTCTCAAGGCAGGCTCGAGGTGCCTCCCGGCTCGCCTCGTGTCGTCTTCTTCCTCATCTCCGCTTGAAACGTGAATTAAGGGGACACAAAGATCGGCAGGGACTCCTGGTGGTAGTACTCGCCTTGTATTTTTTCTTTCTTTTTTTTTTAGAATTATTTATTATTCTTTTTACCTTGTTATAGTCATCAGAGAGACACAGAGAGAGAGGAGGACAGTGAGAAAACAAGTCACTGGGTCTGGGACTCGAACCGCAGCTGGTCATGTGGGAGTCCAGCGCCCCAGCCACCTTCCACCTGCGGGCCCCTTTTATTTTCAATAGTCCAGAGGGCACGTGTGCTTATCGGAGAAACAGAGAGGGAGGGAGGAAGCACCCTCCGGTGGGATGTGGGCACACCACAGTCCTCCGCGTCGCCATCCCGCCGGGGTGTAGGCACACATGGCCGCTGAGGCTGGAATTCAGGCTGCAGGTTGCCGGGCAAGCTGTAGCTGCCTTCACCGATAGGCCGAGGGCCAGCCTAGCCTCGGGATGTGAGAAAATGATTGGGCCCACTTCCTCCTTCCCTGCCTTCCCGAGTCGTGGTTCAGGGCCTCAGCCCCTGCCACTCCAGCTTCCCCGAGATGAAGCCGGGGCACAGCTGATCCGAGTGAGAGCTGAGCAGCTGCAGCTGCGTGGGAGCCAGCAGGACCCGGCTGCAGACGGCGCTGGCCGCCACACTCACCAGAGTGCGACTCCAGCCCCGCCTCACCCCGATGCCACTGTCCTGTCCATCTCGCGAGCCTGGCCCTGTGACCGGTCTCTTCCTCTGTCCAGCTGAGACCGGGCACGGTGGCTCCTCTGTGCGGTGCAGATCATGTGGGGGCTGCCTCTCTGGGCGAGGCAGCTGGCACAGCACCTCCGGGCAGCCCTCCTCTCCACCCTGCCCGCTCTGTGTCCAAATGACTGCCCGCACCATGGCGGCCTCTGGCCGGCCCGCCCGCTCCTCAGAACCTTCTGGCTCCCCACGGGCCCTGGGAGGGACACCCCACAGCCTTTTCACACACGCGGGTCAGGCTGCACCCGGTTGCCAGCAGGACGCTGGGTGCGGCCGTCTGAGCGAAGGCTCACGTGAACCTAATAACGAGCGCTGAGAACCGGGGCCTGTGAGCAGTGCGGCGGGCCCGGGTGCCCCGAGTCCGCTAGGTCATGGTGCCCGACGCGGTGCCGGGCCTGCAGCGCCGCTCGTGACTCAGGGAGGGAGACGGCAGGGGCGCAGGGCCGGGTGGGAGCCGGGGGGCCGGGCAGCGCGCACGCACCCTGCGGGGGACAGCCCTCTGCCCGTCGCTGTCTCGGCCTCAGAGGAGCACGCGCCTTTGCATCGCGCTCGGCAGTCCCAGGAGAAGCACGAGGTGGTGTGTTCTGTGCCTTCTGCCTTCGTCTGGCTTTTTTTTAATTTTTAAAGAGTTATTAATTTTGGGACTGGCAGGTGATGTGGTTCAGGTGCTGGACTCCCACATGGCTGACTACGGTTCAAGTCCAGGCCTGGCCCTTTGCTTTCTCACTTTTCCTCTCTCTCTCTCTCTCTGGTCAAATTAAAATAAACAAGTAAATAAAATTAAATAAACAATTGTTCACAAAAATTAAAAAAAAGAATTGTTTATTTAATTTTATTTGCTATTATTATTTATTTTTTAAGTTTGACCGGAGACAGAGAGAGAGAAAGGGAAAGCGAGAAACACCACACCAGCTGCCGGCCCCCATCTGACCTTATAAGTCTGAGCCTTCAGCCGGGGCTGCCAGGCCATTGTCCCGGTGGGGAGGGCAGCCCCGCCTGCTGGCGGCTCCGGGCCGTCACCCAGCGACGCGCGCTGGAGCTGGCCACCGCCAAGAACGACATGAACCGGCACCTGCACGAGTACATGGAGATGTGCAGCATGAAGCGCGGCCTGGATGTGCAGATGGAGACCTGCCGCCGCCTCATCACCCAGTCGGGGGACCGGTAAGGGCCTCCCCGCCTCCCACGGGCAGAGGAGCTCACGGTGGTCCTGATACAGCCGCCCTCTGGGAGTCGCCGGGCCACCAGGCCAGACTGATGGCTCTCTCCCCGTTGGCACTGGGGGACAGGCATGTCCACCTGCGGCTGCACAGCCACCAGCGCTGTGGTTCCCCTGGTTAGCAGTAGCTTTAAAACTGGCAAGGAACGGAAGGGGCGCGGGAGCAGATTTCCATCTAGGGCTGTGAGGCATGCACTTGACCCTGTGGAAGTTAAGGCCCAACAAAAACGTGCATTTTAAAAAAGTTGGGACCAGCAGATGGCATAATGGTTACATCGCTGGACCTGGACTTCCACCTAGCTGATCGCGGTTCGCGGCCCAGACCCAGCGGCTTAAACCTCTTGCTGGGCGTTCGTGCATGCCCAAGATCCCAAGAGGAGAATGGAGAAGGGATTGCGACATGGCCATCCCCTGGGGGTGATTTCTTACTTTCTGTCTCTCTGTCAAGCACATGTACCCTATAGTAAAAAATCTCTCAAAAAAAAAATCAGAAAACTGCTGCCATCAGGGGCAGCGCCGGGCTCAGGTGGCCCTCCCCAGCCGTGACCCCGGTGTTCTGATGGCCGAGCCTCTCAGGGCTCCCACGGGGCCGGGCGCCCCCCAC
>NW_006208857.1:858930-865389 GCF_000334495.1 Tupaia belangeri chinensis
CCGTGTGTCGGCGGCCCGAGCCTCTCAGGGCTCCCACGGGGCAGGGCGCCCCCCACCCACTTCACCCAACGGAAGCCCACCCTCCCCGCCCGGGCTCCCCTGCCCCTGCCTGAGGGTGAGGCGGAGGAGGAGGCCATGGCACGGGGACTCCTGTGGGCCCACAGTGACAACTGGTGTTTTCTTCTAGAAAGTCTCCTGCTTTCACTGCGGTCCCGCTTAGCGACCCGCCGCCACCGCCGAGCGAGGCTGAGGACTCCGATCGTGATGTCCCCTCCGACAGCTCCTTGAGATAGGACCTGCCCGCCCCGGGCCCTCGTGGCCCCACGTGCTGGAAAGGCCACGGTGGAGGGTGGGCTTCGCAGAGGGCAGCGCCACACCACCACTCGCCCCAGCCTGGCGCGGCCGGGGCGCTCTTCCCTTGGCTTCCTTCCACGGTCCCTGGCCTCGCCGGGGTTCTGGCGTCTGGAGCCAGGTTCTGCCCTACCTGCCGCGGGCCACCCGGACTCAGTGGGGCTCTCCTGCCTGCGCGTTCAGGGTGCCTGCTGCTTTCCCATCTGTCGAACCTCCTCCATCGTGGACGGACTGGACGGACGTGGGCAGGGCCAGCTCGCCGTCCGCTCCTGTACTGGTGCTAAGGGGCTCAGGCGCGGCACGTGAGCGCAGCGTATGCAGCAGGGGTTGGAGAGGGTCCCCATGGGAGCGAGGGAGGCAGGACTGGACAGGCCTGCCCTCCCTGTTGTCCACGCTCACAGCTGCTCACCGGCCGGGCAGTGCATGCAGCTGTGGCCCTTCCCTCTTGGAGAGGGGCATTAGTGCCCGGCTGGGTGCAGTGTCACTGCCGAGTGACAGGAAAGGTGAAGCTTCCCGTGTGCATGCGCATGGGTGTGTGTGCACACATGGGTGTGTATGTGCACACGTGGGTGTGCTGCTTGTGCGCTCAGGGTCTGTTTGCGTGTCAGCTGAAGACGTGCCTCGTCCGTGTCTGTCAGATGCTGAAACCCGCAGGCCACGACACCCGACAGGAGAGCTTGGACAGTGGGGGCCGGACTGAGTCCCTGGGTCTATGCGGCCGCGGAGCTGACATCTGAACGGGATCTTTAATAATAACGAAACTGGCGCGTGTACACGCAGCTCCTTGGTGTCACTGTGTCAAGCACTTTGTAACGACACTCCCAGCTCCTACTGTCAACTCCATCCCAAACATGCACGTGCAAAGGGAGGCCCAGGTCCCAGGTCCCGTGGCCAGCATGGCAGGGCCAGCTTCTCACCTCAGCTCATCTTCCTCAGAGGTGCTTGGTGGGCAACGCCTTGTGTTTTTTTCTTTTTTTAATTATTATTTAATACTGGGACCAGCAGTTAACATAAAGGCTATGTCACAGGACTCCCATGTAGTCGACCGCAGTTCACATTCTGGACCCGGTGGCTTAAACTCACACCAGGCGCATGTGTGTGCATGCCCAGGATCCCGAGAGAATGGAGAAGGGATTGCAGTGTGGCCACACCCCCTGGGGGGGTGCTTTCTCTCTGTCTCTTTCTGGCAAGCGCATGCACCCTATAGCAAAAACCTCTCCAAAAAAGAAAAAAAAAAAGAATTATTTAATACTCATTTTAATCTGACCAGAGAGAAAGCCACCGGGTCTAGGACTTGAACTGTGGTTGGCCATATGGGAGTGTCCAGCACCTTAACCATCATACTACCTGCTGGTCCCTGCCTTGTGCTTTTTAAAGCTTTTGCTGCAAGGCAGGACACTAGCCCACTAGCAGGAGAGGGAAAGGGAGATGCCACCATCCTCCAGGGGCTGGCCACATAATCCTTTCCTCTTGGGATTCTGGGCACACAGGTCTGGGCTCGTGGTGGACAGTTACGTGGGACCCAGTGCCTCAAACTCGATGCCACCAGCAGGCCCATGGCTCATTTCAAATTACAGTGCTCACATGAGCCATGGCTCTGGGTCTGCCATCCCTGGGAAGGCTGGGAGCTGGCTCCCATCAGAGCAAGCTGCAGACCAGGTACTAGGCTGGAGGTGGGGCGGGCTGCATGGGCCGTGTTGCCCTCCCTGAGCAGCCAGTCCTCAGAAGTGCAGGACTGGCTCCCTGTAGCACCCAGGGGCCTCTGGAGTGGAGATGGTCCCCAGTGGCGGGTGTGGGCGCTCACACCTTCAGGAAGGCTGGCTGCGTGCCCACTGACCACAGGGTCAGTGCAGGTTGGCCCCTTGGCGCCAGCCCCACTCCCTCCGCTCCCTCCTGCCTACCCTCTACCCTAGGAGAGAGAAGGGACGGAAGACCTGGCTGATAGAGTGTACTTTATTGATGGTTCGTGACAAGGAGGGCTCCTCTGCCCCTCCCTTCTGCAGGGGTCTGGGATGGAAACTGTCAAGGAGGGGAGCTTCTCAGTGTGGTGGGGACTGAGCGGGAGCAGGGCCTCCCCAGCAGCTGAGGGCCTCGTCCTCGTGCTCACGCTGGGGCTGGTGGTCGGGAGCTCTACTCCTTGGAGGCCATGTGGACCATGAGGTCCACCACCCTGTTGCTGTAGCCAAATTCATTGTCATACCTGGAAGACAAGCGGTCTGTAAGCACCACTTCTCAGAGCAGCCACCAGAGGGCGCCACACCCAACAGCACCCTCTGCCTGGCCCCTGCTCCCCAGGCACATACCAGGAGATGAGCTTGACAAAGTGGTCATTGAGGGCAATGCCAGCCCCAGCATCGAAGGTGGAGGAGTGGGTGTCGCTGTTGAAGTCACAGGAGACGACCTGGTCCTCAGTGTAGCCCAGGATGCCCTTCAGGGGGCCCTGCGACGCCTGCTTCACCACCTTCTTGATGTCATCGTATTTGGCCTTCAAGGGACAAGCAAGGTGGCACTCCAGTTCCAGCCTCACCACTCCCACCCCCACAGCCTTCCCAGCCCAAACGTACAGCTTTCTCCAGGCGGCAGGTCAGGTCCACGACCGACACGTTGGGGGTGGGGACACGGAAGGCCATGCCGGTGAGCTTCCTGTGGGCCAGGGAGGCAGGGTCAGCACCTGTGCCCGGCCTCAGCCTGCGGCCCCCACGCCCACTGCCCAGCACCAAGGCCTCACCCGTTCAGCTCCGGGATGACCTTGCCCACAGCCTTGGCAGCCCCGGTGGATGCTGGGATGATGTTCTGGGCAGCCCCACGGCCATCACGCCACAGCTTGCCCGAGGGGCCGTCCACAGTCTTCTGGGTGGCAGTGATGGCGTGGACTGTGGTCATGAGTCCCTCCACGATGCCGAAGTTGTCGTGGATGACCTTGGCCAGGGGGGCCAAGCAGTTGGTGGTGCAGGAGGCATTGCTGAGTAAGAGGGGCAAGTCAGGGGCCTGCTAAGAGCAGGGTGTGGGCCGCCCTCCCTGCCGCCCGCCCTGCTCACCTGACAATCTTCAGGGAGTTGTCGTACTTCTCATGGTTCACGCCCATCACAAACATGGGGGCGTCCGCGGAGGGGGCAGAGATGATGACCCTCTTGGCCCCACCCTTCAAGTGAGCCTGCAATGGAGGAGGCTTCGTTTCGGGCCCAGGCTCCTACTGCCCCGGCTCCCGGGGTCAATTCCCCGTTCGGCCTCCCTGCCACTCACCCCAGCCTTCTCCATGGTGGTGAAGACACCGGTGGACTCCACAACATACTCGGCACCAGCATCACCCCATTTGATGTTGGCGGGATCTCGCCTACGAGGGGGCACAGGACAGTTCAGGGGCATGAGGTCCCCGGGGCGGCTACCCTGTCCTAACTCCCGAAGCACAGGCTTCCACGGTCCACTCACTCCTGGAAGATGGTGATGGACTTCCCGTTGATGACCAGCTTCCCGTTCTCGGCCTTGACGGTGCCGTTGAACTTGCCATGGGTGGAGTCATACTGGAACATGTAGACCTGGAGGAGCGAGGGGGCTGCTGAGGCTGTCCCCCCGCCAGGGGGCGCCCCACCGCCGCAGGGGCAGCACTCACCATGTAGTTCAGGTCAATGAAGGGGTCGTTGATGGCCACGACATCCACCTTGCCAGAGTTGAAGGCAGCCCTGGTGACCAGGCGCCCAATACGGCCAAATCTGAGGGACAAGGGAGCAGGCCTGAGGACAGGAGGACTGAGGCCGCCCCAGGCCACCTCGCCCTCTGCAGCAGGCAGGAGGGAGTCCCATCACCTGCCAGCACCCCCCAGCTGGCCTGGCTTTACAGCAAGGCCATGAAGTGTCGGCTCCCGTCCTGCCTGAGGCGATCTGGCTCAGGACCCGCCCCGTCAGGTCATCTCAAGGCCTTCCAGGACAGGCAGCGTGGGGTGCTGCCACCCACATTCAGGCCACAAGCTCGGCACATGGCACTCGGCACCCCCACGGTGCCCAGGAATGCTTGCTCCTGCCTGGCCGGGCTTCAGGCTCCACCCTGGAGGACTTGTGCACTCAGCACCACCGGGCTCAAAGGGCAGGGGGAAAGGTCAGAAACTGGCCAAGGCTGAGCCCACCCTCCCCCAGCCCCGCCCACCGGAGGGAGAGCCCAGGGCCAGCTCTTCTCCCACGGGCCCATCCCAGGGCTCCAACACGCTGCACGGCCTGTCCTTCTAATGCTTTTCTAGAAACCGGGGTGGTGGCAACCGTGTGAGTGTGGGGGTGGGGAGGACAGCGGCCCAGGCCCCCATCACAGAAAGGTCAGGCGGCTAAATTTAACCTCAGATTAGGGTGGAGTGGGCAGATCTGGTTTCTGGAAGATGGAATAGGGAGAAGGGCAGGATTCCGAGGCCCTCGGACACCTAATCCCTGCAGTGACCTTTACAGTCTGGCCTTTAGGGTCAGGTCAGCTCTAGGCTCCAAGGGAACTGAGGGGCGCTGAGGGGTGGTGCAGGAAAGGGACTGCTGCTCCCGCAGACATTTAGCGGAGGAAATTTTCTAATTGCCCATGACTCAGCTCCCCCAGCTTGGCACTGAGCCACGCGACCACACCTCTCCCAGGAAGGAGGAAAAGGAGCAGGACCTCCCTAAGGCCACTGCTTTGATTGGCCAGTCAGCTAGGAAAGGCATCGCGCTCGGGGGAAGCTGGGCTCGGGGCTTGAGGGCTGGGATCGGGGGACAGGACCAGAGGCCTGGGTTCTGAGGTCCAGCTCTTCTGAGCCAGAGCGGGACAAGCCTTGCCTCACTTGGTTTACCGATAAAGGGGACTCCACCCGACTGGGCCAAGAGGAGGGTTAGTCACATGCAAAAGAGGAGGAAGGTTTCCTAACGGGGCTCATTCATTTCCTCTCCTGTTGCAACATGGCGGCGGGGTGACCGCAAGTGAGCCCGCCGCCCCCGACCGGTAGCGCACACAGCAGGACAAGGCGCATCCCGGGGCTGGCCAGGCCGGGAGGTGGGAGGAAGGCGGCCGTGGGGGAGGGGCCCCTGCCTGGGCACGTGACCTCGCAGGGCGCGAAAGGAAGAAAGGAGCCCCAGCTAGGGGACCACAGGGGGCCGGGGCGGGGTCGGGGCGAGAACTGGGGGCTCTGCAGTCAGGCTGCCGGAGTGCAGTGGGAGGCTCCCGGCAGTCGTCCCCGCAGGGGCGGAGTTACAGAAGGCGCAACCCGCCCCCCCCAGGGTGGGGGACAGTCTGAGCGCCGACCTTGAGCTCTCCTTGGGGGTTCCCCCCCCCGCCGACCTCCGGCCCACGCGCGACTGCAGAGACTCCGATCGGGTCCCGCAAGACCGGCACACGCGACCCTGTGCGGCCGCAGCCCGGGCCCCGCCCTCCCCCCTAACTCACCCGTTTACTCCGACCTTCCCCCCCCCCCCCCCCCCCCCCCCCCCCGGGCCTCCATTCCCACCGCGCGCCTCATCACGTCCTCCCACCCCTGCAATGCGGAGGCCAGGCCCGGCCACGTCCTGGACCCCGCACCGCCACGGCCACGTCCCAGCCCGCCCGCGCACAAATACCCCGACCCTTCTGCGACCGTCCCCGAGCCTCAGGTGGCTCCGCTTAGCTTGCGTTCACCTGGCACTGCACGGCAGGAGCGGCTGGCTGTCGAACGGGGAGGAGCAGAGAGCGCCGGGGGAGGCTGCGGCCTCAATTTATAGGGACGGGCGGGGGCGGGGGGGGCGGGCGCGGGCGCCGCCCCCCGCGGCTGGTCCAGTGGCAGCCAGAGGGCGCGGAAGCCTGAGCTACGTGCGCCCGTAAAACTGCGAGTAGCCGGGACCCTGTTTTTTTTCCTGGACTCGCCTCGTTTTTCAATGTGCACGCACCTGGCGTGTGGTTCAGGGGGGAGGGGAGAAGGGGACCGAGGCTGCCCGGACGTGGGGGTGGGCATGACCGGACTGCGGGCCTAGGAAGTCAGGGGCCTTGGCGAGCACCGAGGACGTCCAGGGGCCAGGGACGGTATAGTTAATGCTGGTGGAACCGGAGGCCCCTGGGAGCTGAAAGGGTGCGGAATGAGAGCCAGAGCCCGACGGCTGCGGCTGCACGCGCCGGCCCCCCCCCCTGTCTGCC
>NW_006208857.1:866128-884149 GCF_000334495.1 Tupaia belangeri chinensis
GCGCCGCCGCGCGCCGCCCCCCCCCCCTGTCTGCCTGCCGCAGGCGGAAAGTGGGGGTCCGTCTGCTCCAGGCTCCTCGGTAGTAACACGGGCACCGCCAGCGAAGAAAAGACCCGAAAAGACCCCGGAGGGGCCTGTGTCCCTCCCGCGGGCCCTCCAGGTCTCGGGCTCCCGCCTCTCTGGGCCGGGGGCCTAGATTGGAAGGAGGTTGAGGAGGCTTGTGCACGGAAGGTCACGCTGTCCTGCAGCCGGGGAAGCCTGGGGACCAGATCACTGGGGCAGAGCGGGCCTGTGTGCACCAGCTGCTCTCCCCGGGGCCCCAGCACCACGGTTCCCCCACTGGGGGGAGGCCCAGGTGCCTCCCACAAGGTCTCTCGTGGGAGTTCGAGGCTGTGCCGCCCATGCTGGGAGACAGTGCCCTATTCATCGCCGCTAGCCTAGGGCGGAGAGGGACGTGAGGGCGGAAGTCCCTCCCCATGCTGGGACGTGCGGCCCAGCCCCGGAGCCAGGGACTCCCTTTCACTAACTGCACCCTGGGGGTGTAGGGGGCAGGGCAAGCCCAGAAGGGGGAGAAGAGTGGGAGAAAAGGCCTCGGGCACACACGGGGACGGCCGTCTCCCTGCCACACGGAGGTCCCGGGTAGGAGCCAGTCTCCTCTTGGGGCTGGGGGCGGAGGGCCTGAGCCAGGTCAGGTGTTAGAGCCAGGATGGAGGAAGGGCCGGTTCCGCGCGCTTGATTGAGGGCTTACTGGGGCAGGGTGGGATGGCCGAAGCCATCAGCAGGTGCAGGGGCGGGGGACCCCAGGGCCCCTTTGCTGGCCCAGCGAAACCTGAGACCAGCCCCCTGCCCTTCTAGCTGAAAAGCTGTAGCTAAGTTTAGCCGGCCTGGTGATAACCTTTGCTTAAAAGGCAGGGAGCACGTTGCCCGGCACCCCGACTCCAGCCCCAGTTGCTTCCCCTTCTGGGACTGCCCTCCCTCTTTGGGGATCCAGAGCCAAGGCAGTGCCCATGTCTGGCAGCCATCTGCATGGTTGGTGCCAGGCTTTTCACGACCAGCGGAGCAGGGCAAGAGGGGACCTAACAGGAGAGGAGTGGTAGGGTAGGAGGCGTCCTCAGCTCCACCCTGGTTAACCCTTTCCTAGCCTGCCATGCTCCTGCACTGCCCAGAGAATGATTCTCGGGTACCATTTCCCCTTTGGCCTGATGCTCGTCTGTTTTCCTTACTGTCTTCCGCTGAAAGAAGAAAAAAAAAGGAAAACGTTGAAGGCGAGCCAGTGCACTGGTGCCCACGGGCACTGATGGCTGCTGGCTGCTGACGCAGTGCTGTTGTCATGGCAACGCCAACATCCTGTGTCATGGAGGAGGCTTTACCCCCTCCTGCTCCAGGTGACTCAGCAGAGAAAACCTGGGCACCAGGCTTCAGGGAGCCACCCTGCCTCCCGGCGGGGCTCAACCTCCTGCAGACCTGGTAGCACAGCAGGGGGCCAGGCCTGCCTCCTTCCCCAGAGCTGGGGGAGACTCGGGTCATGACCGTCCCTGGCTGGGATTGCAGACTGCAAATGGGGTGGGGCCAGGTGGACAACACCTGCCCTTGGTCTCAACAGGCTTCTCACCCTCGGCCCCATGGACTTCGTGGCTCCTCGCTGGGGCTGCCCTGTCCACTCCGGGTGTGTCGCACCATCCCTGGCCTCTGCCCCCAAGATGCTGGTACCTCTCCTCCCCACCCCACCCAGGTTGTGGTGGCAAGAAATTCACTGGCCTCTGGCAGGCAGGTGCCCCGGGGGGAGGGCCCTCATCTGGAGCCCAGACCTGCCTGATCCTCCAGGGGGGCCGTGGAGACCCTGCACAGCATGAGGGGTAGAGAAGGGGGCTGTTCACCCTGGACCTAGAGACGCCCTCTGGACCGATAACTTGCCAAAGTGAAAAGTGAAAGAATGACGAGCTTAGGAAAAATGTCTAAAAGTATAAAAACATTTATTCACTAGAAAACAAGGAGAGGGGCCGACGGCTATTGCCAAGTGAAAGCAGCTCACCTGGGGGACTGAGGCTGGTGTCAGAGAAACACCTGATGTCCTAAACATCACGTGTGGGCTAAAAGCCAAGGGGGATGGGGCTGGAATTAGAGGGCGCGCCGCGAGGTGTGCTCCGAGGGCTGAGGACGGGCAGCACGGCTTCCTAGGACCTGTGCCTGCGGGCAGACGCTCTGCGGATGGGGGTGGTTTTCTTGGGTGTCTCGTCTTCTGTCATCTCTGCCGAGAGCTCTGTTCAGATTGGAGGAGTAAGAACAAGGTGAGTCACAGAGCTGGTGGGAACTCATCTCTGAGAACAAGTGGGGCAGTCCAGGCCGCACTGCAGAAATGCAGCCCAGACTGCACGGGGGTGAAGGCACCGCGGGGCCCTGGCGCGTCACTGGGCGGGCCCAACCGAAGGCCCCATCAGCACGCCTCCCCTCCCTGCCAGGAGGCCAGGAGAGAGAGCGACGTACCGTCCTCACTGGACTCATCACTTGAGAAGACAACTTTGGGTTTCTTTCTGGAAGTTCGCTGCTGGGTGTTCGGGCGCTGGCGAGTAGCACGCCGGGGCTTGGGGGTGACAAAGTCATCGTCGGAAGGTGCAGAAGCCAGAGTCTGGTGCCTGGAGACTAGAAAGGCAGGGAGAGAGGGAAAGGAGCCAGGTGAGCGGTGCCTGAGGGCAGGGAGCTGACTGCCTCCCAGGCCTCCCAGCTCCCAGCTCCTCGCAGGCCTCCAGCCCCTCCATACCGGTGGGCTGTTTCTTGGCTGATGGGGCTCTCAGGCCAGCCCCCTGGGCTGTCTCCACCTCCTCTCCACCATCCAACCCTCTGGTGTGACAGGCCCGAAGCTTCTTCTCGAATTCATCTATTATAGCCTGGCGGGGAGAGGAGATTAGGAGCCAGCCTGGAAACATAGTTATTTCTGAGTAAAAGGAAACAGGGCCAGAGGCAGTGCATCATGCCAAGTGAAAGAAGCCCCTGGAAAGGCTGCATGTGTTCAGGATCGGGGCTCGGCAGGGCTGCTAGGGCACAGAACGCACACTGCCGTGTCATCGCACAGGTGGGCCCTAGGTGAGCAACGCTGGTCAGTTGTCACAGCAGGCCCACCAGTTGTGACAAATGTGTCCCTCTGGTGGTTGACTAACGAATGTGCCACCTACTGCAGGGTGTTCACGTCGGGGAGGCTGGGGGGACAGGAGTACATGGGAACTCTCTGTACATTATGCTCAATTTTGCTTTGAATCTAACGGCTCTAAACAAGCCTATTTAAAAAGAAAGAAACGGGCCAGCAGATGGTGTGAGTGGATTCCCATATGGCTCATGGTTCGAGTCCTGGACTCAGCAGCTTGAAAATTGCGCCAGGTGTGTGTGTGTGTGCGTGCCCGACTCCTAAAAGGAACATAAAGGATTGCGCATGGCCATCCCGAGGGGGACAGGGGTGGTGGTGATTTCTACTCTCTGGAGCGCGCACACCCTATGACAAAAACCTAAACAGAAAACACAAAGGAACTAGAGGCAGCAAGGTCTGGTCTTGGTGTCAGAGATCGGACCCCGGGCGGGGAGAGTGGACCCAGCGTGGACAGCGGGCAGCTCACCTTGCCCTCAGGCTTGGCCCCGCGTGACAGTTTGCTCGTCACCAACAGGAACGTGCTGAAGATGGACTCATCCGACAGCTTGTCCCCAAAGCAGTCGAAATGGTCCAGCATCTTGCGGAGGCCTCGCTCTGTGAGGGGCAGCTGCGACAGGCAGAAGGCCAGGTCCCGGCACTGCCGCTCGGTTCTGCGGGCGGGAGGGGCTGGGTGAGCTGCAGCGCCCCTCCTGTGGTCTCCCGGGAGGGGGTCACTAGCGGGCAGGGCGCCTACCGGGCGGTGCGGAAGCGCTGACACAGCTTCTCCACCAGGCTCTCGGTCTGCTTGTCCTTGGTGATGTAGGAGAGGAGCTGCCTGCAGGACGGGAGCCGAGGCCGGGCTGTTGCTCGGGGTAGCTCAACCAGCCCTCCATAGATAACCTGCCCTAGGAGGACGCCCCCCCATGGCCCCACCTGCTGACCGCTCCTCCCGCCCTCACAGCAGAGGCCCACCCCCACACCCTGAGCGCTGGTGAGCCCTGCCATGCATAAGGGGAGGGACCAGCAAGTGGCGTGGTAGTGAAGGCACTGGACACTCCCACATGGCCAACCACAGTTTGAGTCCCGGACCTGGTGGTTTCCTTTCTCACTTTCCCTCTCTCTCTTTCTCTGTGTCTCTCTCGACCACGGTTCGCGTCCTGGGCCCGGTGGCTTAGAACTCACGCCGGGCGTGTGTGCGTGCGTGCCCAAGATCCCGAGAGGAGAATGGAGGAGAAGGGATTGTGGCGTGACCACCCCCCTAAGGGGGTGATTTCTCACTTTCTGTCTCTGTCTCTCTGTCTGTCTGGTGAGCGCATGCGCC
The DNA here is from genome assembly GCF_000334495.1 of Tupaia belangeri chinensis. Classification (NCBI taxonomy): domain Eukaryota; kingdom Metazoa; phylum Chordata; class Mammalia; order Scandentia; family Tupaiidae; genus Tupaia; species Tupaia belangeri. Next base: position 870,568 of record NW_006208857.1, read on the forward strand.
CTATAGTGAAAACCTCTCAAAAAAAAAAATAAATAAATGAAGAAATAAATCAAATTAAATAAGTAAGTCTAAAAAAAAATAAAAAAAGCTAAGGGGCAGGCGTTATCAGCTCATGTTGTGGAGGAGACAGCAGAGGGCGAGCTGATGGTGAAGGCCACACAGCTAAAGAGCAGCACGGCTGGGATCCAGACACGGGTGTCTAATCCCTTGGCCGGGCTATGCGGAAATCCCACAAGGCCCGGGAACTGTACTTCATGATGATGTGGAAAGGCTCTTCCTCCACCCCGCCCTCGGGGTCTGACAGGCGGCTGATGATATCCGGAAGGAGGTTGTAGACTGCGTTGCCCTGTGAGAGAGAAGGTCGTGGTAGAGCGAGGAGGCAACCTCCCAGGCCCCTCTGCAGCAGGCCCTCCTGTCTCTCACCTTGTGGGAAAGCTCGTTGAAGAAGTTCTTGGCCAGGGCGGCGATCTGAGGCTCGGGGTCGATGAGCAGCACGGCCATCTCGCTCACCTGCCCTTTCACCTTCACCATGTCCTTGAGGATGAGGTGGGTCATCACCAGCCCCGCTGTCTTCCGCACTTGCTGAGCTGGGTCCCGGAGGCTAGAAGGCAATCTCAAGTCATTGGAACCAGGACCCCAGGCGCTGTCCTAACACAAGCGGGAAAGACCTGTCTCAAGAATCTATTACTCCCCGCCAGCCACTCCAGTGTTGCAGGAGTCAGAGAGTACCTAGGAGAAAGCTGGAGTTCCAGGAGGAGGCTGGCCTTGTAGCCAAGGCTTTAGACGGGGGCTTCAAGCTCTCTAGGAGCATCCTTAGCCAGGGGTCTGTGCTGGACACGCAGCAGAAGGCCAGGGTAATGGCAAAGACGAGTGATCCCCACACTGACCTAGCAGACTCAGCTCGGGGGGCCGCGAGGCACTGTGAGGGACCTCTTACCGAGCGTACAGGTGAGGTGTCCAGGGGTCCACCAGGTTGGGGAAGCGGATGGCCAGGTCCCCAGTGGCAACCATGAGGTTAGACCGGACGATGGGGAGTGGAGACTTTTCCAGCATGGTGAACAGAAGACGAAGCTGAGAGTCACAGAAAGTGGCGCTGGGGACAAGGAGCGCATCGTCAGAGCAGCCACATCACCCCTAGGCCCTGACGCAGTGGGAGCGGCCCCCGGGCCCTACCTGATCATGCAGAACTTGCCAAGGGCGAGGGAGGCAGCTGCAGAGAGGTCCGGGTTGCTGTAGAGCCCAGGGCTGTTGCAGACTTTGAGCACCAGTGGGACCACGGCAGCCAGTAACTGTCTGCCTGCGGGAAGGAAACTCCGGGTCGGGAGAGGGGATCTCAGTTACAGAAGAGGGCCAGAGGCAAGGTTTCTCACCGTCCAACAGCTCCATCTCGCAGATGCTACGGATTAGCTCCGCCTCCGTGTCATCGGCAGTGGCCCCCGTCAGCCCCAACTCCTCCTCCATGGCGGTCTCAGAGCTCACGCTCTGCAGGGAAAGAAGCGGGGTTGCGGGTGACAAAGTCAACATTTCTGATTTCAGCCTCGACTCTGCTTTGCATGAACAGACCTGAGGAAAGGCAAACTCTTTAAAACCATTCGTAGGACCGCTAGACGTGTCTATAAAGAAAGAGGACTCCTGAGTTAACCGGAGAAAGAACCAGACTTTTTTTTTTTTTTGAGTGGTTTTTGCTATAAGGCGTGTGCGCTCACCAGGCAGACAGAGAGAGACAGACAGAAAGCGAGAAATCACCCCCCAGGGGGGATGGTCACGCCGTAATCCCTTCTCCTCCATTCTCCTCTCGGGATCTTGGGCACGCATGCACACGCTCCCGGCGTGAGTTTAAGCTGCCGGGTCCGGGACTCGAACCGCGGTCGACTACGTGGGAGTCCAGCGACATAGCCATTATGCTAACTGCTGGTCCCCAGACCTTTTTAAAAAAAAATTATTAATTTTATTTATTATTATTATTTGATTTGACCAGAGAGACAGAAAGAGAAAGAGAAAGCAAGCAGCCATATCCGGACATGAATTGCAGTCACCGTACGGGAGTCCAGCACCTCCTTAACCACCATGCCACCTGCTGGCTCCTCAGGCTTCTTATTTTAAGTTGCCACGGGATGCTTTTTTTTCTTTCTTTCTTTTTTTTGGGAGAGGTTTTTGCTATAGAGTGTGTGTGCTTGCCAGAAAGACAGATAGAGATAAGACAGAAAGCAAGAAATCACTCCCCAGGGGGGATGGTCACACCGCAATCCCTTCTCCTCCATTCTCCTCTCGGGATCTTGGGCACGCACACACGCACGCCCGGCGTGAGTTTAAGCCACCGGGTCCGGGGCTCGAACCGCGGTCGACTACGTGGGAGTCCAGCGACATAGCTATTACGCCAACTGCTGGTCCCTATCTCCTTTTATTTTTTATGCCAGAGGCATGTGAGAGAGAGAAACACCCCTCGAAGATGCCTGGTTATCCGCAATCCCTTTCCTCCCGTTCTCCATCCTGTCAGGATCCTGGGCACAGGTGTGTTTCTCAAGCCTATGGGGCAGGCACTCTAACCCTGATAGGCTGTGTGGGATCCAGCTTCCTCAGCATAGTGCCTGCCCTCTGGGGCCTGCCCTCCTGAAAACCCCATGTCCTGTGTACACAAAGCCACACACATCATGGCAGACGATGGTTCAAGGTCCCAGAGAAGGTCAGACCTCGCCCAAACGCTGCAAGGCACAATTCTAAATAGTCTGCGAGACTATGCTGCCTCTAGTGGAGAGAACGCAGGGTCTCATGAGGTCCCAGGCCTGACTGGAAGGCTGCTGGGAAGGGCGTGAAATTCCAACAAAGGCTGCCGCTGAGGTCTCTGAGTCCGTACTCCTTGTCTACACCTTCCTTCCTGCGTGGTCCTGGGTAAGCTGCTGTCTTGTTCACAGTCATCTTCCCCAGGGCAGTAGTGAGTAGGGACAGAGTCTTCATTTCATTTCACAGCAGAGAGACAGATCCCCAAAAGGAAATGCTGTACTGTGGGATCGCAAGGCAAATCTGCGACATGCTCAGCATAGGAAGCCAGCTGCCTCGGGGCTTGGCTCACCCTCTCCTTCTTGTTTTTTTTTTTTTTTGGAGAGATTTTTGCTATAGGGCGCATGTGCTCGCCAGACAGAGAGAGATATAGAGACAGAAAGTGAGAAATCACCCCCTAGGGGGGGATGGTCACGCCGCAATCCCTTCTCCATTCTCCTCTCGGGATCTTGGGCACGCATGCACATGCGCCCAGCATGAGTTTTAAGCTACCAGGTCTGGGACTCGAACCGCAGTCGATTATGTGGGAGTCCAGCGACATAGCCATTACACTAACTGCTGGTTCCCTCCTTTTTGTTTTTTAATAACTATTTAATTTTACTTTATTATCATTCAATTTGACCTCTGAGAGAGAGAGAAGGAGCGAGGGAGCGTGAGAAAGCAAGCCAGCAGGTCCAGGACTCGAGCCATGGTCGGCCGCGTGGGAGTCCAGGGCCTTAACCGCCATGCCGCCTGCCGGCCCCTCACCTTCTCCTTTGGGTCTTTGGTCTTGTGCTCTCGTTCTTCGCGCAGAACTCGGCGCCGACAGAGCTCCCCGCTCACGGCCTGTTCCAAGTGGACCAGCTGCTGCAGGGCCAGGTCCCCGGCCAGGGACAGCAGGTTCATCAACAGGAAGGTGGGGAGTGCCAGGGGCGTCTGCTCTGGAGGAGTGTAGGAAGGTGATCAGAACCAAGTCCGACCCGACCTGAATCCGGGTTTTACTCGCCACCCGCCCTACTGGCCCAGCGCCCCTCCGCCCACTTACTCGGGTCCTCCTGGGAGCTGCTCTCCTCCAGCTTCTCCAGGGCCTGCTTCGCACAGCCCTGCAGCATCTGGGCACAGATCGCCTCGGGGCCCTCGGCCAGCTGGTAGATGAGGCCCACTGCCGCCTCTTTGAGCGGGATCCAGAGTGGGTCTGGGTGGGCGAAGCCTGCCGGGAGAGGGAGGCGTTCACGGGAGAGCAGGGCCAGGCCTGCCAAGGGCCCTTTTCTCTCTGTTTTGTTCTCACTCCCCGTCCCCCCACCTCGTTTTTTTGCTAGAGGCGTGTGTGCTTGTGCGGAGTGTGCTGAGAGAGAAGATGACAAAGCACCTCCATGGGGGAGGGTCATGCTGCAATCCCTTCTCCATTTCCCTCTCGGGATTTGGGACATACATACGCGCACATGTGCCCAGCGTGATTTTCAAGCCGCTGGATCTGGGACTTGAAACGTGCGGTCAGCTACGTGGGACCCAGCTGCCTTGGCCGCCACGCCGCCCGCTGGTCCCCACGGCCTTCTGGATAGCTCACCTTTGACGATCATCTCCCGGAGTCGCTCAAACAGCCTGTGCTCCTGAGGCAGCCGGAAGGGAGGGTGCCGTTTGCCCAGAGAAGGCTGTGGGGACGAGAAAGCCAGTGTGGGCGTGTGAAGAGGGTGGGCAAGAGGAACGCCAGCTCCGCAGCGTGGACGGAGCAGCCCACGCACCTTCCTCCTGTCAGAGATGTTGGCGATGGCGTGGCACACCTGCTGGGCCAGCCTGTAGTCGTGCGGGAGCTTCTCGTCCAGCCCTGCGCTCACCAGCGTGTCTAAGTTGCTCCTCACAATTTCCGGTCTTCCTCTGAGGAAGGAAGCCTGAGTTAAAGGCAGTCGTGAGCAAGACTCCAGGTGGGCGACAGTGAAATGGGGCAGGCACCAGCACCCAACACGAAGCTTCTAGAACACTGGCACACTAGGGCGTGGCTCTGATGGGGCGGGCCCTTGGGTCTTCTCGACGACCCTCCCATCTCCTAGGCCGGGCGGTGTCGTCTCCCTTTCCCGCGTGGGTAGCCTGCTCACAGGCCAGCCCGGCTGGGCAGGCGGCTGCTCTGCAGAGGCTCCTCCTGGGGCCCTTTCCTCTCGCACCCCTGCCCGAGGGACCGGAGGCTTACCGTGCCATCATGCCGAGAAGCATGACAGAGGAACAGCGCTCCAGGGGAGAGCAGGGGACCTTCTCGGTGGCCCGCTCCCACAGCAGCTGGGTCACTGCTGGTTTCAACTCATCCTTCTGCACGAACTCACGGAGCTGAGGGGACAAGAGAAAGGGCTCAGGCCAAAAGGAACCATTCCCTGGTTCTCGAGCTGACACTGAGCCCCCGGAGTGGGTGACAGCACGGGGCAGGGAGAGGCAGACGCCAAGTATGAAGTGGAGGTCCTTCTCTCTCCGCTACGTTCTCGCATGCCTTGAAACCTGCACGTTTTTTAAATTTTCTTTGGAGAAGTTTTTGCTATAGGGTATGTGCACTTGCCAGAAAGGCAGAGAGACAGAGAGACAGAAAGAGAGAAATCACCCCCCAGGGGGGATGGCCACGCCACAATCCCTTCTCCTCCATTCTCCTCTCGGGATCTTGGGCATGCACGCGCACACACCCGGCATGAGTTTAAGCCACTGGGTCTGGGACTCGAACTGTGGTCAACTACATGGGAGTCCAGTGACATAGCCATTACGCTAACTGCTGGTCCCAAACCTGCATTTGTTAAAGTGACATACAGGAAATGACCCTTTCAAATTCCAAGTAGGTTCAGAACCCCGACTACGTTCTGGAGGTGTCTAGTGGTTTTCCTGCCGTTACCACAAACTCCGCACGTCTATATGGGGCATTTTTTTTTTTTTTGAGAGGTTTTTGCTGTAGGGCGCGTGCGCTCGCCAGACAGAGAGAGACAAAGAGACAGAAAGCGAGAAATCACCCCCCAGGGGGGATGGTCATGCCGCAATCCCTTCTCCTCCATTCTCCTCTCGGGATCTTGGGCACGCACGCACACGCGCCCGTAAATGGGGCGTTTTTAAGTTCCTTTCTGCCTTGTTAAAGTTTCTTACTTTCATGAGAGTAACAGCCAGAACCACAGCCAGAGAGAAAGCACCCCTACCAGGGTCTCGGCTGTGACCCACGCCGAGCTCTCGCAGCTAGCCTGGGTCACGGCACGCGCCTGGTGCGAGCTTGGTGCGAACACATCAACCAGAGGCCCAAACCCATAGCCGCCCAGGGACCCGGCACTGCCTGGTGAGCGACGGCTGGCCGCTAGGCCGGCTCCATCCTTTGCTTTCTTACTCTGCCGGAAGCACCGGCACTTTCTTAGTTACGTATGTTTAAGATTTCAGTCACCTTTTATTTTTTAACAGATTTTTGCTGTCAGGCGCATGCACTTGCCAGAGAGACAAAGACGGAAAGCGAGAACTCACCCCCGGGGGGTGGCCACACAGCAATCCCTTCTCCTCCATTTCCCTCAGGATTTGGGGCACACATGCACACGTGCCCGGCGTGCTTTAAGCTGCCAGGTCTGGGACTCAAACCATGGTTAGCCACATGGGAATCCAGCAACGTAACCATTACACCATCTGCTTGGTCCCAAGGCATTCGCCTGATGTTTTTGAATTTCTCACTTAGTCTCACCTATATTTTTCTTGAAAGTTATTTTATTATTTAATTTTATTATCATTATTTTTAAAATTTGACCAGAAAGACAGAGAAAGAGAAAGTGAGAAAGCAAGCCACCAGATCCAGGACTCGAAGTGTGGTCAGCCAGGTGGGAGTCCAGCATCTTAACCACCACACCAAGTGCTGGCCCCCTCAGAAGTTGTCTTCTAGGCTGGCCCTGTAGCATAGTGGCTAAGGGAGCTGGACCCCAGGCGGCCAACTATGGTCTGAATCCCAGCCTTGGAGCATTGAAAAACATCCTAGGTGTGTACATGCATGCCCCAAGTCCTGATGCGATCGAGAAAGGGAGGAGACGGACTGAGTGGGACCAAGCTCCTGTGTGGGGGGATGCTTTCTCACTCCCCATCTCTGTGTCTCTCTGGCAAATTAAAAAAAAAAATTGTCAGGGCCAGCAGGTGGCATAGTGGTTAAAGTGTCGGACTCCCACATGGCTGACTGTGGTTCGAGTCCTGGACCCCGTGGCTTGAAACTCACACTGGTTGTGTATGCGTGCGTGCCCAACATCCCGAAAGACTAGAGGAGAAGGCACTGTGGCGTGGCCATCACCTGAGGGGGTGACTTTTTGCTTTCTCTCTCTCTGGCAAGCACATACACCCTATAGCAAAAACCTCTTTAAAAAAAAAGGTGTGCGTGCCCAGGATCCCGAGAGGAGAATGGAGGAGAAGGGATTGCGGTGTGACCATCCCCCCTGGGGGGTGATTTCTCGCTTTCGTCTCTATGTCTCTCTCTCTCTGTCTGGCGAGCGCACATGCCCTATAGTGAAAACCTCTCAAAATTGGAAGCATATATTATTAACATATGGAATTGAGGAGCTGGCAGATGGTGTGGTAGTTAAAAGTGCTGGACTCCCACGTGGCTGACCATGGTTCGAGTCCTGGACCTGGTGGCTTGCTTTCTCATTTTCCCTCTGTCCCTTTCTGGTCAAGTTAAAAACAAATTAATCAAGTAAGTAAATAAAATTCAATAAAATAATTCTTAAAATAAAAAAATCTCTTGGGACCAGCAGTTGATGTAATGGCTATGTCGCTGGACTCCCATGTAGTGGACTGTAGTTTGAGTCCCAGACCCGGTGGCTTAAACTCACGCCGGGCATGTGTGTGTGCGTGCCCGAGATCCCAAGAGGAGAATGGAGGAGAAGGGATTGCGGCGTGGCCATCCCCCTTGGGGGTGATGTCTCGCTTTCTGTCTCTCTATCTCTCTCTGTCTTTCTGGTGAGTGCACGTGCCCTATAAGAAAAAAAATCTCTCCAAAAAAAAAAATCTCCCCTTAGGTCCAGTTCTGAGCTCCTCTCCCAGACCCAGAGCCCTTTGTCACCGTCTACACAGCCTCCAGTTTCCTTCCAGTGTAGTCCCTGTCCTCCCTCCTGCAGCCCGCCTGGACGCTCCGGCTGGTCCAGTGTCCCCAGATGTCCACTTCGCCCTGTCACTCGGAAACAACGCTCTGGTGCCACGGCAGGGGTTTCTACCCAGCAGCTTGCCTAGGAGGTCCTGGGCCAGTTGCCCCGTCACCAGGCGCTTTTCCTTTCTAAAATATTATTTAATTTTACTTATTATTATTTGCTTGTTTGTTTGCTATAGTGCACATGCATTCACCAGAGAGGAAGACAGAGTAAGAGAGAGAAGGGAAATGAGAAAGCAAGCTGCCAGGTCCAGGAGTCGAACTGCGGTGGCCATGTGGAAGTCCAGCCTTAACCACCACGCCACCTGCCGGCCCCAACCAGGTTTCCCCTTTTCCCAGTGAAGGGAAAGCTGGTTGGCAGCAGAGCTCTGCCCAGCAGAAGCTGAAGCCGGCACCCCCACTTTCCAAGCAGGTCTGCCCCTGTAACATGAGGGACCCCGGCTACCAAGGCCCAAGTCCTGGACTCTCGACCATCGGGATCCCTCGGCAGCTCAGTGCACGTCCCCATCTTTAGTTTCCTTACCAGGTAACAATGCTGAGTCAGAACAGTCTTCCTAACTCTCCAAGGGCTGTGGTTTCTCGGGCTTCTGTCTGAAATGCTCCCCCGCCTTCCTCTACACCCTGCTCATCTCTCCAGACCCGGCCACATCCTGCCGCCTACAGGAAGCTTTCCTGGACCACTCACCTCGAACACCCCTCTTGCCTACTCTGAACTCCTCAGTAAGGTACAGACATTGACAGGGTGTTTCAGGAGCTCTTAATGCCTGAGTCTGAAACTCAAACGTCGCACTAATGACTAGCTATAACTATCCCAGTTCCTTATCCTCATGAAATGCAGACAGTACTACCTCGTGGAGTTGTTGTGAGGGCTTGACAAGTGACCATAGCAGGTGCCAGGAGGGGGGTATGTTACATCCCACACACGCATCGTCATCGCCGTACTGCTGCAGTCACCTGGGCCACTGTTCTAGCATTCAACCACCGGTCCCCGACGTGCTAAACCGTGACGTGGCTCCTCACGACCAACCGGACTGCCGGTTCCTTCACAGTGGGGAACGCGGGGACCAGGAGAGGGCATAATGGCTACGTCTCTGGACTCCTAGTAGTTAATGGCGGTTTGAGTCCCAGACCCGGTGGCTTAAACCTCATGCCAGGCATATGTGCGTGCGTGCCCAAGATCCCGAGAGGAGAATGGAGAAAGGATTGTGGTGAGGCCATCCCCCGGGGGGTGACTTCTCGTTTTCTGTCTCTTGGCGAGTGCACATGCCCTATAGCAAAAAAAAAATGTTTCTCTAAAACAAAAAAGTTGGGAATATGAGTCTTACACGTTGTGGGACTGAGTAAACTGTTCAACACACAGCATCCACTCACTAACACAGCATCCACTCACTAACACTTATTTAATGAATAGAGAGAAAAGTGGGGGGAGGGGGGAAGAAAGGAAAGTGAGAAGACTTACAATTTCCTCAAGACACTGAATGGTCCCGACCGAGGCATCCACCAGCAGCAAACTGAGGTTCTGAATCAAGGTCTGGGCCTTGGCTCTGTGGGAAGGGCCGAGTCCGGGGTCACTAAAGACGGGCCCACTGAACGTGATGCTCAGGTTACTCAGGCTCCCCACTGGTGTCGAGTAGCTGCTTAGGGTGGGCGTCTCTGCTGCAACGCAGCTCCGCCCTGCTCTGGGTGAGAGTCCCTGGGAGGGGGCCGCGCCACACCACCCCTCAGCTTAGACACTGGGAAAGGCCTGAGACCCCCTCAGGAAAGTCAGCAAAGGCACCGGCACCCACCGACCTGGAGGAGTCCCCTTTCGGGCTGAGGTAGAGCTGGCGGTAGGCATTAAGCACAGCCTCCCGGACACCGGGCTCCTTAGACCAGATGAGAGGCAGCATGCGGCGCACCCCAATCAGGGCCTGGGGCACCCCGAACTGGAACACCGTCACGAAGAACTCAATCACCTCCTGCACAACTGAGGACAGAGACAAGTGTCACTCATCTGCTTAGCAAAACTCCCCAGGTACCTGGGGGGGACCTTCTGAATGCAGCAGCATGCAAGTGGGGCTCTTCCTCACTTTCCCTGAGGATGCTAGCCCGACATAACGCTGTATCGTGAAAGTGTATGTGTTGAAATGTATACGCTGGGGCCAGCAGGTGGCATGTGGTTAAAGGCGCTGGACTCCCACATGGCTGACCACGGTTCAAGGTCTAGACCTGATGGCTTACTTTCTCACTTTCTCTCTCTCTGGTCAAATTAAAATAAATAAATAGTTCAATAAAATAATTCTTAAAAAGAAAAAAAAAAGAAATGTATTGCTATACAATGCAAAAAGAAGCAAAGAATTCCTGCCTTTAGGGGCCAACAAGTGGTATGGTTAAGGTGCTGGACTCCCACATGGCTGACCACGGTTCAAGGCCCAGAACTGATGGCTTACTTTCTCACTTTCTCTCTCTCTGGTCAAATTAAAAAATAATAATAATAAACAAAATTAAATAATTCTTTAAAAAGAAAAAAATTCTTGCCTCTTAAGGGACCACATAGGGCCGGCAGGTAGTGTGGAGGTTGAAGCAGCTGGATCCCAGATGGCCAACTACAGGGTTCAAGTCCTAGACCTGGTGCTTGAAAAACACACCGGGTATGTGTGCATATGTGCCCAAAATTTCGAGAGGAAAACAGAGAAGAGACTGCGATGTGGCCACAGCCCCAGGGCATGATGGCTCACTTCCTCTGTCTCCCCGTCTCTCTTTAGCAAACACATGTGCACCATAGCAAACTAAGAACAACCCTCATAAAGGAACGGATAAGTATCAGTGAAATATGGACAAGATGAGGCTTTCCCCTTTTCCCATTCTGCAGTGACAAGGCGTCATGAGTGTCCCACCCAGGCCCGACAGAAGGGCCTCGGCACACCTGTGGTTGTGTTCTCATACATCATCCTGCTGATGAGGCCGATGGCCTCCGTGATCTTCCGAGAGAAGCAGTAGGCGTCCTGCAGGTACTGCACCAGCATCTGCTGCTTCACCAGCTCATCCTTGCCCCTGGGCCCCTCAGGCTCTGGCACGCTGGACTCGTCTTTACAGACAGTCTCTCCAGGCACCACGTTCCCGGCAGAGTCCTGGGGATCCTTCTCCTGCTTGGAAACGGCTGGGCCTGGCAGTGAGAAGTAGAGGACGGCTTCTGTTCAAGGGCACATAGGCTGTGACACCCTGAGTATGTCTACGAGGTGAGGGCATATTCGAACTCAGTCAAAAACATCTCAGTCCGTTTCTCTTTCTTTGTATTTTATTTATTTATTTATTTATTTTTGAGAGGTTTTTGCTATAGGGCGCAAGCACGTGTGCTTGCCGGAAAGCCAGAGAGAGACAGAGACAGAAAGTGAGAAATCACCCCCCAGGGGGATGGCCACGCCACAATCCCTTCTCCTCCATTCTCCTCTCAGGATCTTGGGCACACACGCACACGTGCCCAGTGTGAGTTTAAGCCACCAGGTCCGGGACTCAAGCCATGGTCAAATACATGGGAGTCCAGTGACATAGCCATTACACCAACGGCTGGTCCCTCAGTTTCTTTCTCAATAAAGGAGGTGGCGTGGTGGTTAAGGTACTGGACTCCCACATGGCTGACTGTGGTTTGAGCCTCGACTTGGTAGCTTAAAACTCACACTGGGAGTGTGCGTGCATGCCCAAATCTTGAGAGGAGAATGGAGAAGGGATTGTGGCATGGCCATCTTCCTCGGAGGGTGATTTCTCGCTTTCTGTCTGTCTCACTCTGTCCGATGAGTGCACACGCCCTATAGCAAAATTCTCTCTCTGTCAAAAAAAAAAAAAAAAAGATTCCCAAGACCCCTGTGGTTTGGCCCTAGGGCCGTGAGCTACTCCATTCCAGAGCGGAAGTACTGCCAAGCCTCAAGCTTCTCGTAGCGTCAGAACCCATTAGCCAGGCCAGTACCTGGTATAAAGTAAATGCTCAATAAATACGAGTTGAAATACTTTGTTTTTTGAAAAAGGAAAAGGAATTAATTACCTTTGAAGATAATTCCCAGGAGATTCAGGAATCTGGTCTCCTCTGACTCCTCCGGGTCTGTGTGACTGAAGGGTTCAGCCTCCTGGAAGTGGCCGAGGGCTTCTCGAGTGAGAGTGATGGCCTGCCTGAAAGAACACCAGCTGCTTACTAATTAAGCACCAGAAGAATGTCCCTGCAGCCTCTCCTAGGGAATCTACTCCGTGATCCCATCGGCCCCTGGATCTAATGCCCTGAAGAAAAGGAACAATTCTCATGCTCAAGAAGCCCAGTAGTGTGTGTGCTGCTAAAGGAAGGACTCCAACGTTCTCCCTCTTCACCTGACGGGGGCGGGGAGGGTGCCCCGGGTACGGCAAGTCCCACCCCAGTCTCCGGGATCAGATGCGCCAGGCACGCTCAAGGTGACCCAGGATCTGAGCTAAGAGCCTCCCACACACACCTGCGCCGCACAGTGACATCCTACTCCTGTGTCACCGGCTGGGCCACTTCTATCTCTGAAGTGACAAGGCTTTCCCCTACAGTCTTCAAAACACTTGAAAAAGGTCTTTAAAACCACAAACCTATTTTAAACACTTATTTAAGACTTTAGCAAATAGGGGTCTAGCAGATGGTGTAATGGTTATGTTGCTGGGCTCCTACTCAAATTCTTGTGGTTTAAGTCCCGAGCCTGACAACTTAAAACTCAAAACTCATGCAGGGTGTGTGTGTGTGCATGCCCAAAATCCTGAGAGGAGAATGAAGGGATTAAGGTGTGGCCATTTTCCCAGAAAGGTCATTCTTGCCTTCTGTCTGTCTGTCTTCTCTGTCGAGCACACACACCCTGTGACAAACATTTTTCTTTTAAAAAAAATTTATCGGGACCAGCAGTTAGCGTAATGGCCATGTCACTGGACTCCCACGTAGTCGACCGCGGTTCACATCCCAGACCCAGTGGCTTAAAACTCACACCGGGCGTGTGTGTGTGCGTGCCCAAGATCCCGAGAGGAGAACAGAGGAGAAGGGCCCGCACCGTGGCCATCCCCCCGGGAAGTGATTTCTTACTTTCTGTCTGTCTCTGTCTGGCGAGTGCACGTGCCCTAGAGCAGAAACCAAAGGCGTCCACACCCGGCACAGATTTTGGAATGGAGTTCTCATTACATGTCCTTTTAGTCATTTACAACTCTATACCATGTGAATGTATCTAAAAAAGGTTAGTGCTTCAGAGGAACTTTAGCCAAATCTGGTTTAAGTCCCACACCTGGCGGCTCAGAAAACGTGCTGGGGGTGGGAGTGTGGGTGTGTGCATGTCCAAAATCCCGAAAGGAGGGAGAAATGCAGAAGGGATTATCGCCTGACCGTGCCTCATCGGGGGATGCCTCCTTGCTTTCCCTCTCACTTTCTGTCTCTGGTGAATACGTGCACCCTCTGGCAAATTAAAAAAGAAAAAGTCGGGGGGACCAGCAGATGGCGTGGTGGTTAAGGCGCTGGACTCCCACATGGCCAACTGCAGTTTGAGTCCCAGACCTGGTGGCTTGCTTTCTCACTTTCTCGCTCTCTCTGTCTCTCACTCTGTCCCTCCCTCTCTGATCAAATGAAATAAAATAAATAAATAAAATTTATTTAAATAAAATAAATAAAATTTATTTAAATAAAATAATTCTTACAAAAAAAAATGTTGGAGCCAGCATATGAAGTAATGGCTA
>NW_006208857.1:884171-913818 GCF_000334495.1 Tupaia belangeri chinensis
TTCTCGCTTTGTCTGTCTGTCTCCCTGGCAAGCACATATACCCTACAGCAAAAATCTCTCTTTATTAAAAAAAAAAGAAAGAAAGAAAGAAAAGAAAAGTTTTGTCCTAATGTAAGTGTAAATTTGTAATTAGAAGCAGAAACAACTCTGGATCTGTAACCTGAAGACTCGGGCCGACTGTTATTTCCTAGCTGTGTGTATGTGGCACAGCTGCCTGGCCTGGCCTGCTTCCTTATCGACCAAGCAGGGAGGATAAGAACGTCAGCGGCCCAGGACCTGTGAGGAAAAGCCACAGAGGCCACACACACAGCACGCTATATGGAAAGCAGGCGGGAGACTGCTGGTCGCTGGGTGAAACCTGCCATTACTGTGAATTTACCTGGAGCTCAGGACTTAAGAGAGCTGGATCTCACATGGCTAACTGCAGTTTGAACAGTGGCCTCCGTGGCTTGAAAAATACACTGGATGCGTGTACATGAGCCCAGAATACTGTCAGGAAGAAACGGAGGAGAAAGGATTGCAGTGTGACCATGCCCTGTTGGGAACGTGAGAAAACAAGCTGCCAAGTCCGGGACTCAAACTGCGGTTGGCCGCATGGGAGTCCAGTGCCTTAACCACACGCCATCTGCTGGCCCTCTGTCAACACATACAAAAGCAGACAAGCAAGCTCAAGCGTGGATGCTGCTGTGGTCAGAGTTACTATGGTGAAAATACTCACCGTCCAGCGGCAGCGTGAGCAAGTGCCCCGCCTCCCTGCTCCCTTTACCAGGTGGGTGGGGTGGGTGGTGGAGAGAGGCAGGCAGACAAAGAGGTCCGGCACTGCAGCCCTCCTGCCCCAGCCCGCCGGTCAGCCAAGGCTATGGATGCGCAGCTGAGCTCAGCCTCTCGAGGGGCTTCTGGCCTCTCACAAGGGTGCTACCTGAGACCACTTTGGTTAGACCAAAATACTGTTCGTTTTATTTATTTATAAGAAATTATATTGTTATTATTACTCTTATTATTTTAATTTGATCAGAGAGACAGAGAGAGAGGGAAAGTGAGAAAGCAAGCCACCAGGTCTGGGACTTGAACCTCAGTCAGCCATGTGGGAGTCTAGTGCCACAACCATCATTTCACCTGCTGGCCCTTATTCATTTATTTTTCATTCTTGTCAGAGGGCAGGTGTGCTCACCACAGAGACACAAAGAGAGAAGGAAGGGAGAGAGAGAAAGCACCCCCCCACAGGGAATGGGCACACCATAATCCCTTCTCCATTTCTCCACCCTGCCGGGATTTGGGCACATACACACACACACACACACACACACACACACGTGCCCAGCATGTTTCTCAAGAAGCTGGATTTGGGATTAGAGATGCACGGTCAGGTATGTGGGATCCCTGTTGCTTTAAGCACCAGGCCCCAGAGCCGGCCCTGCAGCTTGTCTTAAAGCAGCACTGTCCAAGCTTCTCAGAGGTGAACGCTGACCCTAACCTGGTCATAGCAGAGTAGCACGTACTTGTAACTAGCCCTGGCAAGCAGCTGACGGATGCGGCCTTTCACGGCCTCAGCGGTCTCTGCGTTAGCGATCTGTACAGGAGCCACCTCTTCCTCCTGGGGGAGCGCTAGAAGCTGCTGCAAGGTAGACTTCAGCTCCGGCAGCATGGCTGCCCACTCCTCCTCCGGATCCAGCGCTGCGAACGGGAGTTTACTAAGCACCTCTCCCTGCGCTTCCTGACGCAGGGAGGCTGGGGAGGATACCTGGGCGGGAAACACTCACGAGCAGCTGCAGCCTGGCGCTGGGCAGCCCTCATGGCCTGCAGTTTCTCAGTCTCCTTCTGCAGAGGTCCAGCGAGGTCAGACTCGCTAAGCTGTGGAGGTGAAAGGAGCACCAGCATCACTCACGTCATCCTGTGGCCACGTCATCCCCTCTCTTTTGGACGGGCCGAGTCTACTTACCTTGCAGGAAAAGGGATTATTGGCCAGAAAACTGGCCAGCAGCTGGATGGCGTTTTTACAAACTAGCACCGACTTGTCCGCTAGACGTCCCACTGCTAAGGTCACCACTGCCTGGAAACGCATCAGGGGGAGCGCCTACGTGGGCAGGAAGAGGATCGGCTCACATCGCTCAACACCCACTCTCAGGATGGCCCTGAAGTACACTCGGGCCTGGGCTACCCATGCACTCCCAGCAAGCTTTCTATGGGCCATCAAATGCGCAGTGGGTAAGACACCAGCGGTCCTTAGTGGAGCTGGCGCCGAGGCCCGTGGAGGAAGACCTGGACCACAGGTAGTAAAATCCTGAACTCTCGGCTCTTTAGGGGCACACGCTGGGTCCCTCTTTACTTGGCTTGAGTACGGGGGGGGCCCATATGCTTCTCACATAAACGGTCGCTTGCCTTCTGCTGGACGATCCGGGTGAAGAGCTGCAGAACACGGCTCCTCACGAAGGAGTTGACGTCGTGGCCGTGGGCTTGCAGGGTGTCCAGGAACTGGTCTCTAGTGTCCCGGGCTGCCGCGTCCAGCTGGTCGCCGTTCAGCACCTGCAGCACCATCTCTGCCATGGCGGCCAGCACGGCATTGCGCATCATGTAGTTCTGGGAGAGGGAGAGGTGCTGCGCCTCTGTACGCCACGCCGACTCTCCTCTCCCTCAGTCCCGGTGCCGGACGGGCACAGAGCGGACAAGGCCCGAACTGCTTAGTTAGGACTTCCCCGGGCAACCGACGAGGTACGCACCCCCGAGGTCAGAGGGGTAAGCTGCGTCCAAGAGGTGACTTGTGCACACAGGACAATAGGGCACAAAATGACTAAGGGTCCCAATCAATTTCCCCCCACAAGGCTCACCCAGGTAAGCAAGGGGGTAGCTGAGCGTGCAACCACAACCATCCGACGGCACGCTTCTGAACAGCAGGCACTACCTTTCACCCGGGTCTCGTAGGGCTTCATCCTTACTAGTAAAGACTCCCTTCCTGCCCACTCTCCTGCCCACATTTGACAGAAAATGAGACACAGCAAAACAGGGTCTTGGGCAAGAATGGAAGTAAATGAGATGTTCACGTAGACAGCCTTTGTTCTTGACATGCACCCAGAAGCGCCCAGCATCAAGCTGGGAAGCAGCCGGGTTAGCACTCGGGGACGAGGGACTGAGAGGTGACATGGGTTGGCCTGGAACAGTTCATTGTTTAGAGAAAGTAAGGCACACCAGGGACCAGCAGGTGGCGTGGTGGCTAAGGCACTGGACGCTCCTACATGCGGCCCATGATTCAAGTCCCGGACCTGGTGGCTTGCTTTCTCACTTTCCCTCTCTCTCTCTCTGGTCAAATTAAAATAAATGAATGTATACAATTAAATTAAATAATTCTTTTTTAAAAAAAAAAAAGTAAGGCACACCAGATGGTAGGAGGAGGCTTTACCCTGAGGAAAGGATGGGGCTTAGAATCAAAGCTGAGTCGCTCTTTGGTCTCAGCCACAGGAGCGAGATGACGAAGGGAACGTCATCGTTTGGGAAGCGTCGCAGTAAGACGCACATGTTGTGCCGCCGCTGTGGTTCTAAGGCCTGTCACCTTCAGAAGTCGACCTGTGCCAAATGTGGCTACCCTGCTAAGCGCAAGAGAAAGTCTAACTGGAGTGCCAGGGCTAAAAGACGCAGTACCACTGGGACTGGTCGAATGAGGCACCTAAAAGTTGCATACCACAGATTTGGGCATGGATTCCGTGAAGGAACAACACCCAAACCCAAGAGAGCAGCTGTTGCGGCATCTGGTTCATCTTAAGGATTTCAATGATTAAGTCAGGCGATAAATGTTCTCGGTTAAAAAAAAAAAATCGAAGCTGAGTCATTCTTACTAGATTTGTCTGTCATCTCCCCTAAATGTGACACAACACTAAGATAAATAAAGGGCTCCTTAAAATCAAAACAAAACAGGGACCAGCAGATGGCGTAATGGCTATGTTGCTGGACTCCCATGTAGTTGACTGTGGTTCAAGTCCCAGACCCAGGGGCTTAAACTCATGCCGGGCGCATGTGCATGCATGCACAAGATTCCAGGAGAAGAATGGAGAAGAGATTGCAGCATGGCCATCCCCCCCGGGAGGTGATTTCTTGCTTTCTGTCCCTGTCTCTCTCTTTCTGGCAAGTGCACGTGCTTATAACAACCAAAAAAACCACTCCCCCCTCCCCTCCAAAAAATCAAAACAAAACAACAAACAGAAAAAAAAAAAAAAAAAAAAAACAGAAAAGGGCTCCTTAATCAATACACTTAATCAGCTTTTTTACAAGGATGAATTGTTACAGCTTGTCTACTTTCTTGTAGCCCCTAGGGGCTAGCAGGTGGTGTTATGGTTAGGATGCTGAATTCTCACATGGCTGACCATGGTTGAAGTCCTGGACTTGGCTTGCTTTTTCACTTTCTCTCTGGTGAGTGCACATGTCCTATAGCAAATTAAATAATAAAATAAATAATTCTTCTTTTTTATTTTTTAGATAGATTTTTGCTATAGGGTGCACGCATGTGGTCACCAGAGAGACAGAAAGCAATAAATCACCCCCCGGGGGATGGTCACATCACAATCCCTTCTCCTCCATTCTCTCCTTGGGATTTTGGGCACGCACACACACAGGCCTGGTGTGAGTTTCAGTTGGTCTGGAACTCAAAATGAAGTCAGCCAGTGTGGGAGTTCAGTGTCTTTTTTTTTTTTTTAAAAGAATTACTTTATTTAACTTTATATTTATTTATTTATTTATTTTATTTTATTTTTTGGAGAGGTTTTTGCTATAAAGCATGTGCGCTTGCCAGAAAGACAGAGACAAAGAGACAGAAAGTAAGTGAACTCTGGTCGGCCATGTGGGAGTCCAGCACCCTTAACCACCACACTACCTGTTGGCCCCCAAATAAATAATTCTACAAAAGAAAAATAGAGAAAGAAATAGCCGCTCGACGATGCACTTAAACCCCCAAGATGAACCTTAGAGTCCCCAGGGGACCACCGACCTCTCCATCCAGATGATCCAGCAGCACACACACGCTGGACATGAGCACGGCCGGGACTCGCTCTGCCAGCTCCGTCAGGAAGGCTGCGAAGCCCTTCGCCCCTGAAGAGTCCCGACTCAGCTCCTGGGGACCCTCCTAAAAAAACGGGGCAGAAAACACAGCCTTAGCAAGGCAGCTCGAGTGTCAGCTTCCAGGACGCGCAGGGAGACGGGATGTGTCTGGAGGAGCCTACAGCTGCACAGACAGCACTGTCCCACTCCGTCTCCTCGGGGTCACTCTGAGGAGCGCTGGTACCTCACGATCTCTCCCACTATGCTCTTCATTCCGTAGTCGGTTGCCCACAGACTCACGGCCGCCACCAGCACCGGCGCCACGTGCTCAAAGTGCTGCAGCATCTGGATGATCTTCACGGTGGCACCTGTGAAGTACCACACGTGAGGGCCACGCAGGCAGGGCCGAGGGGCGAGGCACGGGGACGACTTACTGAGCATGTGGTTGTAGCGCGTTAGGGCCACACCAAGCAGGTGTGTTATGGCTTCTCGGGTGGGGCGGTTCTTCTGGTGACTAATGGTGGGGTTCTCCAGGAGGCGGTAGCAACAGCCAGTAACCAAACTGCGAATGGAAGCGGTTGAGATGAGACCAGCTGTTGGATTAAATCGCATCGGTCCCTGCCTCGTTTGCACTATGCTGACAGCCCCTGAAATCAGGGGCCTCTGGTTTTGAATTCTTTGCATTCTATCTATCACCTTCACCAAGCTGCCTTGGCCAGATAGGTACTCTTTCCTTCAAGATTACCAGCTTGCGGCTGGTTGCCATGCCAACACAGCCCCCATCTGTTGATAAAAAGCAGGACAAAGTCACTGCCGACTGCTCACTGCTCAGTCCAGTGGCTGGTTCATGCTCAGCGGAAGGACCTTGCAGCTGCATTTGGAAAGACTGGGCTCTCACTTTCTCCTTGAAACATCCTTCTCATGGCTTCCACGCCACCAGTGTCTCTGTGGGGTAGCTTTGGCCGGTTCCTTCTCAGCTCCTTACTTTAAATTAAACACCATTACATTCCCAGATGTGTAACTCGAGCCCAGACCTCTCCCCTGAACTCCAGATCTGTATGTTTAACAGCCAAATCTGACAGCTTTATTAGGGTGCCTAATAAGAACCACTCCATGGTCTGAGTCCTGGACCTGGCTGCTTGAAAAATATGCTGGGCAAGTGCGCATGTGTGCCCTAAATCCCAAGAGGAGAATGGGGGAGAAGGGATTACGGTGTGGCTGTTCCTCTTGGGGGATACTTTCTCACTTTCTCTCTCTCTCGGGCAAGTACATGTGCCCTTATAGCAAAACTAAGAAAGAACAAACTCAAACTTTGTGGGTCCAAAACTGAACTTCTCATCTTCTCTGGACACTTGTATCCATGGCCTTCTCCACATCTTAGTTGTCAACTCCATTCTTCCCAATGACCAGGCTTTGGCTGAGAGAGGCACCCTGGACTGAGCCCTTCCTTACGCCTCACACCCAACCTTTCTGCCAATCCTGAAGTCCTCTTGAGTTACTAGGCCAGCTTCTGAACTGATCCCGTTTTCCTAGGGTGACCCTGAAGTGCAGGTGACATCACCTTGCTGCCCTGCCTGGAATGCCCCAGGGACCCCACCTCCCAGAAAAGGACAACGTCACCACGGCAGCCTACGAGGTGTGGCTTGGCTCCCCACTGCTCTCCTGACCTCACGGCCTACCGTCACCGCCATCTTTCTGGCGTCCCTGCGATACGTCTACATACTGGGCACACTCCCGCCTCAGGAGCTTCGCGCTCACTGTTCCCCCTCCCCCCCAATTATTCTCATTAAGTCTCATTCACCAGTTCTGGGTCTTTGCTCAAATGTCACCCTCTCAAAGAGGCCCCATAACTGAGAATGGCTAATTAAAACCCAACCGTTTTCCACCCGACTTGCCATCCTCTTCCTATGCTGCTCCACAGTAATGCATGATAAACTACACATTTCACCTATTTAAAAATGGCCTTCTATCCTACAATATAAACGCCACGAGACAGAAACTTTTGTTTTCTATAATGCCAGTCACATACCTAGGAGTCTCACTAAGTACTGTTCATGATTAAATGAGTATCAGAGGTGAAAATACCTATCAGCTGCATTTTTTTCCCTTTTATTTAATTCTCTAAAGGGCATGTTAACTTGCCAGAGAGCGGGAGTGGGAGAAGGCACCCCTAATGGAGCATGGTCACAACATATCCCTCTCCCCTCCATGTCTCCATCCTCTTCAGGGGTTCTGGGCAAGAACACATCTCTGGGTCCAGGATTTGAACCATGCAGGTGGTACATGGGAACTGGCTCCTTTAACATTAGGCCGTGGGGCTGGCCCTATAACAACTTCTTTTTCTCTCTTTTTTTGTTTAAGAATTATTTTAACTTTATTTATTCTAATTTGACCAGAGAGGGTCTGAGTAAGAGTAAGAACAAGAGAGAGAAAGTGAGAAAGCAAGTCGCCAGGTCCGGGACTCAAACTGCAGTCAGACATGTGGGAGTCCAGTGCCCTTAACCACCATGCCACCTGCCGGCCCCCTATCAGCTTCTAACATTCCACAGTCTACTTCCTAACAACGCCACGTACACTTCTGTGAATTACAGATGCAATGAGGCATGAAATGAAGCCCTGCAAAAGCTGACCTAGCTGGCTCAGCACAGCAGTCACAGGCTGCTCGAGACAAGCTGGACCATACGGAAGCCTGGGGTCCAGGGCCCTGGTTGACCTTGCCCGGCATGTGCTCCACAACCCTGGCTGTCTGGGAAGGCTGGGGGGATCAGGGTGTGAGGCCTTGTTGAGGGTATTTATGTTTCTCTTTTTCTCATGAAAGATAAAGTTAAAAAAAAAAAGAGAGAGGCGTATCTAACAATAAGAGCCCTCGCTCTCCACAGCTTAACTACCCACCTAACGAACTCCTCTTCCATTACCGAGTGGTTCCACAGGTGACGGATGTCTAACTGGAGAAGCTGTGTTAAGAGCTGAAGAACTGGTTGCCTCTCCTCTTCCCAGTCGAAGCCGTGGGATGTCTTGGTCCGAGCCTTCTTACCCTGAAGAGGATCAAGCGTCCATTTAGGAAAGAGGAGAAGCGAAGGCAGGCCAGACCTGCCGGCCTGAGCCCTCCAACTGCCCAGCTTCAAGTGAAGGAGATGGGACAGGGAAGTAGGACAAGTTCCACAACGCAGAACAGCTACTCGTCAGGGAGGGAAGACCGGTACGTCTAAGAGCTTCCTCCTAACCTGAAGGAGGACAGAAAGGATGCACAGAACCTTGGATCCCCTTCTTCCCGTCACTCCTAGTCCCCCTGGGGCCTGTGGCGTGAGCCGGAACACCAAATCACCTTCCCGCCAAGGTCCAGGTCCACGAGGCTTGACTGGCTGGCCATGGTCTCGAAGGATTCCAGGAGGCGTATGAGAGCGTAGCAGTTCATTTTGAGGGCATTCAGATGGGCACTTCTCTCTGACACACTCAGAGCTGCGTCCTCCAGAATGGCCGGAAGTTCCTGGGAGTGGCGGGACACCACTGTGAGGGGCAGAATCTGGGTGTTGGTCTCGTTCACCTTCTTCACATACCCCAACCTAGAAACACCCAGCTCTCGCCGCCATCAGATTACCAAAGATCTGTGCCTCATCTCTCGGTGGCCACCACGCCGGCTGAGTCCTTAGGGACCCCTGATCCTGAGACCCAGAACATGCCCTGTTCCCACCTTCTCACTCCAGTTACCGCAATTCCTTCCTGGCAACTGGGAGAATCTCTTACGTTAAAGAGAAGTAGTTCAAAAGTAGGACAACATTCTTGTTGGTCTGCCCTTACAGCGAATGCACACCACTCTGTATCACCCACCAAGATTACAGACCTCAACGGGTCAGAGGTCCCTGGGCTCGGCCCGACCAGCCGAGTCACAGCAGCCTGGTTATCATCACCTGGCTGGCGAGCGAGTGCAGGGTAGGCTACACGCCTCCCACCTCCCAGCCCCGGCCCATTAACACCTTTTATCAGGAACTCCAGGGTATCTTCCTTGAGGCCAGGATCTATACCTCGGAAGTGACTGTGAGGAACAGAAAGTGAGCAGGTGAGAGGGGAACCTGCAGGGTCCATTCTGAGATCAGCTCTGACCGGAGGAACCCGGTGCTTAAAAATACACGTGAATGTGCTACAAGGCATCTGCGCTCACCAGAAAGAGACAGAGAGAGGCAAAGTGACAAAGCAAGACACCAGAGCCCTAACTAGAACCATGGTTAGCCAAGTGGAAGTCCAGCACCTTAAGAAAGTAATAACAGTGATAAACAAAATGAAATAAATTATCATTTCACTCGTGGAAATGTTCAGCTGAATAAATGTGATAGCAAGTTGGGTAAATATTCATCAGTAGAGATACTAGCACAGAGAACCATTTTTAAAAAAAGAATTATTTTATTTAACTTTATTTATTTATTTACTTATTTTAATTTGACCAGTGAGGGGCAGAGTGAGAGAAAGTGAGAAAGCAAGCTGCCAGGCAGGTACAAGACTCGAACCACAGTCAGCCATGTGGGAATCCAGTGGCCTTAACCACCACACCACCTGCCAGCCCCTAGCACCAAGAACCATTTATCATGAAATGTCAGACTAATATGTCAAGTTAGGGCAAATAGCTCCCAATTCTTTTTTTCTTTACTCATTTATTTAATTTTGTTATTATTATTATTTTTAAAATTTAACCAGAGAGAAACAAAGAGAAAGAAAGAGATAGGGAAAGTGAGAAAATAAGCCACCAGGTCCGGGACTCAAAGGACAGTCAGCCACGCGAAAATCCACCACCTTAACCACCGGCCACCCCTTGGCCCCACCACCAATTCTTTTTAAAGTACCAGCTGGAACGAGGCCAGCAGGTGGCGTAGTGGTTATGGCTCTGGACTCCCACAAGGCCTAATGCAGTTGAGTTCCAGCCCCAGGGAGTGATTTCTCATTTTTTCTCTATTTCTGGTGAGTAAATTCACTCTAGGCCAAAAATCTGTCTAAAAGAAATAATAATGATAGTGAAAATAATAATAATAATCAAGTACCAGCTGAGTGGGGCCAGCAGGTAGCATGGAGGTTAAGGCACTGGACCCTATATGGCTAGTTGCATGATTTAAGTCCCAGATCCAGTAGCTTTAAAGTCATGCCAGGTGTGTGTGTGTGTGTGTGCGTGCTCAAAATCAGTGGGGGGAGGGGGAGGATGAGGAGAAGAGAAAAAGAAGAAGAGGAAGAAGGAGAGAAGGAGGAGGAGAGGAAGAAGAAGAGAAGGAGGAGGGAGAGGAGGAGGGGGAGGAGGACGACGAAGAGGAAGAGGAAAAGGAGGAAGACAAAGAGGAGGAGGGAGAACCAGCTGGGTATCTTACTCACTGTAAAATGCTGTAGATGGTATCAAAGTGCTCCAGAATAGCCAGAGGCCCCTGAGCTCGGAAGGCCGCCTGAAATGCTACAGGGAAGGAAGACACGAGCAATGAGGAAGGGAGAGAGGCCTTTTCGGTGAATTTTATCCATGGAAGAAAACCAGGCTTATTGCTTTCATTGGTAAAATCACAAAAGGATATTGCACATTTCAATGTAACTTATCATTCTTTTCTTTTTTTAAAGAATTTTGTTATAGGGCACATGTGCTTGCTGGGGACAGAGAGAGAGAGAAAGAATGCATTTCCCAGGAGGAGTGGCCACATTACAATCCCTTCCCCTCCAGGGACTTTGGGCACGCATGGACACACACTCAGTGTGCTTTTCTTTTTCTTTTTTTCCTTAAAGAATTATTTTATTTAACTTTATTTATTTTAATTTGACCAGAGAGGGACAGAGAAAGAGAAAGCAAAAGCAAACTGCCAGGTTCGGGACTCGAACCACAGTCAGCCATGTGGGAGTCCAGTGCCCTTAACCACCATGCCACCTGCTGCCCCTCTCCCCCAGTGTGCTTTCAAGCCACCTGTTCTAAGACTTGAACTGCGCGGCTGGTCATGTGGGATCCAGTCACCTCGACAACCACTCACTGGCTGGGCCAATGTTATATTTGTTTTGTGGGAAAAAAGCTGCTGGTCCCTTTAAAATATATTTTGAAATTACAAAAAAGTGGCAAAAGGAGTAGAGCTCCTGTACTTTCTACGCAGATAGTTACAGTCCTATATAACTGGGACCAGCAGATGGCATAATGGTTACACTGCCAGGATCCCACGTAGTCGACCGCGGTTCGAGTCCAGATCCAGCGGCTTAACCTCATGCCCGGTGTGTGTGCGTGTGTGCCCAAGATCCCAAAACGAGAAGAGGAGAAGGGACTGTGGGGTGGTCATCCCCTCTGGGGGGTGATTTCTCACTTTCTGTCTCTCTGGCGAGCACACACTCCCTATAGCAAAAATCTCTCTAAAAATAAATAAATAAGTAGAACCCTATAAAGCCACAGTACAAGTGTCTACTCTGAACAGTAAATGCACATTGGCTCATCACTGCTGAGCAACAGACCCTATTTGGGTTTTGCCAATTGTCCTGTGTATGCCCTTTCTCGGGCCCGGGTCCCACAGTGCACTTAGCTGTTCTGTCTCAGTCTCCTCCAATCTTTGTCTTATTATTTTCTCTTTTTTTAGAGAAGTTTTTGCTATAGTGTGCGTGCACTTGCCAGAGAGACAAAAAGCGAGAAATTGCCCCCGGGGATGGCCACGCTGCAATCCTGTCTCTGTTTTTCTCTCGGGATCTTGGACACACGCACACACGTCCTGCGTGAGTTTTAAGCCACCAGGTCTGGGACTAGAACCGCGGTTAACTACATGGGAGTCCAACGACATAGCCATTAAGCTCTCCACTGGTCCCTGTCTTAGTTTTTATTTATTTTTTTAAAGAATGATTCATTTTAGGGGCAGCAGGTGGCATAGTGGTTGAAGGCGCTGGACTCCCAGGTGGTAGATCACGGTTTAGGTCCTGGACTTAGTAGGTTGCTTTCTCACTTTCCCCCTCTCTCTCTCTGTCTCTCTAATCAAACTGGAAAATAATAATAATAAATAAAGTTAAATAAAGTAACTTTAAGAATAAAAAATGAATTATTTCTTTTATTTCTTTATTATTATTTTCACGTGCATTTGCCAAAGAAAGACCCAGAGAGAGAGAGAGTGCGTGAAGGGCATCAGGTCTGGGACTTGAACCGAACTACAGTCAGCCCTGTGAGAAGTCCAGCGCCTCAACTACCATGCCACCTGCTGGCCCCCTCCTTAGTCTCTTTTAATGTCAGAGGGAATATGCAGCCACCAGAGACAGACAGAGGGAGAGGGAGAAAGTACCCTTAATGGGTGTGGTCATATTGCCATCCCTTCTCCGTCCTGTTGGGATTTGGGGCAGTTCCTTCTCCTCCATTCTTTCTTGGTATTGGTACATATGCACACATGCCTAGTGCGTTTTTCAAGTTGCTAGGTCTGGGACTTGAACTGCAGTCAGTTATGTGGGATCCAGCCACCTTAACCACACCACCTGGCTGGCCCAACAGTGATACTTTCAAAGAGTCAGATCACGTCACTCCAGTGATCAAAATGCAGTGTGTTTCAAGCTCACTCACACTGAAAGGAAAGTCTTCACTGTACCCTACAAGGCTCTAGAGATCAGGGCTCCTCAAACGTACATCTCGCTTCCAAGCTACCTGGAGAACCTTCTGAAATACAGATTAGGGACTCGGTCACCTGGGATAGTCCTTGACATCCTGCATTTCAAACAAGCTCCTAGATCGTGACACTAATGCTGCACCGGAGGAGGGCACCCTGAGCAGCGAGACCCCAGAACAATCTACACCGCTCCCCACCTGGCCTAGTTCCTAGCTTACTCCACGTCAGCTACGTCGGCCTCCTACCTCGGGGCCTTGGCGTTGGCCTTAGTCTGCCTGGAACGCCCTTCCCTGAGCAGCTCGTAGCGCACTTCTCATCTCCTTGCGGCCCCTGCTCAAACGTCCTCTATCAGCAAGCCTTCTCTATCACCCGGCACAGGGCAGCAGCCCTCACCCTGATCCGCCCCGTCTTCTTTACCTTGCTATGTTTTTCTCCTTGGCCCTGGTAACCACCTAAGCACTTCATATTCACTTATTTACTCCTCACTGAGACCCTCGAAAGAAGTTTGTCCCTCTCTCTTTTGTTCACTATTATCTCCAGCGCCGAGAACAGTGCCTGACACCATATAACCAGTAAACACTTGTTGAATAAATTAAACAATTTGACCTTGCATATTAGGTTGTTGGGAAAGTTGTGATGCACTTGTGCATACAAAAACATGAAAATATATGCCACGACTTTTCCGATGACACTGTATTATACTACAAGTTATATTCAGAGTCCTAAAAGCAAAATCAATGTAACTGTTCTACAGGAACTCTTTTTTTTGGGGGGGGGTGGATCTGTATCTTTATTTCAAATGCTTATATCTTTTAGTTTGGGTTCAGAAACAATCTTAGATCTAGAATAAAAAACACCCATATCTCCCTAGGTTAAGCATCTTATTTTCCACCCCTTCATTGATTTAGAATTACCCTTCTGATTTTTAGACGTGGTTTTGTTCAAGAATGTTAAATTCTTCTGGCAACAATGACTGGAATGAATTATGCACATAAAAATAAAATACTACGGGCCAGCAGGTGGCATAGTAGCTAAGGCTGGTGGTCAAGGTGTCGGACTCCCACATGGCTGACCATGGATCGAGTCCTGGATCTGGTGGTTTGACGACCATGCTAGGCAAGTGTGTTTGTGTGCTTTAAATCCTGAGCGAATGGAAAAGAGGGGATTGCAGCATGGTCGTCCCCTAACAGGGGAGATTTTTCACCTTCCCTCTGTTTGTCTGTGATGAGTACATCTACCCGATGGCAAAAACCTTGTGTAGCGTGCTCATCTGCTTCTCTGTGAATCAGACCCTTTACGATGTTCTCACAAAGAGGCTGTGAGGAGTCACAATCAAAAGCTTACCCTGGAACTGTAAGGGTGCCCTGCCCTCCTCATGGTTTGCTGAGGGGTTTCTAGACCGCTGTGTCTTCTTATTTGGTCTTGGTAAGGGAGCAGTAAGGCCTACATTCATTTTTTTAAAAAGAATTATTTATTCAATTTTATTTATTCATTCTTTTATTTTAATTTGATTGGGGGGGGGAGAACGCAGAGGGAAAGTGGGAAAGCAAGCCACCAGATGCGGGACTCAAACCGCGGTTGGCCATGTGGGAGCGTCCAGCGCCATAACCACCACGCCACCTGCTGGTCCCCAAGGCCTACATTCTTTCACATCCACACTCCGTTCCTTCTGTGAGCACATCAGTCCTGTTTGTGGCAAACTGTGCTCAGGGTTCCATTCTCATTGGCCTCTTGCACTGGGCTCACCAGCACCGTGGGCTTGCGAGCCAGCTGCAGCCGCCGTGTCCATCTGAGCTATGAGCAGTGGGCACACAGCGCTTGGCCAAATTCAAAGGAGCAGGGTGCAGGGAGCCCCCCACCCCCCCGGCTCCTGTGAGGGAGTGGAGATAGAGGGGAGGGAGTGTCACCACTTCCTTCCTTGTACACCGCCCGGCTGCGGTCCTGACAGGAACTCTTTAAAAGGTGCGATCACGGGCCGGCAGTGGCATAGTGATTAAGGCATCTGGACCCCACATGGCTAACTGCAGTTCGAGTTCCAGACCTGGCAGCTTGAGAAACATGTTGGGTGCATTTGTACACAGGGCCAGAATCCCGTAGGCAAAACAGAGAAGAGACCGTGGCGTGACCAGCCAGCCCCATGGGTTGCTTTCTCTCTCTCTCTCTCCAGTGAGCAACATGCCCTCCAACAAACTTTCCAAAAAAATCATTTATTTAAAATAACGATACATTTGTATAACTGAAGGACACTTTGTTATGGTGCATAGCATGTGCAATTAGTAAGGCATACGCACACCTACATGATATGGAAAAAGAAGTGTGTCTAGGGCCAGCAGATGGTGTGGAGGTTAAGGCAGCTGGATCCCACACAGCTGACAGCTCAGTTGAGTCCTGGACTTGGCGGTTTGAAAAACACTCCTGGTTCATGTGCATGTATGCCACCCCCCACCCCCAAAAGAGTAGATCTACAGATACTGCTGTTGGCCATCAGTCACCCAACCTCCACACTCTACCTTCTTGCTAGTTTACCAAATGGTAGTATGTTCAGGGTTAGGGACACAGATGATAAATCTTTGTAAGTTAGCCAATCTGGATAGTTTCGTGTCCCTTACCAGTAATTAGAGAACTAGGCTTATAATCCAGCTCTGGCTAAGTCTGTTGAAAGGATTCCGGTAATTACTAAAAAAGAAAGAAATGGGGCCAGCAGGTGGCATGGTGGTTAGGGTGCCGGACTCTCACACAGCTGACCATGGTTCAAGTCCTGGACCTGGTGACTTGCTTTCTCTCCCTCCCTCTCTCTCTCTAGTCAAACTAACAAAGAACAATACATAAAATAGAAAGTCCTTTAAAAAAAGAAGAAAAAGTACAAGATAGAAAACCTTTATTTCGGGACCAGCAGATGGTATAATGGTTATTTTGCTGGACTCCTACATGGTTGACTGTGGCTGGAGTCCCAGACCTGGCAGTCTGAAACTCAAGCCAGGCACATGTGCATGCATGCCCAAAAATCTCAAGGGGAGAATGGAGAAGGGACTACTGCATGGCTGTCTTCCCCACCCCACAGGAGTAATTTCTTGCTTTCTGTCTGTCTCTTGTCTTCCCCACCCCCCAGGAGTAATTTCTTGCTTTCTGTCTGTCTCTCTGGTGAGCACACGAGCCCTATAGCAAAAAAATCTCTCTCTAAAAAAAAAAAAAAGAAAAAAAAAGGAAAAAAACCTTTTATTTCTAGTCTTGCCAACGGCATGGCTGCTCTCCACAGAGGATGAGGCAGTGGGATCCCAGGTGGCTGACTGCACAGTTCAAGTCTGGGATTGGGGGCCTGAAAAACAGGAGGGCACATGTGCGTGCATGCCCAAAACCCCAAGATGAGAATGAAGGAGAAGGGATTGCAGAATGGCCATCCTTCCTCCCCTTTCCATTCTCTCTCTCTCTCTCTCTTTTTCCTTGGGAGTTCACATATTCTTTTTTTTTTTTTTTTTTGGAGAGGTTTTTGCTATAGGGCGTGTGCCCTCGCCCGACAGACAGAGACAGAGAGACAGAAAGCGAGAAATCCCCCCCGAGGGGGATGGCCATGCCGCAATCCCTTCTCCTCCATTCTCCTCTCGGGACCTTGGGCATGCACGCACATGCGCCTGCCCGGCGTGAGTTTAAGCCACTGGGTCCGGGACTCGAACCGCAGTCGACTACGTGGGAGTCCAGCGACATAGCCATTATGGTAACTGCTGGTTTCCCCTCCATGAGCTTTCTGAAGACCCCTTAGACATACTGCATAGTGTTGCAACTGTATGTGTGTGTGTCTATGTATATATATGTGTGTATAGTTAGGTAGAAGTCCCCCCCCATCTCGGGGGAAAAAAGCTCTAAAAAAGCATCATCTAAAACAAGTCATGCTGGGGCCAGCAGATGACGTGGTGGTTAAGAACGCTGGACTCCCACATAGACGACTGTGGCTCAAGTCCTGGACTTGGCGGCTTGCTTTCCTACTTTCCCTCTCTCACTCTCTCCCTCTCTGGTCAAATTTAAATGAAGTCATGTTAAGTGTCAGACACTCTGAGGAAACGATCTTCTCTAACTCAAGCTCACTAGCACTTCATGTTTGCATATGGGAAAGGATGTAAATATAAAACATTTTTCTCCTACAAAGTAACCATGCACAACAGCTCTTTCCCACGATATAAGACGGCAGGTGAAAAAGCTGAGAAGCTGGATACCAAGGAGAAACCTGAAGCCAAGAAGGGTGACCCCTTGGGACCAGCAAATAGTGTAATGGTTATGTCAGTGGACTCCCACATGGCTGATCGCAGTTTGAGTCCTGGGCCCAGAGGTTTAAAACTCATGGTAGGTGGATGTGCGTGCGTGCCCAAAATCTTAAGAAGAGAATGGAGGAGAAGGGATTGTAGCATGGCCATTTCCCTGAGGGTGACTTCTCACTGTCTGTTTCTCCAGCAAGCACACGTGCCCTACGCAAAAAAATCTCTTAAAAAAACAAAAACAAAAAACACACACACAAATAAATAAATAAATAAATTTTAAAAAAGGGTGACCCCAAGACTAAGCAGCCCAAATAGGGGAAGCCCCACTGCAACCAACACCTGGCCCTAGTCCGTGGCAGGGACAGATATTCTCCCCCCGTCTGCCATGTATTCCAAGAAAGCCATGCACAAGAGGAAATACCCAGCCACTAAATACAGGATTGGAAAGGAAAAGAAGGTTCTTGTCATAAAACCAGTTGGTGGGAACAAGAATGGTGATATCCAGGTGGTTAAGTTTGCAAAATGCCTAGGTATTATCCTACCAAAGATGGGCCTTGAAAGCTGCTGAGCCACAGAAAAAATGCTTCAGTCAAGAAAGCTGCGAGCCAGCATCACTCCCGGGCCCATTCTGCTCATCCTCCCTGGGCGCCACAGAGGCAAGAGAGTGGTTTTCCTGAAGCAGCTGAGCAGTGGCTGCTACTTATGACTGGACCTCTGGTTTTCAACCAAGTTCCACTGTATAGAACACACCAAAAACTTGTCATTGCCTTCTCCAAAAATTGATATTAGCAAAGTGAAAATCCCAAAACACCTCACTGATGCTTACTTTAAGAAAAAGAAGCTGCGGAAGCCCAGACACCAGGAAGGAGAGATCTTCGACACAGAGAAAGAGAAATACGACATTACAGAGCAGCACGAGGTTGATCAGAAAGCTGTGGACTCGCAAATTTTACCCAAAATCAAAGTTATTCCTTAGGGAAACCAGCAATTAGCGTAATGGCTATGTCGCTGGATTCCCACGTAGTCGACCGTGGTTCGCTTCCCGGACCCGGTGGCTTAGAACTCACACCGGGCGCGTGTGCGTGCATGCCCAAGATCCCGAGAGGAGAAAGGATTGCGGCGTGACCATCCCCCCTGGGAGGTGATTTCTCGCTTTCTGTCTCTATGTCTCTCTCTGTCTGTCTGGCGAGCGCACGCGCCCTATAGTGAAAACCTCTCAAAAAAAAAAAAAAAAAAGTTATTCCTTAGCTCCAGGGCTACCTGTAATCTGTGTTTGCTCTTACAAATAAAATTCTATCTTCACAAATTGGTGATCTAAGTTTCTTGCCAAGAACTTAATTAAAAAAGATTGTTTACTGAGGGCCAGACAGTGGCATGGTGGTTAAAGTGGCTGGACTTCACATGGCTCACAGTATGGTTCAAATGGACCAGGCAACTTGAAAAACACACTGGGCACACACATCCCCAAAATCCCAAGAGGAGAATGGAGGAGAAGGGATTGCAGCATGGCCATCCCCACTGGCATCTGCTTTCTCACTTTCTCTGGTGAGTGAACATGCCCTTCTACAAATTAAAAAAAAAAAAAGATTATTTACTGAATAATCCAAGGAAG
Source organism: Tupaia belangeri chinensis (assembly GCF_000334495.1). Taxonomy (NCBI): domain Eukaryota; kingdom Metazoa; phylum Chordata; class Mammalia; order Scandentia; family Tupaiidae; genus Tupaia; species Tupaia belangeri. Next base: position 902,633 of record NW_006208857.1, read on the forward strand.
GAAGTTAAAGAGCATACTCTATATACTCTTTGTGTAACTCATCCCATGTAACGCTAGAAAGGAAAGAGTAGAAAGCAGGATTGAGGGGCTGGCAGGTGGTGTGGTGGTTAAGGCTCTGCACTCCCACACGGCTGACCAGTTTGAGTCCTGGATCTTGTGGCTTACTTTCTTTTTCTGTCTCTCTCTCTCTCTAGTCAAATAAAAAAAAATAATAATAAAAAGCATCATTAAGTAACAATCTTTTAAGAGAGAGATTTAAAAAAATTTCTCTATTTAACTGTATTCATTTATTTATTTCAATTTGACCAGAGAGAGAAAAGGTGCGAAAACAAGCTGCCAGGTCTGGGACTCGAACTGCAGTCGCCCATGTGGGAATCCAGCACCTTTAACCACCATGCCCCCTGCTAGCCCCAGAGAGAGATTTTTGCCACAGGGCGTGTATATTCACTGAAGAGACAGACAGACAGATAGAAAGTGATAAATCACCCCCCTGGGGGGATAGTCACACCACAATCCCTTCTCCATTCTCCTCTTGAGATTTTGGGCACACACGTACACCTGACGTGAGTTTTATTTATTTATTTTTTTGGAGAAATTTTCGCTGTAGGGCGCGTGCACTCGCCAGACAGACAGAGAGAGACATAGAGACAGAAAGCGAGAAATCACCCTCCAGGGGGGATGGTCACGCCGCAATCCCTTCTCCTCCATTCTCCTCTCGGGATCTTGGGCACGCACGCACACGCGCCCGGCGTGAGTTTTTAAGCCGCCGGGTCCGGGACACGAACCGCGGTCGACTATGTGGGAGTCCAGCAACATAGCCATTACACTAACTGCTGGTTCCCCTGACGTGAGAGTTTTAAGCCACCAGGTCTGGGACTCAAACCACGGTCAACTATGTGGAAGTCCAATGACATAACATTATGCCATCTGGTCTCAAATAAGTATTTCTTAAAAAAAAATTAAAAAGAACATAGGAAGGATACGTCCCTTGCCCTCACGGAAGGAACAGAAACAACAGGAGCCCACTTGGGGTGGCTGTTTGAAGTGACAGGAGTAGAGGCAGGTATGGATTCTTACCTCTAAGCTGCGATGGAAGATGTCTGATGGACAATACCTCTTGTACCACATACTGATTCACCCCTCCACTTTTCAACAAGTCCTCTGGGGACAAGGGCAGATGGAACTCAAACAGCTGGGGAGACATCCTTCTCCAGCTGGCTCACAGGGCTGGAAGTCAAAGGACAGAAACATCAGGATCTATATTTAAGGTCTGTTTTCTGACCCGGTTTTTATCATCTTTAGCATACAATGGTTTTCAGCAGTTTAATAAACCTGAGAATGTTATCTTAAGAGAATGTGAGATCAACTCTGGGCTAGAATCTAACTCTAGTCGAGACTCTGCAACTTGGTCATGTCACTTAACCCCCTGGGCATCATGAATAAAACAGGGCTACTAATCCCATTACTTCACAAAGGTGTTCTGGGGATCAAATGCAACCAGTAGGAGAAAGTGTTTACAGAACCATAAAGTGGCACGTGGATGTGTTACTGTTTCCGCTTTTCTGTGCAAAGCTCCTTTACTAAAGAAAATGTCTTCTCTGAAACCAGAACAGTGGCCCAGCACGGGTAAGTGGGTTTCCAGGCTCCAGAATGGGAAAACATCAATGTTATTTGTTTACCCCGTGCAGGTTCTGTTAGGCTATTTGAATGATCGTATCTGATCTAATCCTTTCATCTCAATCCAATGGAGCTGTGTAATACAACCCAGTTTTACAGATGAGAAAAACTGATGTTCAGAAACGGTCATCGATTTGCCTTTAATTCACACATCCCGTTGCAGATGTGTCGGACTTAAATGTTTCCACTTCATCGCACACAAGGAAAGACCCACTAGGCCTCCCGTACACTAATACTGCGGGACACTATCTCTTATCGATCTTCTCACTCCTTCACTCCCTACTCCCACTCCCCAATAACACCCCTTACCTGAATAACTCTCTCGCGGCTTCTCAGACTCAGGGAGCTGGGCAGAAATGGAAGGAAAAAGCACGAGTGCGCAACATGTACCAATCAGCGAGGCAGTTTGCAAGTTGGCGGAGATACTGGCCAATCCCCGGGAGAGGTAGATAAAGACCCGCCTCTAAGTCAGGCGCCGCGCGGGCAAAGCCAAAAACATGGAGTTCAAATCTCAACGGTTGCAAGAAGGCCAATCGCGACGCTCGCTACAGAGGGTGGCCAATCGCAGCGCGGGAGCGGCAGAGCGGCCGCTCCGCTGAAGGGGCGGGCCCTAGGCCTCGGGCCCCGCCCACTATCCCACGCCTGCGCCGGGAGGCTGCTTCGCTCCCCGCAGGGTAGTTCTTTGGCCGGGTCGGTTAGGAGGGGACCCTGGCAGTGCCTTCTGGAGATGTCGCGTTCCTTGCTGGGCAGTGGTATGCCCTTGGAATAGTGAGCCAGTCAGTCACCCCCAAGACAGACAAGTCCAGGCGGAGGGGTGGAAAGCTTAGGCTCTCATCCAGGTTTCGCCATCTCCTCCGCTAAGTGACGTCCGGGAAGTCACTTCGGTCTGAGTTTCAAATTCTTGTCCCTGTAAAACGGAGTAACTAGTTACAGCCGCAAGCCTTGTGAGGCACAGAGGAAGGGCTTGGTCTTTGAACACTCCGAAGCTCCAGGTTCCCGGTTCTGGGCGTTCATCTCGCTCACAGTTGATGGACGCCCAAGGAAATGGAAAAAGGTGAACTTTCTCGAGTGTCAGTTTGGGGGAGCCCTAGACAGCAACAAGCACATCGCCCAGCTCTGGCGAGCAAAACCTCCGGCGGACAGACCGGAAGCGACCGGGCGGGGCGGGTGGGCCGGGGCTCCGTAGGCCGGAACTTGGGGGGCGGGGCTCGCGGCTGGGGCGTGGCCTGCGCCCACAAAGCTACCTGGGTAAGGACCAAGATGGCTGCTCCCACCGTAGTGTCAGTGTGAGTCCCGCAGGCACAGTCCCCATCGTCATCTGCTTGAGAGCCACACCTGGTCTGGTCCTTATCCTTGGGCTCGTTTAACGCGCATGCTGTTGAGGGGGAGAAACAAGGACAATGGCGGGAAGCCTCTCTTGGGGGGTGGGTAGGAGCTTGTGGGGCTGTGTGCCACTGGCCTGCAGAAGCTTCTCTCTTGGTAAGTGGTGGGTGTAGAATGACGCCCGGAGAACTGTTTCTTAGAAGCGGCCCAGATTCACTCCTTCTTCCCCACCCCTAGGTGTTCCCGGATTGACCCGTGTAAGGCTCACCGTCCCTCCTCCCAAAGTGGTTGATCGTTGGAATGAAAAGAGGGCCATGTTCGGAGTGTATGACAATATCGGGATCCTGGGTAAGACGGTTTACGTCAAAATTTCACAGTGGCAGGCTGTAACCTCTGTTATTTTCTCCTTTGTACAGAGTGGTACTGCGCTCAGTAGTAATAGCAACTCTTTATATGACTTTTACATTATGCTTGGTACTGTTAAGAGTGCTCATGTATGTAATGTAGATGCTATATATATGTAGGTAGATGCATACTGTATCCAGTGCTCATGTGTTAATGTAGATGCTATATATATGTAGGTATATACATACTGTATCCATAATACTTATATATGCCAACTCATTTCATCTTCATAATAACCATGTCTCTACAAGTAAGGAACCTGAAGAACAGAGAGCGTAATAATTTTTCCAAAGCCAGTAAATGGCAGTCTTAACATTTGAACCTTGAGCAGTCTGGCTCTAAAATCTGTGCTCTTGATACTGTACTGTAATCTGTCCTGTCTGTAGGTTGCTCAGAGGGGACAAATGTGGTTGAAGGCCTAGCTGGTCTACGCTTGGTTCTGTTTACTTGGAACTAATATCGTCTCGTAATACACTCTCTCACATTACCCAGGAAACTTTGAAAAGCACCCAAAAGAACTGATCAAGGGCCCCAGATGGCTCCGAGGCTGGAAAGGGAATGAATTACAGCGTTGTATCCGGAAGAAGAAAATGGTTGGAGATCGAATGTTCTCTGATGACCTGCACAACCTTAACAAACGTATCAGTTATCTTTACAAACACTTTAACCGACATGGGAAGTATCGATAGAGAAAGCTGGAAACTGAGAGACAGGCTCGTCTATCACTCTGGAAAAGGGAGAGTATTTTCACAGAAAAGAGCTTTGTATGCTTTCTGTAATAAAATGGGTTTCGTTGGAATCTGATATCCATACACTTCATTTTTCTCCAGGTGCTTTCTATTCATTTTCGTGGATTATGAAGTCTGACTCATCCTTAAGCTTCAGGGTATTAGGTTTGGACTTTTTCACTTGCCTTGTTATGCCTAACTATATTGGCCTTAAAAAAAAGAAAAGTAGGTGAGAATACTTATTTATTTATATTTTTGGAGAGGTTGCTTTTTAGCTATAGGGCACATGCGCTCACTTGAAAGACAGAAAGTGAGAGATCATCCTCCGGGGGGAAGGCCACACCGTAATCCCTTCTTCTCCATTCTCCTCTCGGGATCTTGGGCACACATCCACACGCGCCTGGCGTGAGTTTAAGCCACTGGGTCCAGGACTCGAACCGCGGTTAGCCACTTGGGAATCCAGTGACATACCCATTACACTAACTGTTGGTCCCGAGAATACTTATTATTGACATTTTTTTTTCCCCTTTTCTTTTTATGATAAAGAGTATGTGGGAGAGAGAGAGAGGTTGAGAGCACCCTTTTTAGGGTCTTATAACCCTTTTTCCCTAGCCTTGCCAGCTCCTTAGGACCATGTGGGCACCCACGTAGCAAGGTTTTATAGACTGAGACCAAGAAGCCACATGATGGCCTTCTACTTCTACCTGGTTTCTTTTGGGGGTAATGAAAATGTTCTGGAAGCAGGGTGGGTAAGTATTGGGGACATGGTCAAAGGATACAAAGTTGCAGCTATAAGAGGGGGAAGGGAGGACAGAAACTCAAGGAACCTATTGTCTAACATGGTAACTATAATAGTGACATACACTTGAAAATCACTAACAGATTTTAAATGTTCTTACCACAAAAAAATAAAAAGTATGATGTAATACATATGTTAATTAGTTCAATTTAGACATTTGACAACATATATTTCAAAACATGTATATTATAAATATATACTTTTTTTTTCTTTTTTAGGTTTTTGCCATAGGGCATGTGCAACTTGCCAAAGAGAGACAGAGGGAAAGTAAAAAATCACTCCTCAAAGGGATGGCCATGTCAGCAATTTCCTCTCCTCCATTCTCCTCTTGAAATTTTGGACACACACACACACACATGCACACATAACGTACCTGGAATAATTTTTAAGCTGCTGGGTCTGGGACTCAAACCCAGTTAGTCACATGGAAGTCTAGTGCCTTAGCCACTATGCCACCGACTCGCCCAAATATATACAATTTTTGTCAATTAAAAAATAAATTTTAGGGACCAGCAGGTGGCATAGTGGTTATGGAGCTGGACTCCCACATGGCCGACTGCAGTTAAGAGTCCTGGACCCAGTAGCCTGAAACATACCAGGCTGTGTGTGTGTGCCCAAAATAAATCCCGAGAGGAGAATGGCATAGAAGGGACTGCAGTGTGGCCATTTCCCCCGCCCCCGGGGGTGGTTCCTCACTTTCTCTCCAGTGAGAGCACACGCCCTCTAGCAACAATTAATCAGTAAAAAAAAATTAATAACATTTTTTAAAAATTCTAGAGTTAGGGGCCGGCATGTAGTGTGATGATTAAAGGCGCTGGATTCCTACATCGCCGACCATGGTTCGAGACTTGGACCTGGTGGCTTGCTTTCTCACTTTCTTTCTCTCTCTCTCTCTCTCTCACTCTTCCACTCTGGTCAAATTGAAATAAGCAAATGAATAAATAAAATTAAATAAAGGACCAGCAGTTGACATAATGGCTATGTCGCTGGTCTCCCATGTAGTCAACCATGTTTCGAGTCCTGGACACGGCTTAAACTCACGCTGCGCGCATGTGCACGCGTGCCCAAGATCCTTAGAGGAGAATGGAGAAGGGATTGCAGTGTGGCCATCTCCCTTGGGGGGTGATTTCTTGCTTTTTGTCTCTCTATCTCTGTCTTTCTGGCAAGCACACATCCCCTATAGCAAAAATCTCTCCCCCCCAAAAAAGTTAGATAATTCTTTTTAAAAAATTCTAGAGTTAGATTGTGGTGGTACTTGTACAACCTTGTTAATATACTAGAAACCATTTGATTATATACTAAATGAATGAGTTGCGTGGTATGTGAATTATACCTCAACTTTAAAAAAATGGAGTGGGAGGCTTGAAGATTTCTTTCTTTTTTTTTTTTTTTTGGAGAGATTTTCACTGTAGGGCACGTGCGCTCGCCAGACAGACAGAGAGAGACATAGAGACAGAAAGCGAGAAATCACCCCCCAGGGAGGATGGTCACGCCGCAATCCCTTCTCCTCCATTCTCCTCTCGGGATCTTGGGCACGCACGCACACGCGCCTGGCGTGAGTTTTAAGCCACCGGGTCCGGGACACGAACCGCGGTCGACTACGTGGGAGTCCAGCGACATAGCCATTACGCTAACTGTTGGTTCCCAAGATTTATTTCTAAATTAAGCTTTACTTTTTACAGATCAAAGTATTACAGGCATATAGTTAAAACTGTAACCTCTGGATGGAAAAATCTCATTTTGTATGCTGTAATGATGTACAGTGAATGAACGTAAACAAATAAATTTAAATTAAAAAAAAAAAGAAAAAAGTGTAACAAAAATGGCAGAATGTCCCTGTAGACTACCCCTCTAGACTGTCTACTGAGAACCAAAGACATTCACTTCAAGCCAGCAAATGGCCGTGTGAGATCTGGTCTATAGCAATTTAAGTCCCAGCCTGAAAAGTGTGGAAGTCCTCAAGTCCTGACAGGATAGACAAATGGGGAAGGGGAGGCCAGCGGGCAGCATGGTGATTAAGGGCACTGGATCCCCACAAGACCGACCGTGGTTCAAGTCCTAGGCCTGGCAGCTTGCTTTCTCACTTTCCCACTTTCTCTATCTTTCTTTCACTCTGTCCCTCTCTGGTCAAGTTAAAATTAAATAAATAAATAAAGTTAAATTTTAAAAAAATTTTTAAAAAAAATGGAGAAGGGATTGTGGCTTGAGCACTCCCCATCTGGGGGTGCTTTGTCCCTCTCCCTCTCTTTGTCTCTCTCTAGTGGGTGTACATACACTATAGCTAAAAAAAGAAAAAGACATCCACTCATTTTGGCTGTTTTCCCTGATATTTTCATCATAATTTAAAGCAGTATGCTCCGCTGCTCTTCGTGGTGGTTCAGTTTTAGATGTCTTAGCCTCCTCTCGGAAAGATGCGGGTTTAGCCCCCCTGATCGTCTTCTGATGTAGAAAGGAGGTTTTAGGTATGTTTGTGTAGATGTACGTGTTTTTATTATTATTTTTATTAGATTTTTGCTTTAGGGTGTTTGCTGGAGAGAGACAGACAGTGAGAAGGACAGTAAGAAATCACCTCTGGAGGGACAGCCATGCTGAAATCCCTTCTCTGCCATTCTCCCAGGATCTTGGGAATGCATGCACATGCACCTGACGTGATTTTTAAGCCACCGGGCCTGGGATTCGAACTCTTGTTGGCCATGTAGGAGTCCGGCAATGTAACCACTAGACCATCTGCTGGTACCTAAATAATTTTTTTTTTTTTTTTTTTAAGAATGATTTCAGGGGCCAGCAGGTGACATGGTGGCTAAGGCACTGGACAGTCCCACATGCCCAACATGGTTTGAGACCCGGACCTGGTAGCTTGCTCTCTCCCTTTCCTTCTCTCTGTGTGTCTATCTTTCTATGGTCAAATGAAAATGAATGAATGAATAACTAAAATTAAATAATTACTTAAATGATTTTATTTTATTTATTATTACTATTTTTTTTCTCTTTTTTTAAATTTGGCCAAAAACAGAGAGAAAGGGAAAGTAAGAAAGCAAGCTGCCAGGTCTTGCTGAGTTTGAACTTCATTCAGCCTTGTGGGAGTCCAGCGCTTTAACCATCATGCCACCTGCCAGCCCCTAAACAAATAATTCTTAAAAAAAAAAAAAAAGAGATTCAGACTGGCAGGTGGCTTGGTGGTTAAAGTGACTGGACTCCCACATGGTTGACTGTGGTTCGAGTCTTGGACCTGGCAACTTGCTTTCTCACTCTCTGTCTTTCTCTGATCAACCTCAAAAAATAAATAAGTTAAATAATGACAGTGAATATAATTAAATAGTTCTTTTTAAAAAGAATTATTTAACGTTATCTATTTTATTTGTTTTATTTTAATTTGATCAAATAGGGACAGAATGAGAGAGAGAGAAAGATGGAAAATGAGAAAGCAAGACGCCAGGTCTAGGACTAGAACCTCAGGCAGCCATGTGTGAGTTCAGCTCTCTTAACCACCACACTACCTGCAGGCCCCACAAAATAATTTTTTGGGGGGATATGTTTTTGCTATAGGGTGTGTAAGCTCGCCAGAAAGAGAGACAGAGACAGAAAGTGAGAAATCACCCCCCCACACACACCTGGAGGTGGCCACACCACAATCCTCCGTTCTCCTCTCAGGATCTTGGACATGCATGCACACGCACCCGGCATGAGTTTAAGCCGCTGGGTCCGGGACTCTAACCACAGTCAATTATATGGGAGTTCAGCGACATAGCCAGTACACTAACTGCTGGTCCCTTTACTGTTTTTAATATTCCTGATCTTTTACAGCTTCCATAGATTCTCTGGCCTTGGTTTTGGAAAGCAGGGCCCTGTATTAGCCTCTCATCAGGAAATTGACTGTATACCCTCCTCTTCTCCGTTTTTATACCACGCCACCCCTCTTTGCTCTTCACTTTGGTTATTTTACCATTGTGGTTTAGACCAGCCGACTGCATCATCAGGACTTTGTCAACATTGTTCACTGTCGTCTCACCTTCTGCTAGGGGGTACCTCATTGCGGTTTCAACTGGCACGTCCTCGATGGCAAATGATATGAAGCATCTTTTCTTGTGCTTATTGACTGTTTATACAAGGAGACTTTAAAATGTTTGGGGAGGGGCAGCAGGTGGTGTAGTGGTTAAGGCGCTGGACTCCCTCATGGCTTATTGCAGTTCAAATCCTATACCAGGAGGCTTGCTTTCTCACATTCCCATTCTCTCTCTCGCATGTTCTCACTCTGTCTCGCTGGTCAAATTAAAAACAAATATATGAATAAAATTAAATAATTATTTTTTAAAAAAAGTTTGTAGGAAAATGGAGTAAAAAGATAAAAGAAAAAACGTCAACTTGGGCCAGTTGGCATGGTGTTTAAAGCATCTGGACCCCACATGCTCTACTGCTTGTTTGGAGCCCTGGGACCGCTGGCTAGAAAAACATGCAGGGTGTGCACGTATGTCCCTAAAGTCCTGAGAGGACAATGGAGGAGAGTGGATTGGGCACAGCTATTCCCCTATTCGGGGGTGACCTCTCGGTTTCTCTCTCTTTCTCCAGTGAGCACACAGGCTCTATAGCAAAAATTAAAACAAAACAAACTCCATTTCTCAGCATAAGTCCGTCAAGGTCAAGACGCTTTTATAAGTGATGATTGAGTCATTTAGTCCATCCTGAAGAACTGCCGGTCCTTGGAATTTAAACATGTCAATGGAGTCTTTCAGGGCCAGCAGATGGCGTAATGGTTACATCGCTGGACTCCCACGTCGTCGACCTTGGTTTGAATTCTGGACCCGGCGGCTTAAACCTCACGCCGGGCACGTGTGTGTGCGTGCCCCAAATCCTGAGAGGAGACAAGAAGAGATTGCAGCGTGGCCTTCCTCCCTGGGGGAGCGAGGTCTGTGTGTGATTTTTCTCTTTCTGTCTCTATCTCTGGTGAGTGTGTGCTTCCTATAGCAAAAACAAACAAACAAACAAACAAAAAAAAAAAACCCTCCCCCAAAATGCAGTCTTTTCTACATTAACTGGAGAAAACGGGATGCCTTTTAAAGAGCCAGCCGGTTTATCATGATATAGTTTCTTACCAATATAGCTTTACATCTTTACTGAGATAGAATTCACACAGCATACAATCTAATGGCTTTTAGTATATTCACAGAGTTTGCATCTATTACCATAATCATTTTTAGAATTTTTTTTCCTATTAAAAGGATTTCTTTTCTATTCTTTTTAGGAATTTTTGCTATAGGGCACATGTGCTTGCTGGAGAGACAGAGACAGAGAGACAGAGAGCAAGAAATCACCCTCCAGGGGTGATGGCCGCAGTACAATCCTTTCTCCAGTCTCCCTTCGGGATCTTGGCATGCATACACACGTGCCCGGCATGAGTTTAGGCCACCGGTCTGGGATTTGAACTGTGGTTGACTACATGGGACTCTAGCGACGTAACCATTACATCAGCTGCTGGTCCCAGGGTTTCTTTTCTTTTTTTTTTTAGAGAAATATTTATTAAATTTTACTCTTTTTTTTTATCTGACCAGAGAGAGACATGGAGAGAGAGAGAGGGAAAGTGAGAAAGCAAGCCACCAGGTCTAGACTCGAACTGTGGCCAGCCATGTAGGGGTCCAGCCCCTTAATCACCATGGCACCTGCTGGCCCCAATTTTAGAACATTGTTTTCATCACCTGAAAATGAAATCCCATGCCCTCTATAACCATGACTCTTGATTCTTCTTGTCTAGTTCTCCACTTTATGTCTTTGTAGATTCTTGCCTCTTCTGGGGAACCAGCAGTTAGCGTAATGGCTGTGTCGCTGGACTCCCACGTAGTCGACCACAGTTCATGTCCCGGATCCGGTGGCTTAAAACTCACGCCAGGCGCGTGTGTGTGCGTGCCCAAGATCCCGAGAGGATAATGGAGGAGAATGGATTGCGGCGTGACCATCCCCTCTGGGGGGTAATTTCTCGCTTTCTGTCTCTCTGTCTGTCTGGCGAGCGCACGCGCCCTATGGCGAAAACCTCTCCAAAAAAAAAAGACTAAAATTAAAAATATAAAATTTATTTCTCAATATAAGGTCCATCAAATTCAAGACTTTTTTCTTTTTTTAAGAGAGATTTTTGCCATTGGGCGCATGTACTCACTGGAGAAGCAGAAAGACAGAAAGCAAGAATCAAACCTCCCTCCACCAGGGGAGATGGCCACGTGGCAATCCCTTCTCCTCCATTCTCCTCTTGGGATCCTGGACACACA
>NW_006208857.1:913914-917764 GCF_000334495.1 Tupaia belangeri chinensis
GCTTGTCCGAAGACATTTTTTTTTTTTTTTTGAGAGAGATTTTTTGCAGTAGGGTGGGTGGGCTCACCAGAGAGACAAAAAGTAAAAAATTAGCTTTCAGGGGGATGACTGTGCCACAATCCCTTCTCCTCCATTCTTCTCTCAAGATTTTGGCCACGCATACACACAGGCCCAGCGTGAGTTTCAAGCTGCCGGGACCTGAACTGCAGTCAATTGCGTGGGAGTCCAGAAACATAACCGCTAGGCCATCTGCTGGCCCAAAGTCATTTTTATTAATGATGATATAGTCCTTTAGGCCCTAAAAATTGAAGGTCCTAGGGATTTAACCATATCAATGCAGTCTTTTTTTACATCAGTAACTGAAGAAAAACAGGTACACTTTTTAAAAATTATTATTATTAATTTTTTTAGAGATTTTTGCTATGGGGTACATGTGCTCGCCACAGAGACAGAACGCAAGAAATCGCCCTCCGGGGGGATGGCCATGCTGCAATCCCTTCTCCTCCATTCTCCTCTTGGGATATTGGACACGCATGCACACATGTCAGGCATGAGTTTAAAGCTCCCGCATCTGGCATGTGAACCATGGTTGACTATGTGGGAGTTCAGTGATGTAACGATTATGCCATCTACTGGGCCAGAAAAACTTTAAAACTTGAAAGACTATGACTCAGAAACAAAAAGAAGTCAGAAAGAGCCAAATCAGGACTTTGAGGTGGATGCCTAATGACCGCCCATCGAAACACAGAATTGCCCTCGTTTGATGAGAGAAGTGAGTGGAATTACTGCTGTGACGGGGAAGGACTCTCTAGTGAAGCTTTCCTGGTTGTTTCTCTGTTAACGCTTTGGCTAACTTTCTCAACACACTCTCATAATAAGCAGAAGTCATCATTCTTTGGCCCTCCAGAAGCTCAACATCCCCCAAAAACTTGCCATGAAACTTGTACTCTTGACTGGCCCACTTCCACCTCTTGGCAGTCAGGGCTTTGACTGTTGTCTTCAGGATCCTCCGGGCAAAGCTATGTAACTCCTGTTACAGTTCTTCCACAAATGCTTGAGGATCTTGATCCCACTTCTTTAAAATTCCCATTGAAAGTTCTGTCCTTGTCTGGAATAAAATCTGGTTGCCACACTTTTGGCACCCATCAAGTAGACAGTTTGCTCCGTTTTGATTTTTTAGTTAGAATCGCGTAAGCTGAACCACTTAAGATGTCCGTGGTGTGGCTTCTGTCTCTGTTGTTGATCATCAGTCCTCTTCAATTAGGTCACAAAAGATTAATTTTTTTTCCTAGCAAATTGAAGTGGATGATCTGCCACTGTGGATATTGTCTTCATGATTGACTTGCCCCTTCTTTTTTCCCTTTTCCTTTTTTTTTTTTCAAGAGAGATTTTCCCTAGAGGATGCATGTACTTGCTGAAGAGACAGAGAGAGACAGGGACAGTGAAAAATTACCCCCAGGGAGAATGGCCATGTCACAATCCCTTTTCTTCTTCTCTTCTCGGGATTTTGGGCACACACGCGCACCTGGCATGAGCTTTAAGCTTCTGGGTCTAGGACTTGAACTGCAGTTGACTATGTGGAAGTCCAACAACATAATTATTACACCTTATGCTGGTCCGTGACTTGCCCCTTCTTAAAATGAATTAGCCAAAGGCCAGTAGGTGGCATAGTAGTTAAGGTGCTGGACTTCCATGTGGTTAACCACAGTTCAAGTCCCAGACCCAGCAGCTTCAAAATCATGTCAGGCACATGTGTGTGCATGCCTAAAATCCCCAAGGAGAGAATAGAGAATGCTGTATGGCCATCCCCCCTGGGGATGATTTTTCACTTCTTCGGGTCATTGTCCCCCTAAACTTTGCATAAAGCATTGATCATTTCACCATTTTTGCACCCAAGCTTTACCATACACATGATGTTTATTTTTGCTTTAATTTTAGCAGAATTCGTCTTGCTCTGACAGGGATTCTTTCCAAACTGATGTCTTACCCTTTTTAGTTCATCAGTCTAGATCTTGTTCAGACATGTTATAACAAATTACTAGAGTTCATTCTGGTACAACAATTTTTTTTGAGGGTTAGTTCAAAAAAACTGAGTGGCATGATGTTTGAGGTGGCTGGATCCCACATAACTGACTGAATAGTCTTGGACCCAGCAGCTTGAAAAAACATCCTGGGTAAGTGTGTGAAAAGACATGCCGGGAGACCAGCAGTTAGAATAATGGCTATGTCGCTGCACTCCCATGTAGTCTACGGTGGACCCGGTGGCTTAAAACTCATGTCAGGTGTGTGTGCTTGTGTGCCTAAGATCCTGAGGAGAGAATGGAGGAGAAGGGATTGCAGCATGGCCAACCCCCCTGGGGGGTGATTTCTCGCTTTCTGTCTCTCTGTCTCTCCCTGTCTTTCTGGCAAGCGCATGCGCCCTATAGCAAAAATATCTCTCAAAAAAAAAAAAAAAGACATGCCGAGTGCCACCCCCCCTCACACACACATACCCCACTGGTAAGTGCACATGCCTGATAGCAAATATAAAAAAATTTTTGAAGTCCATGAATAGTTTTTTCATACTAGGCATTTCTCATGAATGTTAAAAAAATTGCCAGAGGGCACATGTGGATGTCAGTGAGATAGAGACAGAGGGAGAATGCTCTCCCCATGGGTACAGCCATGTTGCAATCCCTTCTCCATTTCTCCTTCCTTTTGGGATTTACATGTGTTTTTTAAGCCACCAGATCTGGGACTCAAACCATGGGGTTAGCTATGTTGGACCCAGCTCACTTAATCACCAGGCCATGGGCTGGCCCGTTCATGGACTTTTTGAAGACCTCCCACACATATTTGGCCCTCCACATCTGCAGGTTCCAGATCTTTGGATTTACCCTACCATGAATCAAAAATACCACATCATTACTGACAGTTACTATGGAGTTAGACCTATGATGGTTGCACCTGTACTGAACATGTATGAACTTCTTTATGTGTATAGCTTATATGCAAACACTATGTCTTGTTTTTTTATAAGAGGGTGAGTGTGCTTACCGGAGAGAGACAGAGAGAAACAGAGAGGGGAAGGGAGAAAGCACCCTCCAATGGGGCATGGTCACGTTGTAATCTCTTTCCCCCCATTTCCCCATCCTTTAGGATACTGGGCATGCATGAACATGTGCCTGGCATGCTTTCCAAGTCCCTGGTCCCAGGACTTGAACCTCGTAATAGGCCTTGAGGGAATGGCCCTCTTCACCACCAGACCACAGGGCTGGCCCCCTCTATCATTTTATGTAAGGGACCTGAGCATCCAAGGATGTCTGGTATCAATGGAGGTTCTGAAATCAGTCCCGCATGGATACTGAGACAACTCTATTATTGTTGGAGAGATGTCTGTTTAGAACCTTGTTCATTTTCAAGTTGGATTATTTTTGACTTGAGTAGTAAGAATGTTTTATATATTCTAGGAACCAGCAGTTAGTGTAATGGCTATGTTGCTGAACTCCCATGTAGCCGACTGCAGTTCGAGACCTGGACCCGGTGGCTTAAACTCATGCTGGGCGTTTGTGCGTGCGTGCCCAAGATCCCGAGAGGAGAACGGAGGAGAAGGGATCGCGATGTGGCCATCCCCCCAGGGGGTGATTTTTCACCTTCTATCTCTCTGTCTCTCTCTGTTGTTGGTTAGCACATGTGCCCTATAGCAAAAAACTCTCTCTCAAAAAAAAAAAAGAAAAAAAAAAGAGAATGTTTTGTATATTCTAGATATAAGTACTTTATTGAGTATATACTTTGCAAAGATTTTTTCCCCCATTCTGTTGGTTGACTTTTACATTCTTGAAAGCACAGAAGTCTTAATTTTTTTTTTTTT
>NW_006208857.1:917781-938891 GCF_000334495.1 Tupaia belangeri chinensis
ATAGGGCGCGTGTGCTCGCCAGACAGACAGAGAGAGACATAGAGACAGAAAGCGAGAAATCACCCCCCAGAGGGGATGGTCACGCCGCAATCCCTTCTCCTCCATTCTCCTCTCTGGATCTTGGGCACGCACGCACACCACCCGGCGTGAGTTCTAAGCCACCGGGTCCGGGATGCAAACCGCGGTTGACTACGTGGGAGTCCAGCGACATAGCCATTACGCTAACTGCTGGTTCCCTGAAGTTAAAAATTTTAATAGTGGCTTTTAAATTTTTTTATTTTGTTCCTTGCTCTTTTGTTGTCCTATATAAGAAATTATTGACCAATGAAAGATAACAAAGACACTTATTATTTTTAAAATTTGCTATAGGGTGTGCCTGCTCATGAGAGAGAGAGAGAAAGGGAGAGAGAACTGTAACATGCTTTCTATATTATTTCTTAAATGCTTAAACAAGTCAGATACTTGATCAATTTTTCCCTTGGAAACTGTCCTGCAGTGTTTCCCATCCTGCGTCAGCCATGATAGGCTGTTTTTGGGTCTGTGGCAAAGCTTCCATTCCAGGCGTTTTTTGGGGCCTCTTTTATATGTGGATCCAGCATCCCACATCCTACATTTATTGCTTTTCTCCTTCCTGTTTAGCAGAAAACATTTCGTAGTAGCCTACTTAGAAAGTGAGGTAAACATTTTGACTCCTTATTGAGAGTTCGGCTTGTATAGAATTCTAAGTTAATAGTTTTTCTTCGGAATTTATAGGCTATTGCTACATTGTCTTTTATCTTTCGATCTTGTGTTGAGATGCAATTCTGATTCCTGTCCCACTTTTTTATCCCCTTTTTGAAAGCTTTTAGGATTTTCTTTTTCTCTGGTGTTTTGGGATTTCACAGTCTTGACACGATCCTCTTTCTTGCATTGCTCTGGACACACAGCACACTGTAATCTGTGAAGGCTCGTTCAGTTCAGTAACGTTTTCTTGTATTTCTCTTACAATCAATTTTCACACTTATTTCTCTCTCTGTCTCACACGTCCTATTTTCTTTTTCTAGAATACTCATTAATCAGACAGCGTTCTATTTGGCTTGATTTCCTAATATTATTTCTTATTTCCTGTCTCTGTCTCTACTGGTTCTTGCTCTAGGTACCTTGTTCCTTATTACTTTGCAATTTTTGAGCACAGTTTTTTTTTTTTTTTCTTGGAACAGAAACTGTGGAAATTCCCCAAGGCCTATATTGAAGAAGGGTTCACTTGGAGACAATTGGCGTTGCTTCTGCCAGGTGCTTGGCGGTACTGTCAACCCCCAACCACTTAAATTCTTGCCATTTTGTTTTTGACTTAAAAAGGAATCCAGGGCCAGCTGGTGACATAGAGGTTAAGGCAGGTGGATCCCATAAGACTACACGGTTCGAGTCCCTAACCTGGCAGCTTGAAAATCACACCAGGTGTGTGTGTATGAATGCCCCAAATTCTAAAATGGGATAGGAGGGACTGCAGCATGGCCATTTGCCTGAGGGACGTTTTCTTACTTTCTCTCTCACCACCCCCACCCCGTGCGTGTACACCCCCTATAGCAAATTATAAATGGATGAATGAATACATAAACAATCAGACAAACAAACAAGGAATCCAGGCAGGAAAACCACGGCTTGTGGTTATAAATTCTCTGCAACTATTAAAAAAAAAAAAGAAGAAAAAGAAAAAAAGAGAGCCCTAGTAGGCATATAGACTTCAGGAAATTTTCTTTCATTAAAAATAAAATTCTAGGGAACAGCAGTTGGCGTAATGGCTATGTCGCTGGACTCCCATGTAGTCGACCGTGGTTCAAGTACCGGCCCCAGTGGCTTAAACTCACGCCAGATGCGTGTGTGTGTGTGTGTGTGTGTGTGTGTGTGCATGTGCCCAAGATCCCGAGAGGACAATGGAGGAGAAGGGACTGCAGCATGGCCATTCCCCCGGAAGGTGATTTCTTGCTTTCTGTCTCTCTGTGTCTCTCTGTCTTTTTGGCAAGCACATGCACCCTATAGCAAAAACCTCTCCCCCCAAAAAAATAAAATAAAATTCCAGTGGGGGCACAGTACAATCCCTTGTTTTTACTTTATCCATCTGTTGGGATTTGGGGCAAGCACACACACATGCACCTCATGTTTCTCAAGGTGCCTGACCAGGACTTAAACTGTGTGGTCGGTCAGTCGGTCACGTGGGATCCAACTCTTGTCATCATTAGGTCATGAAGTCTGGTGACAATTTTCGGTTTTTGGGGGGGTTTTCTGGAGAGGTTTTCACTGTAGGGAGCGTGTGCTTGCCAGACAGACAGAGACAGAAAGCGAGAAATCAACCCCCAGAGGGGATGGTCACACCACAATCCCTTCTCCTCCATTCTCCTCTCGGGATCTTGGGCATGCACGCACACGCACCCGGTGTGAGTTTTAAGCCACCGGGTCCGGGACGTGAACCGCGGTCGACTACGTGGGAGTCCAGTGACATAGCCATTACGCTAACTGCTGGTTCCCAAGTCTGGTGACAATTTTCTAAGCAGTCCCCTCTCCAGGGTAGTTTGGGTTCTTACCTATTTTTTTTTAAAGTACTTTTAAAGAAAGAATTATTTGTTTAATTTTATTTATTCATTCATTCATTTTAATTTGACCAGAAAGAGAGAGAGAGAGAGAAAGTGAGAAAGCAAACCACCAGGTCCGGGACTCGAACTGTGGTCGGCCATGTGGGTCTGTTCAGGGCCTTAACCACTACGTGACTTGCTGGCCCTCGGTACTTTTGGTTTTTTTGAAAAGATTTTTACTATAGGGCACATGTACTTGCCAGAAAGACAGAGAGAGACAGAGAGACAGAAAGCGAGAAATCACCCCTCTGGGGAGATGGCCACGCCACAATCCCTTCTCCTCCTTCCTCCTCTCAGGATCTTGGGCACGCACACACATGCATCTGGTGTGAGTCTAAGCCACTAGGTCCTGAACCACAGTCAGCTACATGGGAGTCCAGTGACATAGCCATTACACTAACTGCTGGTCCCCGCAGCTCATACATTTTTTTAAGATGCCCTTTCAGACAAAGGACATAGAATAGCAAAAACAATTTGAAAAAGAATTAAGTGGTAGTCAAAACTACCTGACATTACTACATAGCTGCAATAGAGTATGGCCTTGGGGGATCTAAACACATAGATCAACGAAATGAATGGAGAGTCCGGCAACAGACTGCACAAACATGCCAACCTGCTTTTTCTTTTTCTGTACTTTTTTTTTTTTTGGAGAGATTTTCGCTATAGGGCACATGCACTCGCCAGACAGACAGAGAGAGACAGAGAGACAGAAAGCGAGAAATCACCCCCCAGGGGGGATGGTCACGCCGCAATTCCTTCTCCATTCTCCTCTCGGGATCTTGGGCACGCACGCACATGTGCCCGGCGCCAGCGCGTGAGTTGTAAGCCCCCAGGTCCGGGACACGAACCGCGGTTGACTACGTGGGAGTCCAGCGACATAGCCATTATGCTAACTGCTGGTTCCCACAAACCACCAGGTCTTTAACTCCAACTGTGGTTGGCCATATGGGAGTCCAGTGTCCAAACCACCATGCTACCTACTGGCCTCTTTCTTTTTCTGTTTTTATTATTATTAATTAATTTTTTGAGATTTTTTTCCTATAGGGCACATGCACTTGCCAGAAAGACAGGATACAGAGAGACAGAAAGCAAGAAATCACTCCCCACGGGGGATGGCCATGCCACAATCTCTTCTCCTCTGTTCTCCGCTGGGGACTTGGGCACGCACACACCCGCGCCCGGCGTGAGTTTAAGCCACCAGATCTGGAACTCAAACTGTAGTCGACTATATGGGAGTCCAGTGACATAGCCATTACGTCAACTGCTGGCCCCTCTTTTCCTGTTTTTAGAGACGGCGCCTGGGGCTGGCTTTGAATTCATCATCTTCCTGATTCTATCTTCTTAGTATCTGGGACCACAGGCATGCACCACTGTAGCCAGTGACCAATTAGATATATGTACAAATGATTTATACATACACATATATATGTATATATTATACACACACACACACATATATATATAGTTTGCTATAGAGTGTGTGCACTTGCCAGAGTAAGACAGAGAAAGAGCGAGAAAGTGAGAAATTACCTTTGAAGAGGGTATCCATGCCATGATCCCTTCTCTTCCCGTCTCCTCTTGGGATTTTGGGCACTGACACACATGTACCTGGAGTGATTTTGAAGCCACTGGGTCTAGGACTAGAACCACAGTCAGCCATGTGGAATCCCATGCCTTAACCTCCACACCACACCTGCTGGCCCATTTATTTGCCAGAGGAGAAACTGATTTTTTAAAAAATTTTATCTTTTTTTTCTTTTTGGAGAGTTGTTTTTTTTTTTTTTTTTTTTTTTTGCTATAGGATGTGTGTGCTCGCCAGAAAGACAGAGACAGAGAGACAGAAAGCGAGAAATCACCCCCCCCCCAGGGGGGATGGCCACGCCACAATCCCTTCTCCTCCATTCTCCTCTCGGGATCTTGGGCACGCACGCACACGCACCCGGTGTGAGTTTAAGCCACTGGGTCCGGAACTCGAACTGTGGTCAACTAAGTGGGAGTCCAGCAACATAGCCATTACGCTAACTGCTGGTCCCTAAAAATTTTTATCTTTAAGTTTTGCTATAGGGTGAAATGTGGAGACAGAGGGAAAGTGAGAACGTGCCCTCTAAGGAGAATGGCTGCTACACAATCCGTTCTCCTCCATTTTCTTTGGGCTGCCCAGATATGGCGTGCTTCACAGCCACTGGGTCTGGGACTTGACTGCATAGTCAGCCGCGTAGGGTCCAGCCGTCTTCACCACCCTGCCACTGGTTTACCCAGGAGCAACTCATTTTTCACAAAGATGTGAAAGCAATTTGGTGGTGGAAGAATTGTTTTTTTTAAAAAAAAATTTATTTAACTTTATTTACTTATTTATCTTAATTTGACCAGAGAGACAGAGAGAGAAAGGGAGAAAGCAAGCTGCCAGGTCCAGGACTCAAACTGCAGTCAACCATGTGGGAATCCAGTGCTTTTAACCACCACGTCACCTGCTGGCCCCTGCTGTGGTTTTAAAATATGTATTCTTTATGAAATTAAGGACGTTCCCTTTGTCTTCGAAGTTTGCTGAATGTTTTTTTACCTATGAGTTGATTTTAAAATTCATCAAGTGCATGCTCTGCATCTGTTGAGCTATTGTCATATAGTTTTCCCTATTTCATTCTTCTTATGTGGTGAATTACAGTGATTGATTTTCAAGTATCAAACCAACCTTACACTCCTAAAATAAGCCCAGTTTTGTCATGTCCTTTTTATATATTGCTGAATTGGATTGCTTTTTTAAACGATGCTGTAGCGATCTGTTATCCATAGGCTAAAAAAAAAAAAGCAAAACCACCCTCCCCCCAAAAAATCTCCAAATGAATAAAAATGAATACTGACCTAAACCTCATGCCTTATTAAATTGGACTATACTCAAATTACAAACTTTTTGTTCTACCAAAAATCCTGAACTGAGTGAGAGGGTATAGGGAAACTTCCTAAACTTATTCTTTTTCCCTTTCCTCTCTCCCTCCCTCCCTCCCTTTCTTCCTCTCTCTTTTTGCAACCTCCTGTGAATCTACAATTATTTAGAAATTAAAAGTTTCCAGGGCCAGATCCAGCAGGTGGTGTAGTTGTGAGTCCAGCGATGTAGCCATTACACCAATTGCTGATGCCTAAATGATTCTTAAAAAAAAGTTTTAAGGGACCAGCAGTTAGCATAATGGCTATGTCACTGGACTCCCATGTAGTCGACTACGGTTTGAGTCCAGGACCTGGTGGCTTAAACTCACACCGGGCGCTTGTGCGTGCGTGCCCAAGATCCCAAGAGGAGAGGGGACCAGCAGTTAGCGTAATGGCTATGTTGCTGGACTCCCACGTAGTCGACAGCGGTGCGCGTCCCAGACTGGTGGCTTAAACTCACGCCGGGCGCATGAGCGTGCATGCCCAAGATCCTGAAAGGAGACTGGTGGCGTGGCCATCCCCCCTGGTGATTTCTCACTGTCTCTCTCTCTTTCTCTCTCCCTCTCTCTGGCGAGTGCACGCGCACTATAGAAAAAAAAAATCCCAAGAGAAGAATGGAGAAGGGATTGTGGCATGGCCATCCCCCCTTGGGGGGTGATTTCTCGCTTTTCCTCTCTCTGTTTCTTTCTGTCTTTCTGGTGAGCACATGTGCCCTATAGCAAAACCACTCCAAAAAAAAAAAAAAAAGTTTTAAAATGTCTTGTTTTTTTAATTGAGGTTTTAAGTTTTTGCAGGGGAGAGGAGGTGGGTATATGCTAGAAATGTTTTTTCCCATTCTTTTTGACTGTGAGGGCTTGTAACTTGTTTCCAAGGTTTACAGATTATCATTTTGATATGGCTTCAGAGGGAGGATGGAATAAATACAGATGATCAACATATTATGTGTCTAATAGCAGTTGTTTAAGGATTAAATTGAGGTTTTAAATTTTTGCAGGGGAGAGGAGGTGGGTATATGCTAGAAATGTTTTTTCCCATTCTTTTTGACTGTGAGGGCTTGTAACTTGTTTCCAAGGTTTACAGATTATCATTTTGATATGGCTTCAGAGGGAGGATGGAATAAATACAGATGATCAACATATTATGTGTCTAATAGCAGTTGTTTAAGGATTTTAAGTGGGGTTGTGACCTTTGAATAGATCACCTTGGTCATTTCTTAGGTGATGGATATGAGGAAAAACAAGATTGGAAACCGGATATTGTATTTCATTAGTTTTAGGAGACTTTTTGTTTCATTTTAACATCTTCTAATTGGAGTGTTTTATTATAGCTATTAGTCAGAGAGCAGTCATCCCGTATTTGTCATACCTGCTTCATAAGCATCAAAACTCTCAAAATGGTGTCTGAACTTGGAGGAAACTCCAGAAACAGAGAAACGCTCAGGAAATGCTGCATCACTAAAGCCCTGGATGGGGCACTCGGAGTACATCGTGTGGAAATTCACAGCCGTCTGAGACTGAGTCAAAAAAATGAATCATTACCAATTGGTCTTTGTGAACATTCAGTGATATTGCTGCCATGTTCTTGTTTTCTATTTTCCTTTTAACGTATGCACAAGCGTATCTAATACAAATATAATACAGATCTATAAGCCTACAGTTTTAGTGTTAAATAAAATTTTAAAAAAGAATTATTTAGTTTTATTTGTTATTATTATTATTTTGATTTCTTTTTTTTTTTTTTTTGAGAGGTTTCTGCTATAGGGCATGTGCACTCACCAGAAAAACAGAGAGAGACAGAGAGACAGAAAGTGAGAAATCACTCCCCAGGGGGGGATGGCCACGCCACAATCCCTTCTCCTCCATTCTCCTCTCGGGATCTTGGACACACACACACACATGCACCTGGTGTGAGTTTAAGCCACTGGGTCCAGGACTTGAACCACGGTCGACTACATGGGAGTCCCGTAACATAGTCATTACGGCAACTGCTGGTCCCTTATTTAATTTCCTATAGGACATGTGCACTCACCAGAGAGAGATAGAGAGAAAATGGGAAAGCAAGCCACCAGGTCTAAGACTTGTACTGTGGTGGGTCGTGTTGGAGTTCAGTGCCCCAACCACCATGCCACCCGCTGGCACCTGAAGTAAGAGCTTTAAATGGTAAGAAAGTATCACCACAGTTTATTTGCAACCTTTTTCCTTAGCAGAACACAACTTAATGGTGAGTTTTACAACTGATGGGGTCCAGGAAAGGGATAACAGTGAAAATACTGAGCGAATATTTTTGAAGAATTATTTTAAAATAATTGTATTTATTTTAATTTGACTAGAGAAAGAACGCACGCGTGAGGGGGCGGGGCGGGGGAGCAAGCAAGCTGCCAGGTCCGGACGAGAACCTCAGTCGGTCATATTGAAGTCCAGCACCCTTAACCACCACGCCACTGGCTGGCCCCTGGCAGAATTATTAAAATACTAAGAAGGGGGTCAGCTAGTGGCTTGGACCAACTGGGAGTTTGGAGACTGGACCTTGCGTCTTGGACAGACGGGCGCATGTGCCTGCTTGCCCAAAAGCCGAAAGGGAGGACGAAGCGAAGGGACTGTGTCGTGGCCACCCCCCTTATGACTGCTTTCTCACTTAACCTCTCCAGGTTTCTGGCCTGGCCAGCTGCGTGCAGGTGGTAACCCGTGGGAGGGGAAGGAGGAACAGTTTTTTGGAGAAGCTCAATTTAGGACAGGCTACCCTGAAATAAATGGATGGACCTTTGTACTCGCAGCGGTCCCACGGATATCCCCCCCACGGGGTTTGGCACAGGGAGGCTGCGGCTCTGCCATATGGGTCCTGCACACCCAGAGCGGCCTGTGTGAGCGAGTAAGTGGGACGAGGTGCCAGCCGGGTCCGTTCGCCAGCTCTGCGCACACAGGCGGGACCACCACCGCCTTTGGACAACTCCAGGGTCCTGGCTCTGCCGGCTGGGGCCGCCCACTGCTGTGGGCGGGAACGTGCGATTGGCTGGAGCCCTCGGCGCGTGTGGAGGGCGGGCACAGGCTTCAGAAGTTGCTCCGCGATTGGCTTCACTCAAATTTTGGGACCGCCCTCCAGGGGGCGGACCTACATTTCGACCCGCTCCGTCACTTAGCACAACTGGTAAGCAAAGTATAGCTGTATTGGTCATCGAGCCCTCCTCACAACCCCCCGCTCCTTTCTGGGGTCGGGATGAGAGGAGAGCTGTGATTGGTAAACTTGCAGGGACGGGGTTGGGCTGGGACTGAAACTTGGCTTCACTTCTGGACTTGGCTACTGTCCTGGGCATGGATTGGGCCGCGGGGTTGTCAATGTTGTCCGGGGGCGTGGCCATCGCTAATAAAGAGCCGGGCTGGCGCGGCAACTGCAGTAGATTCCACCGCAGCTAGAGATCCTGTCTGTGAGCGGGAGGCGGAGCTCGGCAGTTCCGTCCGCTTCAGCCGCAGCGTCCCACCGCCGGGTGTCTTGCCGCAGCCTCCAGAGAGGAGACGGACTGTCACTCCCTCTATCAGAAAAATGTAAGTTAACTCTGGTGTGGAGGCTCGACACCTCCGTGCCAACTCTCACCCGAGCGCCAGACTCTGCGGGACGGAAAATGGCGCATTGCAGCAGCTGCGGCGACGCTGGAAAGCTCCACCGCGCGCCGCACCGAGACCGGGCCACCCTCCGGGGAGGCAGGCAGCACCCCATCCCCACACCAGCCTCACCTGGCACCTACGGGCGGGGCAGGGGCGCAGGGGTCCCACGTTCCTTGCGCTCTCTCCTCTTGTCTGCGTGGCACCTTATTCTGGTCTCCCAGTTCAGTGCAGCCCCGGAGAGGGCGAAGGGGGCATGGAACAGCCGGGCAGGGACTCGAAGGCCCTTTATGTCGTCTGAGTCTGAACAGAGTCTCTGGGAGTCCTGGGTGTCCTGTCAGTTAGTAACTTCCTGGAAACTCTGGATTTGCGTTTTTCCCTCACTATCCGCCTCATGGCAGTGCGCAAAGCTCCAGAAACTTACCTGCCAGTTCTCCAGAGTCGGGTGAACGGCTCAGAAGACTCAAGAGGCCGTGGCTGTGATCCCACGCGCCGGCCACCCGTGTAGGAAGTGTTTTCCTCTCCTCGAGTCTTAGCCAAGGATTTGGAGGAGAACTGGGGAGAGCTGAGCCTTGCCCCTTCCTCCCACTGTTTAGTCTTCAGCCATCTTCAGCTTCACTCTCCGAGATCCCCTGGGAGAGCGATGGCTAGACAAATAGGTCCTAGGTGTACTGGTGTCGCTTCTCTTAGTGGCATTAAAGGGGGAGATTCACTCGCGTTACATAAAGGTTACGGTTATCCCTGGGTATTTGACTGTTTCAGGGTCTCCAGCTCTGAAGAAGTAATCAATGAAATGGGACCCTCACATGCTTTATAGTCATTTCAATTTTTCCTTTTGATTTCTGTGGTCTTTAATCTGTGTATGGTATCCTGTGCATTTTGAACTAGCCCCCAAGAGTCTAGTTTTCATTCTAGGGAAAGGGAATCCTCCTTCGCTGAGCGATACTATTACAGATAGCGTCCATGTGGGATGAACGAAAGGAACTGTAGAAAGCGTGGTGGTTGGCAGGGCATCACAAGATCGCTGACCTTAATCTTGTCATTGGTGCCACCATCCTGGACTGCTTCCAGCACCGGCTGCTCCCTACTCACTGAATTTCCCCCTCCAGTCGGGAACCGGAGTGCCTAGCTAGCTCAGTAGCATTGCGGGAGTCCCGACTCCCGTGGCCCCGTAGAGGGAAATGTGAACGAGATTCCTTACGTGGGCCTGGGGCAGGTGTAATCTGCTAGTGTAGTGTGAATAAGGGAGCTGTCTCTCTTTTTAGACGGAAAGAATTTACTTAGTTAAGGAGGAGGCGCTTCTGGGGATTGGCCCTATTGCAGTTAGTCAGGGTGGCCTTTTTAGTGAATTCGTGATGGTTTGGTCTCTAGAGCATTTCCTCTTGGACTCTTCATGCCAGATATGTTTCGTGAAGTTCTGCTTTGGCGTGAGGCCTTCTCCTTGTAGTTTATATTCTCCATCAAATTTGACAGGTGTCCCTCCTGCCTGTGGGTTCTTCCTTGTCAGAGAAAATGTCGTGCCTTCCATTAGATTTCTGGGAATTCTTTAGGACGTGAACTTCACCTCCCTGTGTTGGGGCTTGAGGAGTTTATCTGACACACCATGGTCGATTACTCCTTCCTGAGACTAAGGGGTCCCTGAGCCTAGAGTGGTACTGAAGAAGCGCACTTTTCCTGTGTATAGTAGCGAAACCAAGGGGTGTAAGGAACGAGGGGAGTCTCCTGAGACTCCGCCAAATCTAGAAAAGGAAGGGACAGAACGTCTATGATGCGTGTACTCGGAGCACTATTTCTAGCATTATTATTATTACTATTTGCCTCCTGTCTCTGCTCTTGGAACAGTTTCCATAACTAATGTAATTGCTTTGGGCCCAGCGTCTGTCTAAATGAAACCCTCATCTTCTCTGCCAAAACAAACAGTCCTGACTCACTCCACCTACATAGACGTTGCCTTTGGTTGTTCTCCAGGTTGTCCTTAGAGCCTCCTGATGTGCTGCTCCTTGTTTGAGCAGGCCCTGGAGCTTGCTCTGTCCTTTCCTGTTCAGTGTTGGGGTCCCACCGATGCTCTTATGCTGAGGGTTCAGACTCTTCTCTGAATTTCTCCTGTCTGGGGTTGGGTTCTTCCAGTTTACTGCATGTGAAAGCCTTTTGACAGAAAAATGCCGTTTTGGCCAAGGCTGGCACATTGGTTCCTGTAACCATTGTCCCCGAGGATGCATTTGAGTTTAGGCCAGAGGACAGCCCCAAGAAGGTCCTCTAATCCATCTGGGATGTGTCTGAGCCCCATCTGTGTATCATGTTCAGGATCTTTCATTGTTTAGCTTCTTGCTTCTACGTGGCATCTCCCTATGTGGCGTCGCCCCTTCGGGATGGCCACGGAGCCGGACTCCCTTCCATCCGCATGTAACCTAAGCAGAAGTGCTAGGGGTGGGGTTGAGGATGCCGTTCCTTTCCTGGCCTGGTTACTTTGTGTGTTCTGTCCACTTCCCTCCACAGGTCTGCTCCAGCTCAACCACCCGCCGAAGGGGCAGAAGGGGCTGCCCCAGGAGGGGGTCCCCCTGGCCCTCCTCCTAACATGACCAGTAACAGACGACTGCAGCAAACCCAGGCACAAGTGGAGGAGGTAGGTGGACCCCCGTTGCTCTGAGTTCCCAGATCACAATGTTTAGAAACAGAAGGGAACATCTCGCCTGTTCTCCTCTTTCTTGTAGGGAGGTAGTTAAAGGCTCTGGGAGGCCGAGCATCCTTTGGTGTCCGGAGGTCCAGACTTGTGGTACTCGGGCCGTCATCCTTTTCCTGTCTACAACAGGACTCTTAGCCACTTTGTTCCCCTTTTCAGGTGGTGGACATCATGCGTGTGAATGTGGACAAGGTCCTAGAGAGGGACCAGAAGCTGTCAGAGCTGGATGACCGAGCTGACGCCTTACAGGCGGGAGCGTCACAATTTGAGAGCAGTGCCGCTAAGCTAAAGAGGAAGTATTGGTGGAAAAACTGCAAGGTGCGTTTTCTTGTCCTCTCCCCCTTCTTCCTCCTCTTCCCGTGCTTTCACTGGTAGTAAGCACGAAAACCTGCAGCTTTTACATTCCTTCCCGCTGCGGCTTGCAGTTTTGGGGAGGAAATCTGGAAAGCCGCATCCTTCTTGAGATGCACTTCCTCTGTTGGCCACCAGGGTAGGCTAGAGGATTCAGAACAACTGGGCGAAAGCTATGCCGGAGGAGTTTGGAGTGGGTAGTTTCGTAGCTTTTCTCCAAAGAAGTCTCCTGCAAAAGATCTCACCCTTCCTCAGACATTGAGTGTCAACACCAGTGTCAACACAGTGGCTTGGGTGGATATACGTTTAAGCACGTGCAGCTTCTAGGAATGAGTTGAACACTTTACAGTGAAAACGTCACCAGTTGGGGCCAGCTGATGGTGTGCTGTGGTTAAGGTGGCTGATCCCAACTGGCCAATTGTGTGCTTGAGTCCTGGACCTGGTGGCTTGAGAAATGCTTCGGGTGCATGCATGCCCAAACTCCTGAGAGGAAGATGGAGGAGGGATTACAGAAGGGT
Organism: Tupaia belangeri chinensis; assembly: GCF_000334495.1. Taxonomy (NCBI): domain Eukaryota; kingdom Metazoa; phylum Chordata; class Mammalia; order Scandentia; family Tupaiidae; genus Tupaia; species Tupaia belangeri. Next base: position 930,458 of record NW_006208857.1, read on the forward strand.
TGCTTTCTCACTGTCTTGTCCTTGCTCTCCATGTTTCTGTCTGGTGAGCGCATGTGTCCTTTAGCAAATTAAAAAGCAAACAAAACAGTACTGGATGAAATCAACAATACTTTTTTTGGGGGGGAGGCAGACCTAACCAACTGACTAAAAAGCCAAAGTCTGCATTCCTTTGGAATTCCTTTGGAAGCTCCCAGGCAATGGGGGGGAAGCAGAAGGCAACCAGCTGCAGGTCCTTGGTGTTTCTGAAAAGCTCCAGGCCTGAGGAGTTGTGGTCCTCTAGGAAGCCGAGGGGCGGGGCCTCTGAGAGGCAGCCAGGTCTGGGGGGGAACGTGTGGTCTCTAAGTCCCACTCCCTCATCTCCAGTCCTGGCTCCTTCCCTCCTTCCCCACACCCAAGGGCTCACGTTCTGTCCGTGTTTCCTCAGATGATGATCATGCTGGGAGCTATCTGTGCCATCATCGTGGTAGTTATTGTAAGTAAGTATCGCTGAGGTCGCTGGTGGGGTGAAGAGGGGGGAAGGTCCTGGCATCTTCCCCCAGCCCTGCCTGCCTGCCTGCCTGCCTGGGGAGTGGGGCTGCTCTGACTGAGGTATGGAGACCACTGCTGTGGGGTCATCGCCTGGTTTGGGGGGGGAGGAAGGGCAAAGATGAGGGACTTCCTTGATGGACTGACCTCCCCCCTGCAAGGCATCGCGGGGAGACGCCCCTGCTGTTCTGAGCAAGTAGGCCGTGCTGTTTGTCACTGGCTTGGGTCGGGGGAGACCACGGGAACGGGCGCCTACAGCTAAAAGACCTGACTGTCTCGTAACTCGATGTAATTTGCCCTCTCGTTTTCTCCTGTCTCTTTCTCTCTTCCGTCTGGGACTTCCTGGTTCCTGTGTCCAGTCTACTTTTTTACTTAAGAATGTGCCACCCCTCCCCTGTTCTCCATTGCCATCCACACTCATGCCCCTGTCCCTCTGTTTGCTCTCAGCACACTCCCCATCTGCCTCCCTCCCGCCCAGCCCAGGCTTCTCCATCACCCATGGCTCCCGTTCTGTTGCGTTCATTTGCACTCTGTCCCTCCACACTAGAAATGCTGCTCGTGGCTCAGTCTTGAAGTCACTGCCTGAGGAGCAACGGCTGGCACCTCCTCCCTGCCCCCTTCGTATGTACTTCAGTTCCCCCAAAGCCAGGGAAGGGGAAGGGCTGAGGTGAAGTGCCCAGATGAGGGGCGGAGAAGGGAGTTGGCTCCTAGAAGGGCCTGGCCCTGGCAGGAGGGGCTGGAACAGGGAAGAGCACAGCTCTCTGAGCGCCACCTGGTCACTCGCAGCTCTCCTCCTCTGCCACGCCGGAAGAGGGTCCTGGAGGTTGGCCCAAAGTCCAGTGTGGTCCTGGCATAATGCCCTTTTTGCAGTTATTTCTGATCCACTAGTCCAAGATTCTCTGCGTCTTCGGGGATCTTGCAGCCTTTTCACTTTGTTCTCCATAGGTCCAGAGAGCAAACACCCATTAATTGGGAACATACCAGGTACCCATTTCCCCCCTCGAAGCAGCCCTTCATGCTTCTAACTGGAAGGAGCTGCCTCTTCTTCATGTTTACTGTCGCATTCTGTATTGTTCCAGGGGGCACAGAATAATCTCATCTAGCCCGAGTTGGGAACTGTCAATGAACTCCTTGTTGGCATAGGTAAAGAGAACGCCTGTTAGTGACGGAGAGACTCGGGCCCGAGAGCCGCCACGTTCCCTGTCACTATCAGGAGTCCCGCTCCTCCCTTCCTGTTGGCAAAGGAGCGTGAGGTGTTAGAAGTGAGGATCCCTGAATCTCCATGGGACCCTTTCCCCACCACCTCGCCTGTGTATTCACCAAAGACAGGGATGAGGAGGGTGTCCTGGCCAGCCCCAAGGGTTGGGAGAAGGCCAGTAGCCCCGGCGGGGTCCCGGGGCGGGAGGCGGGCCAGTCTGTGCCGGTCGGTCGTGGGGCCCTCCCATCTAGAGCCGCCTTTCTTTTCCCCTCAATGTGTCCCCCTTTCCGACCCTCTTTGCTGATCTGGGTTCCACTTTGCCACCTTTCTTTCCCTCCTTTCGCATGGTCGTGCATACGGACGGCGGAGCCCAAGGAGGGGGCTGCTCAGCCTATCTGGGCTATTGCTGAGCTCCGGGGTGAGGGGAGGAGGGCTGGCCGCAAACAGCGGGAAGCCACCGCCCTGTACTCCTGCAGGAGGAGCCGAGGCCACGCTGGGCGGGGTCTGGATGCCACTTTCCATGCAGCAGCATTTCACGTGTGACACCATCCTCCCCTTCCCTTCGCCCCTCTTTCCCACATTCCCTTCGTCCTGCCCCAGGGCGGGACGGAAGAGCTGGAAGAAAGCAGTCAGTGTGCCCTCCCAGCTGTGCCCCTCGAAGGTCTTCACTCTCCTCTGGCCTCCTCCTTGCCTAATTCAGGGGGTCCCCGCTGGAGAAGAACCACCACTGTCCTCGAAGTAACCAAGGCTGGAGCAAATCCCCCTCTTGGCCCACCCAGCCCTGTCCTGGGAGTTACTTCTTGGGTTTCTGTCCTTCTGAGGCTCACCACATGTAGTTGGCTTTGTTCCTTCCGGCGTGTCAGCCCCTCCACTTTCTTTCTCACTCCACCCTGTACCCTTGTCGTCTGCTCTCCCCGCTCCCTGCCACCACCCATACGCATGAGCCAGTGTGCAGCTACACCCGGGACTCTGCAGTCAAATGAAGCCAGCTTCCCACATCCCCTTCTTCGGTTTGCCGTGAGATGATGTGGGTTTCCACCGTGTGTCTGTCATCACCTCTGTGTCTTTTTTCCTAGCCCGATCTCATACTTGTATAAACTACTAACGGTTGTATTTCACCAAAGGCATGTGGCATATCTACCCACTTCATGTATTCTGAACAAAAGCAAAAAAATACAGATTCCTACCATTAAACCGACTTGGTGGTTGTTTGGTTGGAGGAACTGGGGAGGGGGAGGAGGGAGAGCCGTCTCCTTGTCTCCTTTTAGTATTCGATGTTGCTTCAGGCTGGAAGGGCTGCCTGCATGCGCCTTCACGGAGATTAAAGGGCCCCGCGCCTGCAGAGGAAGTGGGCTCTGCTCCGTGTTCGTACCTGAAGCAGCCCTGCTCTGGCTGGAACAAGCAAGAGGAAGTGAGGACAGGAAGTGAGCGGGCATCTCAGGCTGGCAAACAGCTGCAGCTTTTCTCAGGCTTTTCCCAGCTACCTCCCGCCGGGCCCTCGGCCTGCCCAGATGAGGCCTTGGTGAACACCCCCTCTTCTCTGTCATCCTCATCAGAGAGAGACAGAGAACGTGAGAGAGCAAGCTGCCAGGTCCAGGACTCAAACCACAGTTGGCCATGTGGGAGTCCAGTGCCTAAACCTGCTGGCCCCATAATACAGGGTTTTTTGTTTGTTTGTTTGTTTGTTTTTTACTGTATTTATTAATTATTATTATTATCTTTAATTTGACCAGAAGAGACTGAGGGAAAGTGAGAAAACAAGCCACCAGATTTGGGACCTGAACCGTGGCCGCCATGTGGGAGTCCAGCACCGTTAATTGCCATGCCACCTGTTGGCCCCCATATACAGTTTTCTTATGCTGAGTTCTGTGTGGACCAGGCACAAGTTAGAAATGAGCAGGACTCTCCCCGCAGCTGGGGGCGTGAGAGTGCGCAGGCATCCCAAAGCCCAGCCGCCCAGAGGGGCCTTACCTGCTCAGGGATTCAGTGAGATGGAGCCCAAGTGTTTTTCTTTTTTTGAGAGGTTTTCGCTATAGGGCCGCGTGCGCTCACCAGACAGACAGAGAGAGACAGAGACAGAAAGCGAGAAATCACCCCCCAGAGGAGATGGCCACACCGCAATCCCTTCTCCTCCGTTCTCCTCCTGGGATCTTGGGCACACATGCACACGCGCCCAGCATGAGTTTTAAGTCACCGGGTCCAGGAGGTGAACTGCAATCGACTACATGGGAGTCCAGCAACATAGCCATTACGCCAACTGCTGGTCCCGAGCCCAGGTGTTTCTGAGGGCCTCGCAGCAGCACAGCTTGGGGTGGGGCCCGGTGGGGCCCACGCAGAGGAAGACATGCCAGTCGGGAGCTTTGCTTCAGTGGGTACTGGGGCTTTTATTTTGACAAAGTCCAGGTCGCAGTGGGGGCCCAGCCCTTGCCTCACTTGCTCCTTGCTCCATTTCTTCCCGGTTCCTTTTCCTGCCTCTGCAGCTCTGGCTCTTCGGTGTCACAGACATCCTGCCTCCTGTTGTCCCTCATCGTTGTCTCCCCAGGGGAAGGCAGCAGAGGCCCTGCAGGGCCAGAGCCCGGGACCGGGGTGCCTTTGTGACTCCCCCAGTGCCGTGACTCCACTCAGTGTCCTGGAAGAACGCGGCTCCTTTTTCCTCCAAGGAGAGTAGCCTCCCAGAATGCCTCAGAGTCTTGGCAGATATCGATGGGGGGCTAGAAGAAAATGGGCTGACATTGGTTTCCCTTGGGGTAACCCCAAGGCACGGGGCTGTAGTGGGCGGGCTGGCTGGAACACAGGACATCTGGGCTTCGGCCCTGGTTAGAGTGGGGAGGTGGTCAGGGCCAGAGCTGAGGGCCGCTATTCTCTCTCTCTGTTTTTTTAAATACTTTTTAAAAAAATGAATTATTTATTTAACTTTATTTATTTGTTTGTTTATTATATTAATTTGACCAGAGAGAGAGAGAGGGAAGGGGAGAAAGCGAGCCACCAGGTCCAGGACTCAAACCATGGTCGGCCATCTGGGAGTCCAGCACCCTTAACCACCATGCCACCTGCTGGCCCCCACTGTTCTCTTACCGTGCTATCTTGTAAGCCTCAGGAACAACAACAGTGCGAGAAGGAAGAGGCTGCTGGCAAGGATGACCCCGAAAATTGGTCTCTGTTCTGTAGGGGACAACAAGGTGGGCAGGAGTCAGTGGCTGGGCCTATGCCCGCGTCCATTCTGGGGAGGAGCAGAGGAGCAGGTGCTTGTGTGTCCTGACCCAGGAGCCAGGGCTCAGGCAGAGAAGAGCATGTGCGTGTTCGAGGCAGGCAGATGGTTGTGTTACTCCACCTAGAATCCTCTCCGTCTCACCCTTCAGGACAGTATTTTATTAATTAAATTAATTTATTCAAAAATTTTATTTCTTATTACACATTTTTAATTTGCTATAGGACATGTGCACTCTCCAGAGAGAGAGAAAAAGAAAGTGAGAAAGCAAGCCTCCAGGTCTGAGACTCGAACCATGGTTGACTATGTGGAAGTCCATCGCCTTAACTACCACGCCACCTGCTGACCCCAGGATAGCATTGTTTTTTTTTGAGAAGTTTTTTGCTATAGGGCGCGTGCGCTCTCCAGACAGAGAGAGACATAGAGACAGAAAGTGAGAAATCACCCCCCGGGGGGATGGTCACGCCGCAATCCCTTCTCCTCCATTCTCCTCTCGGGATCTTGGGCATGCACGCACACGCGCCCGGCGTGAGTTTTAAGCCACCGGGTCCAGGACTCGAACCATGGTCGACTACGTGGGAGTCCAGCGACATAGCCATTACGCTAACTGCTGGTTCCCCCCAGGACAGCATTTTGAAACTGCTTTGCAAGAGAGAGTTAGGTTAGGTTAGTTGTTGACAGTTACGCGAGTTTCGGCAGTAACCGGGGACTGATGTGAGCTGAGACAGAGCTCTAGGGCAGCCGAGTCCGACAGCGGCCGATAATGCCCGGGTCTCTCGGACGTGCACTTCACGGTGCTGATTCCCTGCTGTCCCTTTCCCATTTTAGAGCTTCTAACAACATTTGTGGCTTTCAGGATCAAGTTCCAGCTTGAAGGCCGACAGGGTTTAGGCCTGTAAAGGAATCAGGCTGCCTTTTTTCCCCATTTTCTGTTTTTACCACTTCTGGTAGTTGGCCTTCGGTATGTTACCTACCATCTGCAAGTGCCCGCTTGCTCATCTGTCACTGAGGCTGTGCCACGGGTGAGCCTGCCTCTAAGCGCTGGGTACAGCGCCTGGCTCGTGTACATGCTCAGCACACAGACCTGCTCTGGAGCGTCAGCGCCCCTGCCCTTTCCACATGCACCATCAGCTCTGGCTGTGCCGAACCACCTGCACTTCCCAGACTCTAGGCGGTTTTAAAATGTGGCCTTCACGAGTGCCCTTCTGTCTGTCTGGAGCGCCCGCTTCTCTAAGCTGGCTAACTCATCTCAGACGCCACCTCTGCGTCATCTTCTATGCCTGCCTAGGCTGGTCTCTGTAAATGGACTATGCTCTCAGAGTGCAGGATGAGACAGCCAACCTTGATCGCTAGCTCCAGGCACACTGCTGGTACCCTGCAGGCTGGGATGCCATGAGCTCCCAGGGAGGTGTGGAAGCCGAAGAGGCTGCCGCGTTGAAAGGCTGAAGCCAGGGGCAGAGGCATGATGAACCGGGACTGTGAGCAAGTTTGTGGGAGAACAGGCCACAGACGAGCTGGAGGCAGGAGAGCTGTTCCCGAGTACGGAGGTGGGGAAAGGAGGACACTTCCAGTACCTGGTGGGACAACCTGGGCGCTGACCTCCAGGGGCTTCTTCAGGGAGACGTGAGTGACCTGGCAGGTGTAAGTGGCGCCTGCAGAGCCAGGTTCTGCCGTCAGGGAGGAGGAGATGCTGTAGGTGCCCGCCATGCTTTGCCTGAGGCTGGAGAAGGAGGCGCCAGAGACTTGGACTGGGGCTCCACCCTGCTCCTTTCGGGTCCACGTCACTGCCAAGTTCAGAGGGTAATAGCCAGTGATGCGGCAGATGAGGGTGGGTGGCACCCTTTGGTCCGCCAGGTGCAGCTGTACTTTGGGGGAAGCTGGAAAAGAATGGGGAGTATGAGTAAGATTCCAGAGGGGTCCGGCTGGGGACAGCAGAGGGGCCCTGAAGTGGGTTGTGGAGACACAAGGTTCCTCCTCAGTGATGTCCCAAGGACAGCGGGGCGAGGGGCCCACCTGGTGCAGGGCACAGAAAAGTAACGGCCAAGCCAGCTGGAGGTCGACTTGCTCTCATAATGCTTAATTGTGACCTCAGAGGACGTCGGTGATAGATACTCCTGGCCAGCTGCCGCCACCGCCTGGGCTTGCTGCTGCTGCTCCCCAAGACGTGGCCCAGGACTGGGGATTGGAGCCAGCCAGGGCGGGCAGCAGGTGGCTCGGGCCTCTCTGGATGGAATTATGTGAGTCCAGTGGGACCCCTTATCTGATGGCAGGATAAAAATGGCATTGGGGGGACCAGCAGATGACATAATGGATACGTCGCTGGACTCCCACATAGTTGACTGCAGTTTGAGTCCTGGACCCGGCAGCTTAAAACTCACACTGAGCGCGTATGAGTGCCCGCCCAAAATCCTGAGAGGAGAATGGAGGAGAAGGGACTGCGGGGATGATTCTTCCTTTCTGTCTCTTTGTCTCTGGAGAGCAAACAAACCCTATAGCAAAAATCTCTCTCTAAAAAAAAAGTCATTGAGGCCATGGGAGTGCAGTCTGCCTCTTAGGAACTCTTGCCTTTGTGTTTGGACCCCAACCTGGAAAAACACCCCCGATAGGAATCTCCCTTCTGGGCTAGCTGAGGCCCAGCCTCACCCTGGATGTTGAGGTGGATGATCTGCTGAGCTCGGTACAGAGACGTGGTGATCTGGCAAATGTAGGCCCCCTCGTCCTGCAGTGTCAGGCCGGCCAGGGTGAGGGAGGCGTCCCCGGCCGCGTGCAGCTGCTCAGGATCCAGCGTGGCACCCTCCCGCCTGGCCTGGCTCTGGCCCGCCGTCCAGCTGTACACCTCCCGGCCACTGCCCTTATGCTGCAGCCGCCACTCCACACTGCGGAGAGCCAGGCCGGGTGCCATGGAGAAGCCACAGTGCAGGGAGGCCGAGGACCCCAGCAGGAAACTCAGGGCTTGAGTCTGTGTCGTCACCTGGAACTTCACTGTGGAGAGAAAAGAGGAGTGACTTGTGGCTCTCTCCTCGAGGCCACTCTGAACGGTGGGAATGTGGGCCTCTGTCTGCCCCTGCCTCTGCCCGGACAGTAAGGCCAGTTTTCATTTCTCATCAGATGGAACCACAAAGAAGTGGGGCCAGAACCATTTTGAGGTCACTGAGCAAGCTGTGGGTCTCACACCAGAAAGATACACATGAAGGGGCCAGCAGGTGGCATGGTGGTTAAGGCTCTGGACTCCCACATGACCTACTGCCGTTTGAGTCCTGCACCTTCGAGTCTTGGACCCAGTGGCTTGACAATCATGCTAGGTGCATGTGTACACATGCCTAAAGTCCCAAAAAGAGAAAGGACGAGAAGGGACTGTGATGTGGCCATCCGCCCTAGGTGGGTGATTTCTCACTTTCCTCTGTCTCTTGGGGAAGTGCACTTGCTCTATGGCAAAAACCTAAAAAAAAAAAAATAATAAAAGGATAAAAGAAGAGACACATGCAAAACTGTAGGTTCCTGCT
>NW_006208857.1:939208-945519 GCF_000334495.1 Tupaia belangeri chinensis
CTCACCTGCCGCGGCGGGGCTGCTGTGGAGACTCAACAGAAGTCAAAAGCACACAGTCACAGCGCACCAGCCAGACGTGCTTACGCTAAATCTGATCACGAGAAAAACAGACAAACCCAAATGGTGGGTAGTTTACGTAGCGGCTGGCCTTGCCCCTTCACATAGGAAAGGCCATTCTAGATGAAAGACAAGGGACAGGACCACTACATGCAACGCGTGACCCTTGTTTGAATCCTGGATTTGAAAAAGAAATCCATAACTCACACTGGGCGCGTGTGCATGCATGTCCAAAATCCTGAGAGGAGAATGGAGGAGAAGGGATTGCACCGTGACCATCCCCCCAGGAGGTGATTTCTCGCTTTCTGCCTGTCTGCCTCTCTGGCCAGTGTATGCACCCTATAGCAAAAATCTCTCTCTAAAAAAAAAAAAAAAAATCTATAAAGAACACTATTGGGACAACTGGAGAAATTTGAATTTGACTATTTTTGAGAGTTCTATTATATTTATCAGTTTTTAAATATCTGAAGTAATGGGCCAGCCCTGTAGCCTAGAGGTTAAGGAGGCCAGGTCTCACATGGCCAACTGTGCTTCAGATCCCAGCCCCAGCAACCACACTGGGTGTATGTGCATGAGTCCCAAATCCCAACGGCTTGGACACATGGAGAAGAGAATGTGGCATGACCACACCCTGTGAGGGTGCTTTCTCCCTCTCTGTCTCTCCTTGGTGAGTGCATGAGTCCTGGCAATTAAACATATCTTGTTTCGGGAAACCAGCAGGTTATATCGCTGGACTCCCATGTGATCTACCAGAGTTCGAGTCCCAGACCCAGTGGCTTACATTGATGTCTGGAGTGTGTGCGTGCATGTTCAAAATCCTGAGAGGCGAATGAAGGAGGAGAGATTGCAGCATAGCCACCCCATGGCCCCGGGAGTGATTTCTCACTTTCTGTCTCTCTGGTGAGCACACAAGCTCATAGCAAAAATCTCTTTAAAAACAAACAAAAACCTTAAAAATAATTTTTTTAAATAATTATTTTATTTAATTTTGTTTATTCATTCATTTATTTTAATTTGACCAGAGAGAGAGAGAGAGAGAGAGAGAGAGAAAGTGAGAAAGCAAGCCACCAGGAGGTCTGGGACTCAAACCAGGGTAGGCCATGTGGGAGTGTCCAGCGCCTCAATGACCACACCACCTGCAGGTCCCTTAAATTTTTTTAACAGTTACTTTTGGGACCAGCAGTTAGCGTAATGGCTATGTTGCTGAACTCCCATGTAGCTGACCACAGTTCGAGTCCCGGACCCGGTGGCTTAAACTCACCCTGGGCGCATGTGCATGCATGCCCAAGATCCCGAGAGGAGAATGGAGGAGAAGGGATTGCGGCGTGGCCATCCCTCCTGAGGGGTAATTTCTCGCTTTCTGTCTCTCTGTCTCTCTCTGTCTGGGGAGCACACGTGCCCTATAACAAACAAACAAACAAACAAAAAACCTCTAAAAAAACCCAATTCTGTTCACACTCTCCTCCTCATGGCATCACGGTGGACTGCACCCCAGCCATTGCACTGCGGGTGACGGCTGTGATTATGCAGGCCAATATTCCTATCCTCTGCTATAAATTAACATATGCAACTATTGGAGCGGTTGGGGGTGAAGTGTTAGGGAATGTGCAAGTTACCTGCAGTTAGTTCGGGGAAAAACACCCACTGAGAATGTGCGAGGGAGGTGGTGTAGGAACAGTGGCGAGTCTGGGTGACGGGTTTGTTATTGTTCTTGCACCTTCTTAGCAGTTCGAAAACTCCAAATGAGGGGGAATGCCTCACCAGGCCAGGACTGTGTAGCCAGTAGGCAGACGTGAGAACCCTTTCTGGTAAGTCAGGATTAATTCAGGTTGGACTCTGGAAAGTTAAGAGTTTTCTGGGGCTTCCCAGGAGTAGGAAGGTGGTCCCTAATCCTCTTTGGACTCGAGTGGACCCTGGAGAAACCCACGTTCTCAATTCTTGTGTCTAGCATGTGCTGAGTCAGAGAGGGCGAGGCTCAGGCTCTTTTTTTTTTTTTTTTTTTTTGAGAGATTTTCACTATAGGGCGCGTGCGCTCGCCAGACAGACAGAGAGAGACATAGAGACAGAAAGTGAGAAATCACCCCCCGGGGGGATGGTCACGCCGCAATCCCTTCTCCTCCGTTCTCCTCTCGGGATCCTGGGCACGCAAGCACACGCGCCCGGCGTGAGTTTTAAGCCACCGGGTCTGGGCCGCGAACCGCGGTCGACTACGTGGGAGTCCAGCGACATAGCCATTATGCTAACTGCTGGTTCCCGAGGCTCAGGCTTTTTAATGAAAGAACGAGCCAAGTCCGTGTCCCCATGCTTTGCTTTAGTAATTATAGCATCCTGAAGCTCCAGACCAGGCTTCCTTTGCTTTTCTTTCTTTTTTTTTTTAAATAAATTATTTATTTCATTTTATTTACTATTTTTTAATTTGACGAGAGAGAGGGAAAATGAGTCACCAACTTCGGTACTTGAACCGCAGTCAGCCAGGAGCCCAGTGCCTTAACCACCACGCCATCTGCTGGCCCCAGGCTAGCTTTTCACCGGGAGACAGCTGGTGTCTGGCTTGTAGACTGCCGGGGCGACATAGTGCGCGGGGCAGCATCATGCATTGTATTTCCCTGGGGCAGCGGGTGAGGTGGTAGAGCATCGTTTTGAAGACCACCCAGGTTAGCTTGGTGCTAGGACCCTCTCTCAGGAGGGGGCCCCCCAGCAGTCACCTCTTCTGGGTGCAAGGGTTTTAGGCAGTAAGGACTAAGCCAAGGGGGTACCAGTGTGGCACATGGTGTGGACTTGTTCCCTTCTCTTCCTCCCCCCATCTCTCACCACTTAAAAAATAAAATACCAACCTCCCTTCTGCCGCTTGCTTTTGATTTTCTCACCTGTGGTCGGCACAGTCCTCCGGGGGCTCAAGGGCAGGTTCAGCATGGGGTGCCAGGCAGCTCTATTCTCAGCATCCCTGAGCGTCTTCAGCACTATGGAGATGCCAGGTCCCCCTCCAGCTGCCTGCACGTTGGCTATGAACCGAGCTGTCCTCTCGGCAGTGGCCTCTTGTCCGGCCTGGAGAAAATAGTGGGAGATCTCGCAGGTCACCTCCTTCCCACTGCAGTCCGCATGGAGCAGGGCCTCGGCCTGGGGAATCTGCACCTGGTCCACTGGGGAGGGCGGCACTCAGGTGGGGCGGCCTGAGTGCACCAGGCCCGCGAGAGGCAGGGGTGGGCGGGCCAGCAGAGGGATCCCAGGGGGATGAGGATGGGGCAGCGGGCATTACCAGAGGCCTCGAAGATAACAGGTGGGTCGTCTTTGGCCATCGTGTCCCCTTGGAAGTCGGTGAAGCCTTCCAGGGAGCCGTCATCCAGCACTGGCACCTGCCTCAGCACCAGCAGGGCCTTCACCCTGTCCCCACTGGCGGCCAGAGCTCCACGGTGCCCACCTTCCTTCACCAGGAAGCAGTCCACGATCACGTCCACGGCCCGCCATGGCCTTCCTGCTGCCCCAGGTTCTGCAGGGAGAGGCTGGGGTGAGCGCCCTCCAACCTGGGCTCCTGCCCCCTCCGTCCATGCTAAGGAGTCTTATGGGATCCTGGATGTCTTAGGTCCCCTCAGTCTCCTGTCATTCCCCACATCAACTTTCCGGGAAGCCCCTGCTACTCTAGGTAAGTCCTTGGTGCAAATTATTAAAGTCCTGGATTTGCCTTGCTCAGAGAGGTTGGTGCTTTTACGTATTTCCAACTACTGAATGAAAGACTCTCTCTAATTTAGGCACAGGGGTCTCAGTAAGCACAAGGGGGTGAGCCCATGGTGCCCGAGGAGCGACACTGGGCCTGGCTGTGGCTCAGGGCCTTGAAGGCCACCTCCTCAGCTTGCCCTGCAGCCATGGCGTTTGCCCTGCTTCCTGTTCCCCACCTCTGCGGGTGCTCTCCTAGCTAGGGACCCCCTCCAGCTCTCAAGGTGTCAGCGCCCAGGCCAGGGGCCTTACCAGTACAGTCCCCAGCCCCCAATATCCAGCCAGGGGCCTCTCTTTTCTTTAGCTTTTCCCCTGCCAAGCTCACAGCCCCTCTCCCCTCCATAACTGGTTCTTCACTTTGCCAGTGGCAGAGCTGAGCCCTGTGGGGTTAGATGGTAACTGGAAGGCCTCTCTGGGCCTTCTGGGATCCCAGGGAGGGTGGTTATCTGCTACCTGGGGCTTCCACAACCTCCCCAGCCCGTTGGCCCTGACTCACCGGTTTCTGTAGCTCCGGACAGAGCCAAGCAGAGCAGCAGGCACCAGCCCCGTGCACCCATGGAGGCTGCTGCTGCCCCTGCCTCCTCCCCAGCCCACTGCTTGCTGGTGAGGCCGCGGCTGGAGCAGAGGGGCTCTGCCAGCCCCGACGCGACGCAGAGCTCAGGCTGCCCTGTTCTGTCCTCTCCCTCGCTATCTTCTGTTTCACTTTCTCTTTGAGAAGTCACCGTGGCCGACTCTGCCTCTGTGAGGCACCCGTGGCAGCTGCCAGAGGCCGCTCACCTTCCCCTTTCTGCACCCCCACCACCCCGGGGGCTCCAAAGTGACTTCGGTGCACGTGCTCCAGGGCGGCCCCAAGGAAGTGGGATGTCACTGTGGGAGAGGGGAGTGGTCGACAGGGGACTGGACGGGGACCTTTCCTTATTTATCTTCTGCCGGTTCCACATCCCCTCCACGCTCGCAGGGCTAGGGCAGCCCCGAGGGATCACCTGCCGGCCGGAAGGAGGGTCTACGGAGAAGGCTCCTCCCTCGCCTCCTGGGCGGCGAGCTGGGCGTGGCCGGGCGCGGGACCGGGTCCCAGAGAGGGGAGAACGGCCGTCCAGTCGCAGAGTGTCACTTTATTTTGCTGATGTGGTAGGTGGGGCTTCCGCAGCTGGAAGTGTGTTTTACTACAGAGCCTGAGCCCGCCCACAGCTCAGGGGCGAAACGGGTTGGGCCAGGACACGCCCGGGACGCCTGCTCCCCGCCTCCCACGTCGTCCCTATTTGTCCTTGTTACTGCCCGTCTTGAGGCGGCGCCTCGGCAAGTGTGTACACAGGAAAGGGTCCGGGGGAGCGGGTGGTCCTGAGCGGGGCTCTCTGCGTGGTCGGTGGGCCCGAATGCCAGGGCGTTACTGCAGGATTGACCACCCCCGGCTCCCCACCCAGTGCTGGCCCGGGTAGGGAGCGGGCTCTGGTTTCCGGTAATCCTCCTGGATGGGGATGGTGCTGCCCTCCTCCTCCCTGGGGCAGCTGTAAGGACAGGGCGCTGCAGGCTCCACCGGTGTCCGCTCTCTGTCTGCAGAGAGAATCGGATGCCACTTGGCCAGCATGGGGGCAGGGGTGAAGGGAGGTGATGAGCAAGGGCGGGTCAGCTGGGACGGCTGTCAGGGGCGCCTGCTAAGAGGCGAGAGAGGAGGTGCCAGGGCTGGTGGAGAGGAGCGGGAGATGTCGCCGTTTCCGTTGGCAGCAGGGCCGAGGTGGGGGTGTGGCGGGGGCAGGACGGGACACCTGTCTTCTGCCTCTTACTTGATCCATGTCTTTGTCGGTGGAGAAACAGGGCTCCACTCAAGGTGAACGCAAGGAACATTCCGCACAGGATCACAAAGATGCAGATGCAGTCCCAGTTGCACGGGGTCCTTTGGGCTGTGACAGGCAGGGGCCCCCCAGGGCTTTTGAGAAGGTCTAGACCTTGATGCCATCCTGTCACTCCTGCCTCCCTCCTTCCCCCCCTCATCCTCAACCCCGCCACTGGGCCAAGTCATTCCTAATGGCCGGACTCTGCTTTCCCTCCTCTTACCTATACTCCTGGGGACTTCCCGGCTGGCTTCCCTCCTGCCCCTCCTGTAGGCAACCTCTCTGTGGTGAGGATTAGGGAGAAACTCACGTGGCCAGTTGGTAGAGAGAGACGTGACAGGCAGCTGCTTCAGGTCAGCTGGGTTCTTGTGGCTGACTCTACTGGCCTCTGGCATCTCTGGAGAAAGAGACAGAAAGTAGGCGCGGGGAGCCCCTGAGGACAAGCTGGCAGGTCTAGGAAGCCTGGGTGAGAGGGGAGGCAGGACAGGCTGACCCGGCAGTTCATCTGAGGTGAGTGCAGGTCGGGCGTCACTGCCACACCAGATGATGGGATGGCACGAGGGTTGCCTGGAACTTACTTCCGGCATGAGGAACGTGGGTGGGTTGTGGGTGTGGGGCTGGGGCCTGAGATGGGTGGGTGGGCGGCCGGGGCTTTGGGAGAGGGTCACACGCCGTGCACTCCTTGTCCCTGCACTGCCAGCCTCTGGGCCAGGC
>NW_006208857.1:945671-948572 GCF_000334495.1 Tupaia belangeri chinensis
GGGAGGGGGAGATGTCGCCGTTTCCGTTGGCAGCAGGGCCGAGGTGGGGGTGTGGCGGGGGCAGGACGGGACACCTGTCTTCTGCCTCTTACTTGATCCATGTCTTTGTCGGTGGAGAAACAGGGCTCCACTCAAGGTGAACGCAAGGAACATTCCGCACAGGATCACAAAGATGCAGATGCAGTCCCAGTTGCACGGGGTCCTTTGGGCTGTGACAGGCAGGGGCCCCCCAGGGCTTTTGAGAAGGTCTAGACCTTGATGCCATCCTGTCCCCCCCTCCCCCCCCCTTCCCCCCCTCATCCTCAACCCCGCCACTGGGCCAAGTCATTCCTAATGGCCGGACTCTGCTTTCCCTCCTCTTACCTATACTCCTGGGGACTTCCCGGCTGGCTTCCCTCCTGCCCCTCCTGTAGGCAACCTCTCTGTGGTGAGGATTAGGGAGAAACTCACGTGGCCAGTTGGTAGAGAGAGACGTGACAGGCAGCTGCTTCAGGTCAGCTGGGTTCTTGTGGCTGACTCTACTGGCCTCTGGCATCTCTGGAGAAAGAGACAGAAAGTAGGCGCGGGGAGCCCCTGAGGACAAGCTGGCAGGTCTAGGAAGCCTGGGTGAGAGGGGAGGCAGGACAGGCTGACCCGGCAGTTCATCTGAGGTGAGTGCAGGTCGGGCGTCACTGCCACACCAGATGATGGGATGGCACGAGGGTTGCCTGGAACTTACTTCCGGCATGAGGAACGTGGGTGGGTTGTGGGTGTGGGGCTGGGGCCTGAGATGGGTGGGTGGGCGGCCGGGGCTTTGGGAGAGGGTCACACGCCGTGCACTCCTTGTCCCTGCACTGCCAGCCTCTGGGACAGGCACACTCGGCATTAGCGGTGACGGTGCAGTTGCGAACGAGACCTGGGAGAAGAGAAGGGCAGGGGAACACAGGACGCTCAGACCTTTAGGGACCTGCGAGGTTCCCTTGCTTAGTCCCCAGCCCCACCCCAGAACCTCCCCTTGCCCTGCCCACTGCCTCACCACCCGCCATGACGGCGTGCCACACACTTGCTGTCACCCAGTGCTTTGGCCATTATTATTATTTATTCAAGAAGAACATTGGACCTTTCAGAAAACGTATGGGTTCAGGGAACCAGCAGTTAGCGTAATGGCTATGTCGCTGGACTCCCACATAGTTGACCGCGGTTCGAGTCCCGGACCTGGTGGCTTAGAACTCACGCCAGGTGCGTGTGCGTGCGTGCCCAAGATCCCGAGAGGAGAATGGAGGAGAAGGGATTGCGGTGTGGCCATCCGCCCTGGGGGGTGATTTCTCGCTTTCTGTCTCTCTGTCTCTCTCTGTCTGGCGAGTGCACGTGCCCTATAGCGAAAACCTCTCCCAAAAAAAAAAAAAAAGAAAGAAAAGAAAACATATGGGTTCAGAAATAAAAACGATAAAAAGTAAAAAGCTTACATAATTTTCTCTCATATTCACTGATAAGAGAACCTTTAAAACAAATTCCAGAGGGTATACGTTTATAGGAGTATGTGTGCGAGAGAGAGAGAGACAGAAAGAGCGGGGGTGGAGGAGAGCTCGAGAAAGCACCCGCCGACAGGGCCTGATATGCTGCAGCCCCTTTTCCTTCCCATTCTCTTTCCTGTTGGGATCCTGCACGAGCGTGTTTCTAAGCTGATGGGGTTTGGGACTCAAACCCTAGTGGGCCATGTGCTATCCAGCTCCCTCTGTGCAGCACTTAACCACCGCATGGGCCCACCCTGCCTGTTTACTGAAGTGTAATATACTCACAGCGGGACACATATCACAGCGTTCCGCTCAAGAGCTGGTGCAGGTTGGACTCACAGGTGTAACCAGCACCAGATCCAGACGCCGAAGATAAGCAACGATATTCCTTCTTGTCCGTAACCTCCCGAGGGTAGCTACTGTCCTGATCTCTAACAGCAGAAATGATCTTTGCACTGTGCAGGTGGAATCATACAGCATGTACTCATTTCTGCCCGGCTTCTTTTACTCCCACCCATGTGAGTTTCAACCTTGTTGTTCACAGCGATTGCAAGCTGTTCGTTCTCATGGCTGTGTCGCATCCCAGTGTGACTATATGACAGTTTACGCATCTGTTCTGCTGGTAATGGACATTTGGGCAGTGTCTACCATGGGGGGGGGGCGCTTTCCTCTCTCCCTCTCTCTGTCGCTCTTGTCTCTCTCTTGCAAGCTTGTGTGTATGCACATACACAAACACACAAGAAAGGGAAAAAGAAAGGTACTGCTATGACCTTGATACATTTTAACTTTACGAAGAATGTGTTGATTACAGAAGCCTTGCCTTTAAAACGGAAACTTTACTCAAGTGGGGGTTCAATGTGTGGTGGCTGCAATGAGTTATCCTGGAGAGGTGGGCGTTGGGGGTACTGGGTCGGACTGGGCTCGCAGGGGCTGGGGGTTGCTGGGAGAGGGATTCAGGGAAAGGTAGCAGCTCTTTTTGTGCAGGCTTAGGTGGAGCCTGGGGGCCTACGGCAGCAGGCAGCACCCTCGGGAGCCCAGGGCCCACCATCCAAACCAACTGTTCTTTTTTTTTTTTTTTGGAGAGATTTTCACTGTAGGGCGCGTGTGCTCGCCAGACAGACAGAGACATAGAGACAGAAAGCGAGAAATCACCCCCCAGGGGGGATGGTCACGCCGCAATCCCTTCTCCTCCATTCTCCTCTCAGGATCTTGGGCACGCACGCACATGTGCCCGGCATGAATTTTAAGCCACCGGGTCCGGGACGTGAACCGCGGTCGACTACGTGGGAGTCCAGCGACATAGCCATTACGCTAACTGCTGGTTCCCCCTTGGGATAGGTTTCTGAGAATGGAAATGGGCTTCCTGAATACACAGACACTTGAGGGCGTGGGTATCACAACCGTGGGA
>NW_006208857.1:950933-957209 GCF_000334495.1 Tupaia belangeri chinensis
CGCTTGCGCTCGCCAGACAGACAGAGAGACAGAGAGACAGAAAGCAAGAAATCACCCCCAGGGGGATGGCCACGCCACAATCCCTTCTCCTCTATTCTCCTCTCGGGATCTTGGGCATGCACGCACACGGGCCCGGCGTGAGTTTAGCCATTGCGCTAACTGCTGGTCCCCATACCAACTGTTCTTTAGTGCCTGTCAGGGTGGGAGAGGGACAGCCTCTCGTCCTGCGCCCCATGGCCTCTTTCTGAGTTCCGACTCTGAGTTGCTGCTAGCACTCAGTCTCCTTGTGACTTGTCAGGAATTGGGACCCAGCCCGGACAAGGGTCTGCAAGGGCAGAGGGTGAGAGGCCTGGACGGGACGGGCACAGTCAGTGGTGGTAGGAAGTGGGTGATCACAGGGTGTCTGCCGACGGGAGGGCTGAAGAAGGGCCTGGGGCTGGGGCTGGCTAGAAACGGCTGGGCGGCCGCGCTTCAGCGATGGTACCCGGACACCTGGGCCCTGCTTATCACGTGTGACCTGTGCACGGAATTCCAGGCTAGCCCACAGTCCCTCACCTACAGACATGGGTGCTGAGGTCCACAGAGGGCCAGGGTCACCTTTCCTTCCCTTCCTCAGCCTTGCTCCCCGGACACTTGCCCAGGGCACCGCCCGCGCCCCTGTGCCCCCCTCACCGAAGCTGCAGTGCCGACAGCTCTCGCAGTGCTGCCGGGCGTGGTGGGCTGGCGAGAAGGAGATCCCTGGTAGACACGGGTCGCACTGACTCGCCTTTCGGTGCTGGTCACAGTCCTTCACCAGGAACGTCCCTGAGACAGGGTCACGTCAAAGCCCAGGGCAGGCCCTTCTGTACCCTCTGGGGTGCCTCTTGCTGAGCTCAGGTCAGGCTCACCCTAGGCTTCCCTGAGCCTTCGACCCCGTCCTCCCCACCTGCCCCTACCTGCCGGGCCCTTACCTGGCTCGCACAGCGGGCAGCACAGCCCCTGCTGGGTCTCGTAGTGCTTCTCTGGACAGCTCCTGTGGGCCGGGGAGGCTGAGAGCCCCGCTAAGGTCCCCAGAACACACAGCCAGCAGGGAGGTGGCCAGGCCATGGCTCCTAGCTGGGAGCGCGTTCTGGCTCGGCTGCTGACCGCACGCCCCTCCCTAGCCGCCTGTGTGGGCGCCTCGTCTGCACCAACGGGGTAGCAGCTGCAGTTCCTTTCTGAGTCGTCTGCCTCGGATGGCAAGCTGACCTTCGAGAGTCGCTGAAGCGCTGTTGTGGCTTTTTTTTTTTTTTTTTTTTTTTTTTAGCAGCACCCTCCACCTCTCCCCACTTTCCGCCAGCGAGGGAGCGGAGCGTATCAAAGGGCAGACTTTGTGAGAACACCTGCTGCACTTCAAAGATGTCTCTTCCAGAACACGGGCTCCTTCTTGGCTTCCGTCTCTCTGTGCCCACGAGGCATTTAACCCATCTCTGCCTGCTGCTTTTGTTTATCATGTTTTCTTTCAGTTGGCTATGGGCACGTATGCTCCTCAGAGAGAGAGAGACAGAAAGTGAGAAATCACCCCTGTGGGCGATGTCCACACCGCAGTCCCTTCTCCTTTCTCCACTGGGGTGTGGGGCACATGCGTCTGGCATGGTTTTCAAACTGCTGGGCCTCGGGCTTGAGCCATAAAATCAGCCATGTGGGATCCAGCTGTCTTAAAGTCCATGCCCCCTGCTGGCCCTGCCTGCTGTGCTAACAAGTTAGGATGCTGGGCGTAGAGCCCCCCACCATACCTGTCCACAAAGATGCCCACGTTGCCACCCCGTCCATGGTGTACGAGCGAAGACACAGGTCCTCTCCACTACCGCCATCCCTTCTCTCAGATACAGCCTGTTTAAGAAGGAAGGAGAGTGGGATTGAATACAGATCAACCAACTTTTATTTGAAACTCTTGGGGTCAGATAAGTTTTGGAATGGAGAGTTTCCCAGATTTGAAAAGAAACGTGCTACAAAACACCGTGCTGCAGTTGAAGCATGCTCCAATCAAACATTTGTGCAGCACAACCACGGAATACTTTCAGTTAAGTGGGATGAGGAATGGCTCTAACTAGCTTTGCATCCACCGAGGTTCTGGTCTTATGGCAGTGGGAGTTTGGTGCAGACTGTTTTTGTTTTTTTCCTTTTTTTTTTTTTTTAAGAGGTTTTCGCTACAGGGTGCGTGCACTCGCCAGACAGACAGAGACAGAGAGACAGAAAGCGAGAAATCACCCCCCAGGGGGGATGGTCACGCTGCAACATAACCATTACACTAACCGCTGGTTCCCCAGACTGTTTTTGTTTTAAAGAAGTATTTTTATTTAACTTTATTTATTTTGTAATTTGACCAGAGAGGGACAGAGTGAGAGAGAGAGAGAGGGAAATTGAGAAAGCAAGCCGGCAGGTCTGGGACTTGAACTGTGGTTGGCCCTGTGGGAGTCTAGCGTCCTTAACCACCACGCCACCTGCCAGCCCCAACTACAGACTATTTTTCAAAACTTTCTTGGGACCAGCAGATGGCATAATGGTTACATCACTGGACTTCCACATAGTTGACCACAGTTTGAGTCCTGGACCTGGTGGCTTAAAACTCACACCGAGTATGTGTGTGTGTGTGCATGCCTAAAAATCCTGAGAGGAGAATGGAGGAGAAAGGATTGTGGTGTGGCCATCTCCCTGGAGGAGTGACTTCTTGCTTTCTGTCTCTGTGTCTCTGGCGAGTGCACGCACCTTATAGCAAAAATCTCTCTTAAAAACAAAAACAAAAACTTATTTTTTGTGTGTGAGAGACAGGCAGACAGACAGACAACCCTCACAGGGTCTTCACACTGTGTTGCACCCCCAGCTTCAGCCAGCCCTGGATCCTGGGCACATGTGCATGCCCGGAGTTCTCAGGGAAGGCTCTGGATGTGAACCCGAAACCTTCCCATGAGGTCGTCCTTGCAGAGTGCTGTGTTACTGCTGCACCACCGTCCTGCCCCCGCAGAATTGCTCGGAATTGCAGCCAGGACTTCACGCTCTGGGTGAGGAGATGACATGGGACTTCCTTCAGTCTTCATGCCGGCCAGTGGTCTGGATACCACCATACCCGTCTGCCCTCCCTCTCGGACTCTGCGCACTGTCCTCACCCTGGAACCATCTTTATCCTCCCCTCCTCCCGGCTAGGGCAGTCCCTGGTGTCCAGGGCTCTGGGGCATCTCCTCCTTTAGCCCTTGGGGTGACAGATGCACCCCTGTGTCGTCTTTCCCATTCTGGTTCTGGAATGACTGATCTGGGGATACGGGACGGTGGGCTTCCCCGAGGCCTTGGGGCACAGGGGCCAGCAGCCTCCCCCGGCGCTCTCTGTGACCGAGATGCGGGTGGCTTATTTGCCCAGGACATTTTTCATTCAGGGACTTTGCAGTTTCCATGTTGCTCATAAAATGTCACGCCCTGTGGTCACACCTGTGAGATCTGTCCCCTCTCTATCTCACAGCTCAGTTTCCTTTCTCTTCATTGTTTCCACCCTCTGCCTCTCCCAGCCCTCTAGGGCTCCTCAGGGCCCACCCCAGTGGGAAGCCACATTCCGGCCATTGGAAGAGCTGCTCACGGAAAGGCATTCTCCCGTACTCCAGGTTGTGGTAAAGATCTTCCCTGTCCATCGTAAACCTCAAGGCAGGCGTGGGGGGCCCTCCGGGGATGGAGAGGACCCCGAGAGGAATGGCGAAGAGTGGGGGCCTCTAGGGAGAAACTTGTCCTAAGGGGGCTCGGGGGCCTAGGGTCTGTCTGCCTGACCCCGGCTGCCTGCTCACGTAAAGCCTCCACTCTCCGGGCGCGGCCCGTGGCCCCTGTCCTACCCGTTGGGTCAGGACAGGAGCAGGATCTGCCTGGCTCTCCTGGAGCGCCTTGGTCCTGCCTCCTGGCCAGTGTTCTCGGGGCAGAGGGATCGACTTCCTCCCCCGCCTTCCGTGCTCTTCGCCGGGCCGCCTCTCCAGTGGTCCTGTCCTCTTGCCCGAAGGCCCTCGTGGTGCAGCCTGCTGACCTCTGCCACGAAACCATCTGTCACCCTTTCTCTGTTGGGGTCCGTCTCCCCCCCATACCTGGCTGGGACAGATACATGGTCTCTCGCATCTCTGAGAAGGCCTTATGGCTTTCGAGAGGGCCTGACGGACAAGGCTCAGGCTGGACCAGCAACCGTAGCTCAGTGTCAGTGGGGTCCCATGCTCCTTAGTGCCTCGATAAGACCCAGTTTCTGTCCAGGACAAGTCCTGGGCAGGGCGGGGAGAGGCGGGGTTGTCCGACTTGCACGAGTGGCAGTGGGTCGTCGTTCTCCCGGCCACCTCTAGCCCTGAATCCTCTTTCCGCTGAAGTCCTCCTCTCGTCTTTGCGTCTCCTGGTGTTCCCCTCCCCTCTACCCTGCCACTGGCCCCAAATCTGGGACACGAGACTTCGCTTTTCCTCTAAACCAAGTGTAAATCCAAGGCCGTTAGGTGCGGCAGAACTTTTTTTTTTTATTGTGATAAAATACACAGAACACAAAGTTGACCATTATAACCATTTGTTTCTTTTTTTAAAAAAAAAATAGTAGTCATCCTGACAAGTGTGAAGTCGTATCTTACTGTAGCTTTAATCTGCATTTCCCCAGCACTTAGCGACATTGAGCACATTTTCATGTTGCGTGGCGATCTGAATATCTTTGTTGGAGAAACATCTGTTCTATGGGGCTAGCAGATGGTGTAGTGGTTAAGGTTCTAGACTCCTATGTCGTCAACCACGGTTTGAGTCCTGGACCTGGCAGCTTGAAACTCACGCTAGGTGTGTGTGTGCGCGTGCCCAAGATCCTGAGAAGAGAATGGAGGAGAAGGAATGGCGGCGTGGCCATCCCCCCGGGGGCGGGGATGATTTCTTGCTTTCTGTCTCTCTGTCTCTCCAGCACGTGACGTGCCCTTTAGCAAAACATCTCTCAAACAAAGAAAATAAAGTGACCTCTTCTAGTCTTTTGCCTATGTTTGGATCGTTTTGTATTTCTGTTGTTGTGTTTAGAAGTTCTCTCTATATTAAAGATATTAATTTATCGATATGATCAGATATGTGATTTGGATGTTCGCTCCCATTCCATGGATGATCTTTTTTCTGTTTATATTTTCTTTTGGTGTACAAAAAATGAAAAATTTCACGAACTCCTTCACTTTGCCTAGTTATTCTTTTGTTGCCTGTACTTTCGGTGTTTTATCCAAGGAATCATTGTCAAAACCAGTGTCATGAAGCTTTGGCCCTGTTTTCTTCTAATGGTTTTATAGTTTTAGGTATTACATTTAGGTATTTGATCCATTTTGAGTTAATTTTTGTCTATGGTGTTAGCTAAGGGTCCAACTTCAATTTTTTTTTTTTTTTTCTGCGTGTGGATATCTAGTTTTCTCAGCACTACTTGTTGAAAAAACTGTCCTTCCCCTATTGAATGGTGTTGGCACCCTTGTCAAAAATTACTAAAGCGAGAGCAGCAGTTGGTGTAATGGCTATGTCGCTGGACTCCCATGTAGTTGACCACAGTTCAAGTCCCATACCCGGTGGCTTAAACTCACACCAGGCACGTGTGCATGCGTGCCTAAGATCCCAAGAGGAGAATGGAGGAGAAAGGATTGTGGCATGGCCATCCCCCCTGGGGGGTGATTTCTGGCTTTCTGTCTCTCTGTCTTTCTGGCAAGCGCATGAGCCCTATAGCAAAAACCTCTCTAAAAATAAATTATTGAAGGAACCAGCTTATGGCTTGGTGATTAAGGCAGCTGGATCCCACGTGGCTAACTGTGTGGTTTGAGCCCCAGACCCAGCGACTTGAAAAATGGTGGGTGCATGTACATGTGTACCTCAAATTGCAACAGGAGAATGGGGGAGAAGGAATTGTGGTGTGACCATACCCCCTCCCCGCTTCCTCCAGTGAGCATTACATGCCCGATAACAAATATTTTTAAAAAATCATTTCAGCATATATGTAAGGGTTTATTTCTGGAATATCTATTCTAGCTTTTTTGTTTGTTTAACTTTTAAAAGTTTTGCTATAGGACATGTGTGCTTGCCAGAGACAGAGGGAAAGTGAGAACTCATCCCGGGGGGATGGCCTTGCTGCAGTCCCTGTTTGTTCTTCTCCTCTTGGGATCTGAGGTGCACACGCACCCAGTGTGATTGTCAAGTTGCAGGGTCCAGGACTCAAACTGCCCAGTCGGCCACGTGGGAGCCCAGTGCCTTAGTCACCATGCCACTTGCCGGCGCCTCGGCTTAACTCTGAGTGGAAGAACGTCGTGT
>NW_006208857.1:957240-971985 GCF_000334495.1 Tupaia belangeri chinensis
GCAAGGTGTTGGGTACAGGAGCTGGGAGTTACATCTCACAGGGCGCTGCAGGGTGTTTTCTTTAGGTACTCTTTCCTTTTCAAGGTTTGTCGACTCTCAAGATTTTATGTGATGTGTGCTTTAGAAAATGGATTTTGGTCTGAGGCAAAGCTCACTTCTGAAACCAGGCATCGCACAGATTGAGATGCGTGAGGTCTGAGGGCCGGCGCTGAGGCGTGCTGGCTGTCCCGTCTATGTAGCTTGGTGGTGAGGGGTGAGAGGAACGGCAGGAACGTCTCCGAGATAGCAGGTGCGGGGAGGGACAGCGAGGGAAAGACACGGGCATGACTCTGAATCTGACCCCCTGAGGCTGGAGGATGCCCAGGTGGGTGGAGAGAGCCCAACTTTCGGAATGGGACACATTGCCAGAACAAATACAAATGTGTCTCTGCCAGTTACTGCCTGGGTCATCTCTGGCGTGGCCCAGAGCCCTCTGAATCGAATCTCGTTCTCCCGAGGACCGTGTCATGTACCACGCAGTGCTGGGGACGTTAACCATGACGATATAAATGAGGCGCTTTGCCTCGTTTGCATACTCAACGAACATTTGCTCTTTCTCGCTCTTCCTTGGAGTTTGAGGCTAGCAGTCCCAAGAAAACGGGGTTGAAGGAGCAGCCAGGTAGCCCGGGACTAAACCCAAGCGGCCTGAGACACACCGCCACGTACCCAGTCGAGCTGGCAGTGCTCCGAGTATTCATTTGTTCATCCGTAAGGAGGGGTCTCCTAGTTACTCAGAATCGTGTGTTTGCAAGGTGGGGGAGGGCGTTTCCTCTCACAGTGGGTTCCCAGGGCCCGGGCACTTCCTGTTGCTGTTTTCTGAGCCTCCTCGCCTGCCAGGTGAGCAGAGATCACACACTCAGCCCGGCCAGTGGTGGAGCCTGGTCTGCAGGGAGCTCGCTCCAGTCATCCCAGCTCTCTCACGCTGAGTCCTGTGTGTAACTTCATGTCTTCCTCTGGCCTTTGGTGCCATCCGAGCCATGGCCTGGGGCCAGTTCACTTTCCAGGTGGTACTGGGGCCAGCTGGTACTGCTGAGCCAGGCTGGGGTCGTTAAACTTTGCATTTTGTGTGCTGGTTACACGTTAGGAGCTTGGGATTGATAAGTGGGCTGTGGTAGGAGTATTTACAACCACATAAACGCTGCAGACCAAGGCTTCCCTCCAGAAAGCTGGCTCTTAGACTCTTACCATGGCAGTAGTGCCACCGACTTACTAGGGGAAGGCCCCGTAATCGTTTTTACGCATATTCTGGGTCCTGGAGAGAGAGAGAGAAACAGCCCTGTCCTTCTGACGTCTAGGTGGAACTACCTGAGAGGACCCCCCATAGTCTTCTCTAGCCAGCATCAGAGCTGGAGCCGCAGCCAGCAGAGCTGGGAGGAGCAATTCCAACCCTTGGGCTTCCTGCTCCTCTCACAGATGAGGAACCACTGGCTGAGAAGCTAAGTGACCCGCAGTGGGAGAGGGCCCACGTCTCCCAGATCCCAGTCCGCAGTCAGCGTACACTTATAGAGGCAACACGCCTCGGGTGCTCAGGACACATGCTGGAGAGACTTCGTACCTGCGAGTGCCCATGAACTCAGCCTGCGGGCACGTCTCGGCTGCACTTCCTGTACCTTCCTACTTCCTGTCTCAGAGACTCTGCCCCTGCCCTTTCACTACATGAAGCCATCCCAGCTTCTTTCTTCCTTTCTTTTTTTTTTTTTTTGTAACTCTTCTTTGTTCAAATTGAAATTTAAATATAAAAGCAATATATTCATGTCATTTCCTTGTAGAAAATTAAACCAGTAAAATCCATCATTTCCACCACTAGGTACATACACTAAGCATTCTTACACATGGGCCCCAGGGACAGGTATACGAATGTTCGAGCAGGGGCTGGCAGGTGGCATGGTGGTTGAGGGCGCTGGATGCCCACATGGCCAACCGGAGTTCGAGTCTCAGACCTGGCAGGTTGCTCTGTCCCTCTCTGGTCAAATTAAAAATAAATAAATAAAGTGAAATAAAATAATTCTTAAAAAAAAATCATAGGTAAGATTCACGGTCTCTGATGAATCTCCTCCCAGCCTGGATCCTCTCCTCCTTCTTACAGGTAGGCACTGTTTCAGATTAGTCAGTTCTTCCAAAATTCTTTTAGACAAATATGTGTTATGTGTGTGTGCTTGAAAATTACTTTTTTTTTTTTTTTTTTAAGATTTTTGCTATAGGGTGTGTATACTCACTAGAGAGAGATAGAGGGAAAGTGAAAAACCACCCTCCAAGAAGGGTAGCCATGCTGCAATTCCTTCTTTTCTAATCTCCTTCCAGGATTTTGGGCATACACACACACTTGCCCAGTATGATCTGCAAGCTGTCAGGTCTAGGACTTGAACCGTGATT
Source organism: Tupaia belangeri chinensis (assembly GCF_000334495.1). Classification (NCBI taxonomy): domain Eukaryota; kingdom Metazoa; phylum Chordata; class Mammalia; order Scandentia; family Tupaiidae; genus Tupaia; species Tupaia belangeri. Next base: position 959,653 of record NW_006208857.1, read on the forward strand.
GGCAATATGGGAGTCCAGCACTTTAACCACTATGCCACCTGCTGGCCCCTTTAGGGGCATTCATAGCTGTAAGAGTGAGTTTCCTTCCCTTGTTAAATTGTACATGAATAACAGAGGACAAAGATTCAGAACTTCCCGAGACAGACACTTGTCAGCAAAGAAATCAGACTAAAACATTTTCTGAAAGGTCGTTGCCCTAGGATGCTTGCGCTCACTGGAGAAACACAGAATGACAGGGAGAGGGAAAGTGAGAAGTCACCCCTTAGGGAGTGATGGCCATGCCTCAACCTCTTCTTCATTTTCCTCCTGGGATTTTGGGCTCACACGTGCATGTGCCCAACATGATTTTCAAGTCACCAGGTCTGGACTCGAACCATGGTCAACCATATGGGAGTCCGGCACCTTAATCACCATGCCACCTGCCGCCCCCGAAATCAGATGAGCTTTTCAAGTAAGTCCATTTTATTTTCTACTTAAAATATTATTAAGCAATAATCAAGTATTTCTCACTCTGATTTCTCAGCTCCTCTTCTACTGAGAACTCTCTGCTTGATTTTTTTATTTTTTAGAGAGGTTTTTGCTATAGGACGTGTGTGCTCTCCAGAGAGACAGAGAGACAGAAAGCAAGAAATCACCCCTCACCACACCACAATCCCTTCTTTTCTATTCTCCTCTTAGAATCTTGGGCATGCATGCACATGTGCTCGGCCTGAGTTTAAGCCACCGGGTCCGGGACTCGAACCGCGGTCAACTACATGGGAGTTTAGTGACATAGCCATCTGCTGGTCCCCCTCTGCTTGAATTTTTCAGAGCAAGGCATACCCCTGTCTTAGGAGTGCGCCTCACACATCTTGTCACTACTTTTCCCAGAGAAGGGGCTCACCTATCTCTTATCCCTGAGCTGACTAATAGCGACATATCTGATTTTAACTTTTCCTTTCTTACTTGGGGCGTGGTAGGTTGCCTCTGTTCTTTAGAGGAGATATTACACAAGGCTGCAGTGATTCACCGAACACAGAGCAAGAAATAAACTAAGGAACGAATCATGCATTCATTCTCTCCTCTTGGGAACGAGTTATCTCTGGAAGGCGAAACGGCCGGAGGTTGGCAGTTCCACGGCCTGTTGTGCTGCTTTTTATTTTCCGTCTTTTTCCAGATAAGAAAAGATGGTTAAAGGGCCTGCCGTCTCAACCTCCAGGGGAATTCTCCGAGGGCCCGGCACCCTTGTATTTGAATTTCTGTCTCGCATTTCATAAATGACGTTCAATATGTATTCTTCTAGCATTCACTTTTTGCTTTTGAAATCCAATTATAGGCCTTGGAGATCATTTCATTTTATAGATACAGAATTGCTTGTTTTGTCACATAGATAATGGATGTACAGAGGCTCTTTATCCATCCTCCTAATTTATGAAAAGTAGGTTGTTCCGAACATCTTGCAGATGGTGTTGCAAGGAGCACCTTACACTTGCTGTGCGTGTGGGAGTGCCTCTAGAATAAAGAGTGGGCATTGGGCTCGCTGAGTCATCGGTCTGCCCCCCTTCATTTGAACAGATCCTGGCAAGCTGCTGTCTCACGTTTTTGACGATCTACCCCGAGGAAAGTGCTGTCTCATCGTCCTTTCTGCGTGCGTGCTTCTGCTGACTGGGGAGGCCGAGTATCTTTCCATGGTCATTGGCTGTTCGTGTTTCCTCTTTGGTGACTAATGCCTTTACTTTCTATCCCTGTGTCACCACTAGCATCCGGAGTCCATCCTTGGCTCTTCTCCACAAAAGTCCTGTCCGCCTACCCAGCCTGCAGGCCCTTTGCCCATCACGCAGGTCCCTTCAGATGTGAACATCTGCTCGAGGGCTGAGAAGTGCCTCTTGTGGCGGGCAGGTCTCTCCTGTTCCTCCCTTAGGAACCTTGGGGGCCTCAGACCCACATGGAAGTTGCGTACTTCTTACCTCATTTGTCAGAGAGCAACGGGGGCTTAGGTGACCCCTAGATTCCTGCTTTAGCACTAAGGGTGCACACACCTCCAACCCAGAGTAAAAGCTCCTTGGTCCATGTTGACTTTTTTTAAAGAATTATTTTCTTTAATTTTATTTATTCATTCATTAATTTTTTTTTTTTTGGAGAGGTTTTCACTATAGGGCACATGCGCTCGCCAGACAGAGAGAGAGACATAGAGACACAAAGCGAGAAATCACCCCCCAAGGGGGATGGTCAAGCCGCAATCCCTTCTTCATTCTCCTCTCGGGATCTTGGGCACACACGCACATGCGCCCGGAGTGAGTTTTAAGCCACCGGGTCTGGTACACGAACCGTGGTCGACTATGTGGGAGTCCAGTGACATAGCCATTATGCTAACTGCTGGTTCCCTAATTTGACCAGAGAGAGACACAGAGAGAGAAAGAGAGGGAAGGAAAGTGAGAAAGCAAGCCACCAGGTCTAGGACTCGAACCATGGTGGGCCATATGGGAGTCTCCAGTGCCTTAACCACCACACCACCTGTGGGTCCCTCATGTTGACTTCTTTTATTGAGATAAAATAAATTGTATAAATCATTTAAAAATGTACAATTCAGTGTTTTTGTGTGTGTGTATTCACAAAGTCATGCAAAAATCATCATTGCCTAATTTGAGAACATTTTCATCTCTTCTAAAAGATGTCTTGTACCCGAGTTCCAGCAGCTCGGGTGGTGGGAGGAGTGGTAGGGTTTATCCACTCAACTCCCGCAAAGGTTCTAGGTGCACCGAGCCTCATCAGGCACCCAGCACGCACCCTATCTGCAGCCAAGATGCCCCAGAGGAAGGTCAGCTCAGCTGGGGGGGCGGGGCGGCCAAGGAAGAGCCCAAGAGGAGATCAGCGAGGTTGTAGGCTAAACCTGTTCCTGCAAAAGTGGAGGCCAAGCCAGAAGAGGCAGCAGGGAAAGATAAATCTTCAGACAAAAGAGGGTAAACAAAAGGGAAAAGGGGCGCAGAGGGGAAACAGGCTGACGTGGCCAACAGGGACACTAAGGAAAATTTACCTGCAGAAAGTGGAGAAACTAAAAATGAGGAGAGTGCACCCTCTGATGAAGCAGGCGAGAAAGAAGTCAAGTCTGAGTAATGTCATATACCATGTCTTACCATTGGCCCCTGTCTCCCTTCTTTACAATCCGGAGGAATATTTTTACCAACTATTTTGTAAATGTGTTTTTTAGTAGCTCTAGAAACATTTTTAAGAAGGAGAGAATCCCACTTCATCCCATTTTGTAAGTATAAATGCTTTTTTTTAACGCGGTAAAGTCATTTACTGGCTGTTTATTTTTCAGTACAACCAAAGATAGCGGGATATTGACTTGGAGCAGCTTTGACTCTCTTGCGTGTCAGCTTAACATTCCACAGGTGGGGGCGGGCGGGTAGATTTTATGTCCTAAATACAAGGCATCCTAAATGGCAGTTTGGAGTCACAGTCGTGCATTTAATGTGTTTTGAATACTTTAAATTACTTCTATTGTTTTTTAGTAGCACTGTTTCCTAAAGAAAACCACTCTGGGGACCAGCAGTTAGCGTAATGGCTATGTCGCTGGACTCCCACATAGTCGACCGCGGTTCGCGTCCCGGACCCGGTGGCTTAAAACTCACGGGAGTCACAGTCATGCATTTAATGTGTCTTGAATATTTTAAGTTACTTTATTGTTTTTTAGTAGCACTGTTTCCTAAAGAAAACCACTCTGTCGCTCTCCCTGTCAGAATTGTGTGCACTCTGTAACATCTCTGGTCATGGTAGTCCAGTTTTCCTAATCATCTTCTTAATGTGCTGTGAAAGATTGGAAATTTGAAGTATGTAGTGTGCATGATACTAAATTGTGATTTGGTGGGACTTACGTAACAGCTTTCAACATGTGAAGACAGTGGTTCTTGATATCCTCTTAAGGAAAATTTGCCTACAAATTTGAAGCTGGAATGTCACTGGAATAACTTAAAAAGAAGCACTATACTTGGCTTTTTAAATTTTTGGAACGTATGTTAAGAATTGGGTACAAATTGAAATGTCTGTTCTGATCCTTGACACAACCAATAAATCTCAATTACAAAACTGTTTTAAAAAATAGAAAGAAAAGATATCTCGTACCCATTAGTGGTCACTCTCAATTCTGTCTCGCATTGGCTGGCAACTAATCTATTTTCTGTCCCTATGAACTGAGCTCTTTGAGACACTTCATATATGTGGAATCATACAATATGCGACTATTTATGTCTGGCTTCTTTCAGTTGGCATAATGTCTTTGGGTTTACCCATATTACAGCATGTATCAATCAATGGTTCACTTCTTATTGCTGAACAATATTCCATTGTATGGATATACTGCATCCTATTTACCACTCACCACCTGATGGACATTTGGCTCATTTCCATTTTTTAGCTATTCTGAATAATATTGCTATCAATATTAACATACAAGTTTTTGTGTGAGTATATGTTTTTGGAGAGGTTTTTGCTATAGGGCACGTACGTTCACTAGAAAGATAGAGAGAGACAGAGAGACAGAAAGCGAGAAATCACCCCCAGGGGGGATGGCCATGCCACAATCCCTTCTCCTCCATTCTCCTCTTGGGATCTTGGGCACGCACGCACACGTGCCCAGCTTGAGTTTAAGCCGCTGGGTCTGGGACTCCAACCACGGTCGACTACATGGGAGTCCAGCGACATAGCCGTTACGCTAACTGCTGGTCCCGTGTGAATATATGTTTTGACCTATCTTCAATATATACCCACTAGTGGAACTACTGGGTCAGGAGGTAACTCTATGTTTAACTATTTTCCAGTCCACCTGCACTATTTTACATTTCCGCCAGCAACACATAAGGGTTCCAGTTTCTTTATGTGCTGGCCAACACGTGCTAATTTCTATTTTTTAAAAAAAATTACAGCTGCCCTAGTTGGTGTGAAACAGTATCACATTGTAGTTTTCATTTACATTTCCCTGAGACTAATGATGTTGAGCATATTTTTTTAAAGAATTATTTTATTTAACTTTATTATTATTATTTTCCAGTTTGATCAGAGACAGAGAGAAAGTTAGAAAGCAAGCCTCTGGGTCTGGAACTGGAACTGTGGTCAGCCACATGTGAGTCCAGCACCCCTAACCACCAAGTCACGTGCCGGCTCTGATACTGAGCATCTTTTTATGTGCTGTTAGGCATTTGTATATCTTTTTTTTTTATTTTTTATTTTTTTTATTTTTTTATTTTTTTGGCATTTGTATATCTTTTGAGAATTATCTATTCAAGTCTTTTGCCCATGTTTAAATTTAATAGTTTCTTTCTCTCTATCTCTTTGCCAGAGAGACAGAGAGAGAGGGAGGAGAAAGCATCCCTTTCCAATGGGACATGGTCATGCTGCAATCCCTTCTCTTCCATTTCTCCATCCTTTTGGAATCTGGGGCACACATACATAAGCACCAGGTGTATTTTTCAAGTCCCCAGGTCTGGGATTTGAACTGCAATTGACCATGTGGAATCTGGCTCCCTTAACCAGCAGGTCATGGGGTCAGCCATGCTTGTCTTTTGTCATTGTTGTGTTGAAAGATTATTTTATATGTTCTGAATACTTGACCCTTATCAGATACGTGATTTTTCTTTTTTTTTTTTTTTGGAGAGATTTTCACTGTAGGGCGTGTGCGCTCGCCAGACAGACAGAGAGAGACATAGAGACAGAAAGCGAGAAATCACCCCCCAGGGGGGATGGTCACGCCGCAATCCCTTTTCCTCCATTCTCCTCTTGGGATCTTGGGCACGCACTCACACGCGCCCGGCGTGAGTTTTAAGCCACCGGGTCCGGGACACGAACCGCGGTCGACTACGTGGGAGTCCAGCGACATAGCCATTGCGCTAACTGCTGGTTCCCTCAGATACGTGATTTTTCTCCCATTATGTGGGTTGTCTTTTTACTTTTTTCATAGTGTCCTTTGATGTATAAGAGTTCATTTTAAAAAAAAATTATAATTTATAATTTACATTTAAGTATTGTATATCTCTATAGCGCAAAATATGATTTTTTTCAAAGTATGCATGAAGTATGGGACAATCAAATCAAAGATATTACCATATACATTTTATTTTCTTTTTAAAAATTTGCTACAGTGCGCATGTGCTTGCTGGAGACAGATGGAGGAGGGTGGAGAGTGAGAAAACATACCCAGGAGGGGATGACTCTACACAATCCCCTCTCCTCTCCTTTCCTTTTGGGATTTTGGGAATACAAGTACATGTGCATGGAGTGCCCCACAAGCTGCCAGGTTCAAGACTTGAACCGTACAGTTAGCCATGTATGGTTAGAGATTCAGCAGCCCTAACCACTATATCATGAGCTGGCCCATATACATAATTTTCAGCAGGGAACTTTACATACTTATGTCCGTTAAGTGTTTCTTTTCTAAGGTCCTCCTACCCACTCTCCACTATCCATCCCTTTCCCACACAATCTCTGATATCTACACTATCCTCCCTATTATTGTATCTTTGGATCTTCATTTTCAAAAATATATTTTATTTAGATTTATTTATTGATTTAAATTTGAACAGAGAGGAACGGAGTCAGTGAGAAAGTGAGAAAGCAAGCCGCCAGGTCCGGGACTTGAACTATGGTTGGCCATGTGGAAGTCCAGCACCTTTAACTACCATGCCACCTGCTGGCCCCTTTGTATCTTTCCATTTCTGCCACAGGGTGGAAACATTCGGTACATACTGAGTGGGGATATACAGTGTTTGTCTTTCATAGTCTGCTTACTGCACTCAACATGAAATCTTCTACAGTCATCCACTTTGTATCAAATGACAAGGTCTCATCATTCCTCATAGCTGAGTAATATTGGGTAATAGAGTGTATATGTGCCACCTTTTTCCAATCCAGTCATCAGTTCTTGGGCACTTAGGTTGATTCTATGTCTTAGAAATTATGAATAATGCTGCAATAAACATGGATGTGCAAGTGTCTTTCCAACTGAGTGTTTTCCTATCCTTTGGGTAAATACTAAGAAATGAGATTATTGGTTCATACAGTAGTTCTGTTTGTAGGATTTTGAGAAATGTCCATATTGTTTTCCATAGTGACTGTACGAACTTATATTTCTACCAGCTGTGTAGGAGTGTTCTCTCTTTCTCTCTCTTTTTTTTTTTTTTTTTTTTTTTTTTTATTGTGCTTGTGGTGTTTCCCGAGGCAGAGAGACAGAAAGCGAGAAATCACCCCCTAGGGGCATGGCCATGCTGCAATCCCTTCTCCTGCATTCTCCTCTTGGGATCTTGGGCACACATGCACATGAACCCGGCGTGAGTTTAAGCCACCGGGTCCGGTACTCGAACCGTGGTCGACTACGTAGGAGTCCAGAGACATAGCAATTATGCTAACTGCTGGTCCCAGGAGTGTTCTCTTTTTACCACACTTTGCTAGCAGTTGTCATTCGTTATTTTTTTGATCAGAGCCATTCTTACTGGGGTTAAGTGGTATCTCATTGTGGTTTTGATTTGCATTTTCCTTATAAAGGATGTTGAATGTATTTTTATATGCTTTTTGGCCATTCATATGTCTTCCTTAGAGAGTTGTCTGTTCAGTAGATTTTTATTTTTATTTTTGGCAACAGGGCGCATGCACTCGCTAGAGAGAAAGAGTGAAAAATTGAAAAATCACCCCCCACCCCCACCCCAGAGTGGATGGCCACGTCACAATCCCTTTTCCTTTAATCTCTTCTTGGGGCTTTAGTCACGCACACACACGTCTACAGTGATCTTCAAGCCGTCAGGTCCGGGACTGGAATTTCACAGCTGGCCCTGTGGGATCCCATGCCTTAACCTCCATGCCTCCTGCTGGCCCTATTTGCTCATTTTTAAAGAGTTTTAAATTTTGATTATGTTCAGTTTTTTTTTAGAGGTTTTGCTATAGGGTGTGTGCGCTCGCCAGAAAGGCAGAGTGACAGAGAGATAGAAAGAGAGAAATCACCCCCCAGGGGGGATGGCCATGACACAATCCCTTCTCCATTCTCCTCTCAGGATCTTGGGTACACATGCACATGCGTCTGGCGTGAGTTTTAAGCTGCTGGGTCCGGGACTCAAACCACAGTTGACTACATGGGAGTCCAGCAACATAGCCATTATGCTAACTGCTGGTCCCAGTTTTTCTATTTTTTCTTTAATCTCTTGTGCTTTTGTTGCTATATTGAAGAAATTGTTGCCTAATCCAGAGTCATACAGATTTTCACTTGTTCCCTTCTGAGAGTTTTAATTCATATTTAGTTCTTTGATCTAATTTTATATGGTTAATATTTTATATGGCTTTAGGTAGGGATCCAGCTTTATTCTTTTGCCTGTGGATACGGAGTTGTTCCAGAACCACTCGTTGAAAAGACTCTTCTTTTCACATTGAATAGTCTTGTCACCCTTATCAAAATTAATTGACTGGAGATATATGGGTTCATTTCCAGTTCTAGTCATGAATCTTTGTGTCCACATTTGTGCTGATGAATGTAGCTTATGGTAAGTTTTGAAATCGGGAAGTGTGAGTCCTCTGTCTTGTTCTTCTTTTTTCAAGATGGTTTTGGCTATTCTGTATTTTTTGCTTTTCCATGTGACATTTAGGATCAGATCGTTCATGTCTGTCAAGAATAAACGAACAACGTTGTTGGAGTTTTGATAGGGATTGCATTGAATCTGTAGGTGAGACTGGGGCATATTGCCATCTTAACAATATTAAATCATCCAGTTCATGGGCACAGATGACAGATGTCTATACATTTATTTAAGACTTCTTTAATGTCTCTCAATACTGTTTCATAGCTTTTAGTATGCAAGTCTTAGACTTTCTTCATTAGATTTATTCTTTTTTCTTAAAGAAATTATTTTGCTGAACTTTATTTATTTGTTTATTTATTTATTTATTAAAAAATATTTATTTAATTTTATTTTCATTTTTCAGTTTTGACTGGCGAGACAGAGAGAGAGAGAGAGAAAGTGAGAAATCAAGCCACCAGGTCCAGGACTTGAACCGTGGTCCACCATGTGGGAGTGTCCAGTACCTTAACCACCATGCCACCCCTAGATTTATTCTTAAGTTTATGTTCATTTTGATGCTATTGTAAATTGCATTTTCCCAATTTTATTTTATTTATTTATTTATTAAAAAATATTTATTTAATTTTATTTTCATTTTTCAGTTTTGACTGGCGAGACAGAGAGAGAGAGAGAGAGGAGAGAGAGAGCGAGAGAGGGAGAAGGAAAGTGAGAAAGTAAACCACCATTTCTGGGACTTGAACTGTGGTTGGCCATATGAGAGTCCAGCACCTTAACCACAATACCACCTGCCACCCCCCTAATTTTATTTTCAAATTGTCCATTGCTCATATAGCATGTTGACTTTTATCCCAGATTATTATTATTATTTATTCTTTTTATTTTTAAAAAATAATCGCTCTACATCATTTGGTTTGTAAAGAGAATTTACCTAACACGAAATACTTCTCAGACCAGTCCAGTTGAGAAAACTATATACATTACCTTCAACAGGTAATAAACCATTTCTGTGTCCCACAAATGTCATGCCTATTTTTTCTCCTGCTTCCCTTCTCTATACCCTTTCCGTCCCCTCCTGCCCCGTTCCACACTGTCTTCAGCATCCATAACTATTTTCACTGCTTTTATGCCCTCCAGTATTTCAATCTCTACCATAGAGTGCGAAAAGTCGGTATATATTAAGTGGATACATACAATATCTTTCTTTTCTAAGCTGATTTGCTTCACTCAGCAATAAATCTTCCATATTTGAACATTTTTTATTAAATGCCGGGATCTTGTTTTTTTTTTTTTTTTTGAGAGGTTTTTGCCATAGGGCGCGTGCGCTCGCCAGAGAGACAGAGAGAGACAGAGAGACAGAAAGCGAGAAATCACCCCCCAGGGGGGATGGCCACGCCGCAATCCCTTCTCCTCCATTCTCCTCTCGGGATCTTGGGCACTCACGCACACGTGCACGGCGTGAGTTTTAAGCCACTGGGTCTGGGACGCGAACCGCGGTCGACTACGTGGGAGTCCAGCGACATAGCCATTACGCTAACTGCTGGTCCCAAGATCTTGTTGTTTTTTTTTTATGGCTGAATAGTATTCCATGAGAATATGTGCCACACTTTTGCAATCCATTCATCTGTTTATGGACATTTGGGTTGACTCTACCTCTTAGTGATTGTGATTAATGCTGCAATAAACATTGCTGTGCAAGCGCTTTTCTGACTGAGCATTCTCCTGTCCTTTGGGCAGATACCCAGAAGTGGGATTGCTATTCTATTTGTAGATCTTTGAGGAACCCCTATATTGTTTTCCACAGTGGCTGGACCAATTTAAATTTCCACCAACAGTGTTCCCCTTTCACCACATCCCCGCCAACACTTAACACTTTTTGTATTTTTCATCTTCGCCATTCTGACAGGGGTTAGGTGGTATCTCATTGTGGTTTTAATCTGCATTTCCCTTCTGAAGAGGGATGTTGTGCATTTCCTCATTTGCTTTTTGGCTGTTCGTATGTCTTCCTTAGAGAGATTTTTGTTCAGCCCATTCTCCATCTTTTAATTGGGTTAATCATTTTTTTTGGGGGGGTAAGCTCCTTGAGTTCCCTGTGTGTTCTGGTTAACAGTCCCTTATCTGAGGCATAGTTTACAAAAATATACTCCCATTCTCGGGACCAGCAGTTGACGTAATGGCTATGTCACTGGACTCCCATGTAGTTGACTGTGGATCGAGTCCCGGACCCGGTGGCTTAAACTCACACAGGACGCATGTGCGTGTGTGCCCAAGATCCCGAGAGGAGGATGGAGGAGAAGGGATTGCTGCGTGGCCATCCCCCCTGGGGGGTGATTTCTCACTTTCTGTCTCTCTGTGTCTATCTGTCATTCTGGTGAGAGCACGCGCCCTATAGCAAAAACTTCTCAAAAAAAAAAAATACTCCCATTCTTAAGGTTGTCAATTCACACTTGTTACTGTGTCCTTTGCTGTGCAGAAACTCCTTAGTCTGATATAGTCCCACTTGTCTATTTTAGGGATTATTGCCCGTGCTTTGGGAGTCTTATTTAAGAAGTCTTTGCCTACCCCACGTCTCCCAGAGTTTCCCACCAGTGATTTTACACTTGGAGGTCTTAGGTTCAGATCTTTGATCCATTTTGCATTGATTTTTGTTAATGGTGAAAGATGGGATCCGGTTTCCTCTTTCTGCAGGTGGATACCCAGTTTTTCCAGCACCGTTTGCTAAAGAGGTTTTCTTTTTTTTCACTGGATTGACTGGTGTCCTTTGTCAAAATCAGTTGGCTGTAAGCGTTGGGGTTTATTTCTGGGGTCTCTATTCTGTTCCACTGATGTGCCTGCCTGTTTTTTTCCCCAATACCATAGCATGTTGAGTTTTGAAGGAGGCAGATGTTTTCCCCGCAGGTTGGAAGGTGATGCCTCTGGGTGTAGGTGTATTGCTCTGGCGCCTGTGGGCCATTGCTGGGGCTCTCCTGTGACTGATCTGAAGTTACAGATGGGGAGTTTGATTCTGTGACGCAAGAGGAACATGTCTGACTAATTTTTCCCACACTCCCTTTGCTTCTGATGGCTTCCTCGCTGGCAGGGTGGGAGGGGAAGAGAGTGGGTTGGTGGCCGGGGCCTCAGCGTTTCTCACAGTCGCTTCCTCTGACCCTTCTCCCCTGCGGTGTTTCTGGGGTACATCTTGCAGGGACGGGCAAGGCTATGGCAGCTGTCTTTTCTCTTCCACTCATCAGGCCAGAATCAAAGCTCCCGACTTTGACGGGCATCTTATCCGTAGGGGAATGTCGAAGGTGCCAGGCATGACAGCATCCTGGCAGCTGATGAGGTCTGAGGACCAATCAGATGGTGCGAATCCGAAGGAGGCCCAGTCAGGGCAGCTCCGTGCCGCCCTCTCCCTGCCCCAGCACTCGCTGGCTGTGAGCTTTCCATTGCAGTGGGGTGGGTGTGAGCAGTTTTCTCTGCGTGGTGAGCACCCCACAGAGCTCGGCGCAGAGTGGGTGCAGTCAGTGTCCACTGGAGGAAGAGTCCGCCACCAGGTCCTTTCTCCCTTGACCAGGGTTGGTGCAGCGTGGGAGCTCAGGCTTCCTGACGTGGGGCAGAGCTCCGAACCGAAGGGGAAGTGTGAAGAAACCCAGTCGGAGGCCTACGGGAGGTGTGGGGGACACATCTCAGCTTTGCTAGAACTTGGTCATCAGTGGGGGCTTTTCTTAGGTTTTCACCATAGGGTGCTCTGGCATATGCTCACCGAATAGAGACAGAGTCATGTGCTTGCTGGAGAGCGAGAGGGAGACAGTGAGAGGGAAAG
>NW_006208857.1:972004-977682 GCF_000334495.1 Tupaia belangeri chinensis
GTCACAACCCCTTCTCCTCCCGGAATCTTGGGCACACACACAGATGTGCCTAGTGTGATTTTCAAGCCTCCAGGTCTGGTACTCAAACCACAGTTGGCCACGTGGGAGTCCAGAACCTTAACCACTACGCCACCTGCTGGCCTCTTCATTAGGAGCTGTAGGCTGGACAGAGTGAGTACTCCTGGGGTTAGGCCCCATTACATTTTCATGCCAAGAGACTAGGACAGGCTGGCTAGAGACGGCTGCAAGAAGCAGCGTTGTAAATTTGTGTGTTTCAATGTTTGTGGATACAGAAAACAGCTGATGTATACTTATGGGAGTTTCAGACTGATATTAGCTTGTTAAAGTAATGAGATTTAGGGCTGGCCCAGTGGCCTAGTAGTTCAGGGAGCTGGATCCCACATGACCCACCACACAGTTTGAGTCCCGGCCTGGGTGGCTTAAGAAACTCTGTGAGTATGTGCCCCAAAGAGAAGGGATTGTGGGGTGACCATGCCCCACTGAGGGGTGCTTTCTTCTTCTTCCCCCCCTCTAGTGAGTGCACATACCCTATGGAAAAAAATTTTTAAGGAATTATTTATGTTATTTATTATTATTTTTAGTTTACTATAGAGCATGGGCACGCATGTGCGTAAGAGGGGGTGAGCGAGAAGGCCACCAGGCCCAGGACTCGAACTGTGGTCCGTCATATGGGAGTCTAGTGCTTTTAACCACCATGGTACCTGCTGGCCCACCCGCTAGAAAATTTTTTGAAAACTTATCAATTTTAAAATCTAGTGTTTTTATGACTTTGAAGTTCAAATGATAAATGGTTCTTCTTTATGAATCTAAGAAAAAATCTAAAATTTTTGTTTTTCATCCTTTTTCTTTTCAGCCTAAGAATTTTGATTTGCTATTTATCATCTTCACTCTTTAAAATTAAAATTTGGGGGCCAGCAGTTGGCATAATGGCTATGTCGCTGGACTCCCACGTAGTCGACCACGGTTCACGTCCCGGACCCGGTGGCTTAAAACTCACACAGGGCGCGTGTGCGTGCGTGCCCAAGATCCCGAGAGGAGAATGGAGGAGAAGGGATTGCGGCGTGACCATCCCCCTGGGGGGTGATTTCTCGCTTTCTGTCTCTCTGTCTCTCTCTGTCTGTCTGGTAAGTGCATGTGCCCTATGGCAAAAACCTCTCCAAAAGAAAAAAAAAGAAGTAAAATTAAAGTTTGACTAACTCAAGCCGAACCCTCCAAATTCTGTTATCAAGTCCATTAAAAATACAGTCCATGGAAATCCCTTAAATATTTTAAATTGCATATCTAAATTTAATGTATTTGATTTTCTTCTTAAGCACTTAGAAGCATGGCTGGATAGGCCGTGACCTAGTGGAAAAGAGCCTTTCTAGGGAACCAGCAGTTAGCGTAATGGCTATGTCGCTGAACTCCCATGTAGTCGACCGCGGTTCCGGGCGCGTGTGCGTGCATGCCCAAGATCCCGAGAGAAGAATGGAGGAGAAGGGATTGCGGTGTGACCATCCTGTCTGGGGGGTGATTTCTCGCTTTCTGTCTCTCTGTCTCTCTCTGTGTGAGCGCGAGCGTGCGCCCTGTAGCAAAACCCTCTTCCAAAAAAAAAAAAAAAAAGAAAAGAGCCTTTCTAATACTTCAACACTTTTTGTAAGTCTAAAAAAATGTTTAGTTACAGTGAATTTTAAATTCCCTTAAACGTTATAAATCTGTTTACAGGCATTATTCTTTATACCCTTCAACTTAAGATCAGTAACTGGGGGCCAGCAGGTGGCATGGTGGTTAAGGTGCTGGACTCCTACTAACCATGGCCAGCCATGGTTCCAATCCCAGACCTGGTGGCTTGCTTTCTCACTTTCCCTCTCTGTCTGGTCAGATTTAAAATAATAGTAATAATAATAATAATAAAATTAAATAAGTAATTTTTAAAATCAACTGAAAATCAATGGCACATTTCAAGTAGGATAATGAGGTTAATCTGTAGCTCTACTATATCAAATTCTTTCAAGTGTTGCTAAAACTTTAAATAACAGATACACATAGATTGTCCAATGATTAAAACTTATTGAGGGGCTGGCAGGTGGCGTGGAGGGTAAGGGCTCTGGACTCCCCATTGCTGACTGGTTTGAGTCCTGGACTTAGCAGCTTGTTTTCTCACTTTCCCTGCCCCCCTCTCTCACTCTCTCTGTCCCTCTCTGGTCAAATTAAAAAAATAAAGAAAGAAAATTAAATAAAATAATTCTTTTCAAAAAAATTTTTGGGGACTAACTGTTGGTGTAATGGCTATGTCACTGGACTGCCATGTGACTGACCGTGGTCTGAGTCCTGGACCCGGTGACTTAAACAAACGCCGGGCACTTGTGTGTGCGTGCCCAAGATCCCGAGAGGAGAATGGAGGAGAAGAGATTGTGGCGTGGCCATCCCCCCTGGGGGGCGATTTCTCGCTTTCGGTCTCTCTGTCTCTCTCTGTCTTTCTGGAGAGTGCACGTGCCCTATAGCAAAAACCTCTCCAAAAGAAAACCCAAAAATCAAAAATCTTTTTTGGAACTTAGAGTGAGTTTGATCCACTTCATCATTTTTTTTTTTTTGCTATAGGGTGCATGTGCCCACTAGAGAGAGACAGAGACAGGGAGAGACTGGAAAGTGAGAAATCGTCCTCAGGAGGGGATGGCCATTCTGCAGTCTCTTCTCCCCTATTCTCTTCTCAGGATTTTGGGCACATGTGTACATGTGCCCAGTGTGATTTTCAAGTCACCACGTCCAGGACTTGAACTGCAAAGTCAGCCATGTGGGATTTAGCCACCCCAACCACCATACCGCCTGCTGACCCCATCACTCTTGGCTTTGATGAGTTAAGGTTTGACCAAAGAGACAAAAAACCAGTGTGAGATAAGGAGATGAAGGGCTTGCTTTATTATAGAGATGAGGGCTTACATAGCGGTGGGAGCTGGGGAAGGCGTTGACAGAAGGCTGCCGCCTCTGCGTCTGTGTGGGCCTGAGGTCACTGTGGGTCGGTGGGGAGAAAGGCTGGGTGTGTGGCTGTGAGGAGCAGGCCCAGCTGGAACCTCCACCCACGCCTCATCACCCTCAGCCTCCACACAGGCTGTTTGCAGAAGGACCTCCTCGCCTAGGGCTGTGGACTTGCTGGGCCCGGGAGGCAGGGGTGCTGGAGGAAGAGATCGGACAGGAGCTGCAGGGGCTGCAGGTCTGGGTCCACCCACAGGGGCAGGGTGAACCCACAGATCAGCGGCCATGTGTGAGGTGCGGCAGCACCTGGCACCCCACTGGCCTTCGGGGCATGACGGCAGCCTCTCCAATTCTGCTTTCTGACCTTTCGAAGTTTGCAGACGTTTCTCTGTGGCCAGCCCTTACCCAGAACTGTGCAAGGAGGAATTCGCAAGAAATCCAGTTTCATCTTAGCTAAGTGGAGATAGCACAAAGCCACAAAGCCTTCCGGGAGTTAAATGGAAGCTGTACACTAGGGGAACGGTCTGAACCTCAGACTGTGGTCTGTGATTATTTGGGGAAGGCCGAAGCCCATTTTCCAGAGATTAGGATGCCAGACCTGGGCCACCTCCCACCTCCCACATATTTCTAGGTAAGTCTTCTTGATTTAACACACTGTTCTCTCTCTCTTTTGCTACAGGGCATGTGTGCTTGCCAGAAAGAGAGAGAGAGACAGAGACAGAAAGTGAGAAATCACCCCCTAGGGGGGATGGCCACGCCACAATCCCTTCTCCTCCATTCTCCTCTCAGGATCTTGGGCACACATGCACACGCCCCCGGTGTGAGTTTAAGTCACCGGGTCCGGGACTCAAATCGTGGTCGACTACATGGGAGTCCAGCGACATAGCCATTATCCCATCTTCTGGTCTGGTCCCTCTCTCTCTTTTTTAAAGAATTATTTTATTTAATTTTATTCGCTGTCATTATTTTATTTTATTGAAGTTGACCAGAGAGAGGCAGAGAGCGAGAGAAGGAAAGTGAGAAAGCAAGCTGCCTGGTTCAGGATTTGAACCACGGTCAGCCACATGGGAGTCCAGCCACCTTAACCACCATGCCACCTGCCTGCCCCCACACTATGTTCTCTTACTTGTTTTGAACTGTATTTGTACACTTAAGGTTTCTGATTTTGTCTAAGCCCATACCTTCTGATGGGTTGAGATTTGCAGCCTGCCTTTTGGGGTTAAATCACTCCCTCACCAGAGGGAGCCCTGGACTCCTCACCCACGCTGCTGCCCAGCGGCTCTTTGGTAACTCCTCCTCTGACCTAGCTGACAGCTAGCTCCTTGCCTTATTTTTCCAATCCGGGAGGCTCAGTCTGTCCATACGCTGATGACAACCTCTGGGCATATGCATACCTGCCCACGACCCTGACATCATGCTAATGATCCCGAGCCTTGGACGGAGCCCTGCAGGGCCTCCGCAGTAACCCCAGGTTTGGGAGAGCAGAAGGGATGGGTATCGTACATGGCTGGACAGAGTCTCCCCGAGGGAAGGGGAGTCCAGAGTCACCGCTAGGGAAGGGACAGAAATAAGTGGGAACCACACACAAATTCTGCTAAAAGGATGGGCGAGGCCCGCGGGGGAACCGTAGAAGAGCCTTGCGGGCCAGTTGAGCAGCCTGGAGTTCCAAGGGGTGGCTCCCTGTTTGGAAGGAGCAGCTCGGTCCGAGTCTCGCGCGTGCGCTCGACGTAAGGCAGCAGCTCCTTTCCCTCTGTCTGGCTTCGGGTGCCCCCTAGTGGTGCAACAGTGATTTCGGTCTCCGGAGTGTCCCACCGCCTCTCAGGGACCCGTTTTCGGCTCCAAAGCCATTACTATGAAATCATAAGGGCATAGATTTAGATCCTTGATCCACCTTGACTTGATTTTTGTCAAAGGTGAGAGGTAGGGTTCAGATTCATCTTTCTACAGGTGGAAATCCAGTTTATCCAGCACCATTTGCTGAAGAGATTTTCCTTTTCCCACTGGATTGACTGGTACCCCTTGTCAAAAATCAGTTGACTGTATGTTTGGGAATTTATTTCTGGGGACTCTATTCTGTTCCATTGGTCCACGTGTCTGTTCCTGTGCCAGTACCATGCTGTTTTGATTACCACAGCTTTGTAGTATATTTTTGGGTCAGGGAGTGAGATGCCACCCACTCCACTCTTCTTGTGCAGAACTGCTTTGGCAACACGGGGTCTTATATGATTTCAGACGAATTTTATAATTGTCTTTTCTAAATCTGTAAAGAATGCGTTTGGTACTTTGGCATTGCATTAAGTAGGTAGATTAATTTGGGTAGAATTGCTATTTTGATTATATCAGTTCTTCCAATTCAGGAACATGGGATGTCCTTCCACTTTTTTGTGTCATTTTCAATTTCTTTTTTTAGCTTCTCATAGTTTTCCTTGTGGAGGTCTTTAACTTCTTTGGTTAGATTTACTCCTAAATATCTTATACTTTTGGTGGCTATGGTAAATGGAATAACTTTTTTCAGTTCTGTCTTAGTCTGCCTGCTGGTCATATATAGAAATGCTATTGACTTCTGTATATTGATTTTATATCCTGCAACTTTACTGTAATCATGTCTTACTTCCAGTAACTTGTCCATGGAGACCATTGGGTCTTCTATGTATACAATCATGTCATCTGCGAATAGAGAGAGTTTCACCTCTTCTTTTCCTATT
>NW_006208857.1:977774-1025223 GCF_000334495.1 Tupaia belangeri chinensis
GTTTTATTGTTTGAGGTCTTAGATTTAGATCTTTGATCCACCTTGACTTGATTTTTGTCAAAGGTGAGAGGTAGGGGTTCAGATTCAGCTTTCTGCAAGTGGAAATCCAGTTTTTCCAGCACCAGTTACTGAAGAGGTTTTCCTTTTCCCACTGGATTGACTGGTACCCCTAGTCAAAAATCAGTTGACTGTATGTTTGGGAATTTATTTCTGGGGACTCTATTCTGTTCCAATGGTGGACATGTCTGTTTATGTGCCTGTACCATGCTGTTTTGATTACCACAGCTTTGTAGTATATTTTTGGGTCAGGGAGTGATATGCTGCCCACTCCACTCTTCTTGTGTAGAATTGCTTTGGCAAAATGGGGTCTTCTTAAATAAGACTCCCAAAGCACAGTTGATAATCCCCAAAATAGACAAGTGGGATTACATCAGACTAAGAAGTTTCTGCATGGCAAAAGACACAGTAATTAGTGTGAATTGACAGCCCTCAGAATGGGAAAATATTTTTGTAAATTATGCATCAGATAAGGGATTGATAGCCAGAATACAGAAGGAACTCAAGCCTTCTGGAAAAAAGATGATCAACCTTACTAAAAGATGAGAGAAGGAGTTGAAAAAAACACCCTCTAAAGATGACTATCCGAATAGCCAAAAGGCATATGAAAAATGCTCAACATCCCTCATTGTAAGGGAAATGCAACAAATCAAAACAACATTGAGATACCACCTAACCCCAGTCAGAATGTCTAAGATTAAAAAAACAAAAAATGGTAAGTGTTGGTGGGGGTGTGGTGAAAGGGGAACTCTTTTACACTGCTGGTGGGAATGTAAATTGGTCCAGCCACTGTGGAGAACAATTTGGAGATTCCTCAAAAATATACAAATAGAACTACCATATGCTCCAGCAATCCCACTCCCTGGTATCTACCCAAAGGACAGAAGAATTCTTCATTGGAAAAGTGCTTGCACATCGATGTTTACTGTGGCACTATTCATGATTGCTAAAACATGGAACCAACCCAAATGCCCCTGTACGGATGAATGGATTGAAAAACTGTGGCACATATACTCTATTCAGCCAAAAAAAAAAAAACAAAACAAAAACAAACAAACAAAAAACCAACCAAACAAACAAAAAAACCAAAAAATCAAAAACAAAAACAAAACAAAAAACAAAACACAAAACCCTGGCTTTTGACAGAAAGTGGAAGAATATGGAAAATTTACTGCTGAGCGAAGCAAGCCAGGCTATGAAGGCAGAGCATTGGCAGGATGGGGAGGTGTGGTGTTATTGATTGAAGATATTTTGATCAACTGGACTGGGGAGAAATGTTCAGATATTGAAATGTTCACTTTGTAAGCTAAATAATGTGTTTGAATGTGTATATATATATATATAAACATAAGGGCATACCCAGTGTTCGTCTTTAATAGTCTGGTTATCTCGCTCACCATTGCATCTGTATTCAACCACTTTGTATCAGATGATAAGATCTCATTCCTTATTGCTGAGTAATATTCCGTAGTGTTCAGTGTGCTCTAGCAATATACAATAAATGTGAATGAGAAATCCTAACAAGAAGAGAAGGAAGGGCAAAGGTGTCACCTTTGTCACCTTTGTCACACCCCCTCCCCCCACTCAGGTCTCTCCCGTATCTGCTGGCCTGGAGGATCCAGGTAGCTCTAGGAGGGCTCAAGTGGCCAGAGGACTGCTGGCTGTTGAGGAATCTGTCCTTAATGTAACCTAGAAGAATGCGCCAGAGCATTCTCTGATCTGAAAAGCTCTGAATGTTCTAGGCTATTTTAGCCCAGATTCTAGACTGGTGGATCTTACTGAGCTTTTTGGGAATCAGAAGGCTCCATTGCAAATCTAAGGGAGATGTTGATCTTTTTAGAAAATGCATGTGTTGTGAGAAGAATTTCAGGAAGTTAGTGGGCTCTGGGGATCCAGGAACCCCCATTGATCTTCCTTTAGAAAATGTATGTGTTGTGGGACCAGCTGATGATCAGTTAACGTAATGGGTATGTCACTGGACTCCCATGTAGTCGACTGTGGTTCTAGTCTCGGACTCGGTGGCTTAAACTCATGCTGGGCGTGTGTGCGTGCGTGCCGAAGGTCCCGAGAGGAGAATGGAGGAGAAGGGATTGCGGCGTGACCATCCCCCCTGGGGGGGTGATTTCTCTCTTTCTGTCTCTCTGTCTTGCTATAGTGCACGCGCCCTATAGCAAGAAAAAACCTCTAAAAAAAAAAGAAAAAAAAAGAAAAGAAAAGAAAATGTATGTGTTGTGAGTGGAGTTTCAGAGAGTTAGTGGGCTCTGGGGACCCAGGAGCCGCATGGCTAATGGGGGTCCCTACTCCTGCTCCCTGCTTGTTAGCTGCTCAGAAGCTCCAGGTCCTCGGAGGCTTTGCTGCCCTTGAGGAGGCTGACGTGTCCACTTTGGTTGAGCTTTCTGGAGCGGGAGGAAGGACGCAGGGTAACATTTCTTTTCGCCAGAGAAGTAACATAACCCTCGAAGACGTGCGGAGGGCTGTCTTGTGAGGGATAGCAGACTTTCCTTTTGTGAAACTATCTGAGAAAGACAGTAATGGATATGGATGATGAATGTAATCTCGAGACAGCCCTTTTGGGCTGGAACCGCCATCTTCCAGTAATTCACCAAAATGAAGAACACAAAGGGGAAGAGGAGAGTCACGGATATATGTTCTCGAGGCCTTTTAGAAAACATGGAGTGGTTCCTTTGGCGACATATATGCGAATCTACAAGAAAGGTGACATTGTAGACATCGAGGGAATGGGTACTGTTCAAAAGGAATGCCCCACACGTTACCATGGCCAAAATGGAAGGGCTTACAGTGTTACCCAGCATGCTGTTGGCATCGTTGTGAACAAGCAAGGTAAGGGCAAGATTCCTGCCAAGAGAATCAATGTGCGTACTGAGCACATGAAGTACCCTAAGAGCAGAGAGAGCTTCCTAAAACGTGTGAAGGAAAATGAGCAGAAAAAGAAGCCAAAGAGAAAGGGACCTGGGTTCAGCTGAAGCGCCAGCCTGCTCCACCCAGAGAAGCCACTGTGTGAGAACCAATGGAAAGGAGCCTGAGCTTCTGAAACCTATTCCCTATGAATTCATGGCATGATGGGTGTTAAAAATAAACTAAACTATGGTCTATTAAAAAAAAAAATGTAATCTCAAGACAGAGATCATCTCCAAATTGCCTCAGTTTGAGGGGTCCGAATGAAAACACTCCACTCTTTGGAACTGTTTCCGAAAGCAGCTCTCCTATACCCTCTTTGGTTGATTTCTGATGGCCCTGAAATAGCTGTGGAAGTTTTTGTTTTTTTTTTTTTTTTTGAGAGGTTTTTCACTATAGGGCATGTGCGCTCGCCAGACAGACAGAGAGAGACATAGAGACAGAAAGCAAGAAATCACCCCCTAGGGGGGATGGTCACGCCACAATCCCTTCTCCTCCATTCTCCTCTTGGGATCTTGGGCACGCACGCACATGCGCCCGGCGTGAGTTCTAAGCCACCGGGTCCGGGACGCGAACCGCGGTCGACTACGTGGGAGTCCAGTGACATAGCCATTACGCTAACTGCTGGTTCCCCCCCCTTTTTTTTTTGAGGCTCTGGAAGTTTTCAGAGGCTAGGCAAAACATTTTAGAGATTCCACAAACTCATGGCGGCTTGCTTCTAAAACTGAAACAAATTAATCTATATCTCTTTAAGGCAGGCATTGAGAGGGGTTTTCTTTCTTTCTTTTTTCTTTCTCTCTCTCTCTCTCTCTTTCCTTCTTTCTTCTTTCTTTTTTTCTTTCTTTCTTTTTGAGAGAGTTTTTTGCTCTAAGACGTGTGCACTTGCCGGAGAGACAGAGAGAAAGAAAGTGAGAAATTACCCCCCTGGGGGAATGGTCACACTGCAATCCCTTCTCCTCTAATCTCCTCTCGGGATCTTGGGCACACACGCATACGCTCTTGGCATGAGGTTTAAGCCTCTGGGTCCAGGACTCGAACCAAGGTCGACTATATGAAAGTCCAGTGACGTAAACATTACACCATCTGGTCTTATCTTTTTCTTTAAAAAAAAAAAAGAATTATTTTGTTTAATTTTATTCATCATCATCATCATTATTTTTCATTTAAACAGAGAAAAAGAAAGAAGGAAAGTGAGAAAGCAAGCCACCAGGTCCAGAACTGTGGTCTGCCATGAGAGAGTCCAGCGCCTTAACCACCACACCACCTGCTGGCCCTAAAAGGGGCTTTCTCTGGGTGGGATGCTATGTATTTGCTCAACAAATAGTTATTTAATGCATATTGGAAAATAACTTTTTTAAAATTTGGGGGAAACTTTTGGCGTCCCCCCTTTTTTGGGGGGGAGAGAGATTTTTGCTATAGGTCGCATGTGTTCACCAGAGACAGAGAGAAACAGAAAGCAAGAAATCACCCCTCAGGAGGCATGGACATGCCACAATCCCTTCTCCAGTCTCCTTTCAGGATTTTGGGCACACGCGCACATGTGCCTGGTGTGAGTTTTAAGCTGCTGGGTCTGGGACTCGAACCGCAGGTACTACATGAGAGTCCAGTAGTGTAACCATTACTCCACCTGCTGGTCCTTGGTATCCTTTATTTTCAGACGAGTTATGTAAGGAGTTGTCAGAAACTGGGCTTTGTATGAGAAAAAACAAAAACAAAAACAAAGAGGCCAGCTGGTGGCCTGGTGGCTAAAGTGACGGGCCCAGGATCCCACATGGCTAACCATGTGGTTTGAGTGCCGGATCTGGGACTCGAAAACCACACCGTGTGCGTGTGCTCTAAATCCCAAAAGGAGGCAGAAATGGTGAAGGGATCAGAAGCGTGGTGCTTCCTCACTTTCTCTTCCCCTCTCGGCCTCTCTCTAGAAAACACGTGCACACTATAGCAAACAAACAAAGGATGAAAGGACAAAGTGCAGAGCAATCTAATAAGGTAGAGATGAGAAATAAGAGTGATTCCATCAAGACCATTGTTTTCTTTTTTGGGGGAGAGATTTTTGCTATAGGGCGCGTGCACTCGCCAGACAGACAGAGAGAGACATAGAGACAGAAGGCGAGAAATCACCCCCCAGGGGGGATGGTCACGCCGCAATCCCTTCTCCTCCATTCTCCTCTCGGGATCTTGGGCACGCACGCACACGCGCCCGGCGTGAGTTTTAAGCCACCGGGTCCGGGATGCGAACCGCGGTCGACTACGTGGGAGTCCAGTGACATAGGCATTACACTAACTGCTGGTCCCAAGATCATTGTTTTAATGGAGGCTATTCAAAAAGCACAGGAGGCTTAGCAGAAGAACCAACATCTTCCAGGCATCCGAGAATGACTTCACAGAGGAGGTAGCGTTCGCGCTGTGGTTTGCTGGAGGAGAAGACGTCTGACTGGGGGCCTGCCCATGTTCGTGCCAGGCTGCAGGAGTGGTGCCAAGCTGGTCAGTGCAGTGTGGGGCCAGGTCAAAGGCAGAGCGGGGCCTGAACCGATAGGAGGATGTGGCCTCTTTTCCTAATTCGCACCAAAGCACAGTATAGGCTACCAGGTCTGGTATGTGAGCAAAAGCATGGGCCTACAAGAAAGCAAGATGTGGGGCGCAGATAGTGTAGCAGGTGTGTTGCTGAACTCCCACATGGCCAGCCATGGTTCGAGTCCTGCACCTGATGGCTTGAAACTCATGCTAGGCTCCACTCCTGGGTATTTACACAAAGAATAAGAAAACAGCCGGGAAAGTGCTTGCACATCTATGTTTACTGTGGCGTTATTCACAATTGCTGAGACATGGAACCCACCCAAATGTCCATGAACAGATGAGCGGATTGAAAAAATGTGGCACAGGGCCAGCAGGTGGCATGGTGGTTAAGAGTGCTGGACTCCCACATGGCCAACTGCGGTTCGAGTCCCAGATCTGGTAGCTCGCTTTCTCACTTTTCCTCTCTCTCTCTGTCCCTCTCTTGTCAAATTAATTAATTAATTAATTAATTAAAGTTCAATAAAATAATTCTTAAAAAAAAAAGAGGAAAAGATGGGACCAGCAGTTGGCGTAATGGCTATGTCATTGGACTCCCATCTAGGTGACCGTGGTTCGTGTTCCAGACCCAGTGGCTTAAATTCACGCCGGGTGTGTGTGCGTGCGTGCCCAAGATCCCGAGAGGAGAATGGAGGAGAAGGGATTGTGGTGTGGTCATCCACCTGGGGACTTGGGAGTGAGTCATTGCTCTCTATCTCTCTGTCTCTCTCTCTGTCTTTCTGGAGAGCCCACATGCCCTATAGCAAAAAAACAAAAACAAAAACCTCTCCAAAAAAAAAAAAAGGAAAAAGTGTGGCACATATACTCTATGGAATACTGCTCAGCCGTAAAAAAACAATAAGTCCCTGGCATTTGATAGAAAGTGGATGAATATGAAAGAGTTTCTGCTGAGTGAAGCAAGCCAGGGTGTGAAAGAGAGGCATTGCATATCCCCATTTAATACATACCCACTGCCCACACTCTGTGACGGACGCTGAAAGAGTGATGTAGACACACGCCTGGAAAATAGTTACAGATACTGGAGCTGGTGTGAGAAGAGGGTGAGAGAAGGCGGAGAATGACAGGAAGGGAGTCAAGGAGAAAAATAGAGAAGCAAGACATTTATTGGACACAGAAATGGATGATTATTTGTTGATGATAATGTGTGTGGTATAGAAAACTGGACTGGTGCGAAGTGTATTTATGGTGGGTAAATTCACTTTACAAGTTGTAGTGGTGTATAGTGATTGAATGTGTAAAATAAATTAAGATTTAAAAAAACGAAGAAGAAAAAGAAAAAGAAAATCCTCACAGGCAAGCGACCAGCAGATGGCGTAATGGCTGCATTGCTAGACTTCCATATGGCCTCGGTTTGAATCCCAGACTCATGGCTTGAAACTCTTGCCAGGCGTGTGTGCGTGTGTGCCCAAAATCCTGAGAGGAGAATGGAGAAGAAGGGATTGTGGCGTGGCCATCTCCCCAGTGGGTGATTTCTTGCCTTCTGTCTCTGTCTCTCTGGCGAGCACATGTGCTTTGCAGCCCTTCTTGCCCCTACTTCCGCCTGCTCCGCCCTGAAATCAGGGAAAACTTCTCAGCGTTCAGCACAGGGCCTGCCAAGTAGCTGAGCGTCAGAAATACCGGTTACCACGGCCACCCTAATAATGGCCGCATCAGCTGTCATCACTACCTAGTTACAGGTCCTGTCACAACAGTACCCCTACTGCCATCGGTGACTGTGTCTACAGCTCAGGAACAGAGCTCGAAACCACAGAGGGGACAGGCTGGGGCTGTGGTTTGGGTGGTGGAGACGCAGTTGAAGGCAGAAGGCTTGGCTGCAGCAACATTTGAGTGAGAGGCACTTACCAGGCCAGCGCCAGGCTCTGGGGATGGCAGGCTCAGTGTCGACAGTGCTGGGTTCGAATTCTGGGTGCCTCCACTTCTGGTCTGAAGGCCTGGGCTGCAATGGCCAGGTCTCCTCCGAGGGCTTCACGGAGCCTGTCATTGTCATGAAGGCCCAGTCACACTCGCCTTTGTCCAAATTTCATCTGAACACCAGCGAGGATCCTGCTCCTTTTTTGAGTCCATTCCTGTGAAAATTTTGCCCATCAAAAAAGATCACCCTGGGACCAGCAGGTTGGTGTGGTGGTTAAAGTGCTGGACACTCCCACATGGCCAACCACAGTTCAAGTCTTGGACCTGGTGGCTTGCTTTCTCACTTTCTCTCTCTCTCCAGTCAAATTAAAAATAAATGAATAAATAAAATTAAATAAATAATTCTAAACAGAAGAAGAAAAATATCACCCTGACACTGACACTTCACTCTGAGCTGTTATCTACCCATGGCTTCTCCTTCCAAAGCCGAGCCTCATCTGTCACCGTGGCTTCCCAGTCTGCAGTCAGCTGTTGGTGTCCTCTGGACTCAGCACTCTCCCGGATATCCCCAGAGAGTCCCAGACTATCCCCACTGTGAAGTACCGGAGCACTGCGTGGTGTCTTAGCTCAAATCAACGCGATCCAACCCCTTTTGCTATTTCACTGAGGCAACTGGAGGATGCCTACATTTTATTTCCCTGGGTTATTTTTCTTTGCCTGTTATAACATTTTCTTTTTCTCTTTCTTTCTTTCTTTTTTTTTTTTTTTTTTTACAAAAACACTGTTTTCCAATTTTTTTTTTTATTTTTTTTTTTCATTTTATTTTAATTTGACCAGAGAGAGATACAGAGAGAGAAAGAGAAAGAGGGAGAGTGAGAAAGCAAGCCAGCAGGTCTAGGACTCGAACTGTGGTCGGCCACATGAGAGTCTCCAGTGCCTTAACCACCATGCTACCCCCTGGTCTCTGTTATAACATTTTCAATGTGGCAGGGTGCAGAGACACCCGAAGGAGGTTTGATTTTATGAATCTGCTTTTCATTTTGAATTATAATTATTATAATTAAAACATATAGTTAAACAATTTTTTTGAGAGAGAATTTTTTTGCTCTAGGGTGCGTGCACTCACCAGAGTAAGAGAAAGAGACAGAGAAACAGAAAGTGAGAAATCACCCCTCAGGGGGATGGCCTTGTCTCAATCACTTCTCCATTGTCCTCTCGGGATCTTGGGCACGCACGCACATGAGCCCCGTGTGTTTCAAGCCTCTGGGTCCAGAACTTGAACTGCAGTCAGCCATGTGGGAGTCCAGTGCCTTAACTATGCCACTTGCTGGTCCCAAAATATATAGGTTGTAAGTGTACAGTTTGGTGAGTTTTCACATTTACATATATTCATGGAACTACTATTTCAATAAAATGATAGAATAGTTAAATAACTTTACGAAGTTTCTTCATTCCTTTTTCCAACCTGTCCCCCCAACCCCACCAAATATAACACTGTTCCAAATTTTATCGCCGTAGATTAGTTTTGCCCATGCTAGAACTTTATGTAAATCTGAATTATTATTATTATTTTATTTGCTACAGGGCATGTGTGCTTGCCAGATGGAAGCAGATGAAGAGAGGGAGAGAGACGGAGCTGAGAAATCACCCCTTGGGGGGATGGAGGGAGAACAACATTGCCTGTCCTCTCGGGGTTTTGGGCACGCATACACATGTCCCCGCTGTGTCTCTTTTTTTGGGGGGAGAAGTTTTTGCTGGCCAGAGAGACAGAGATAGAAAGTGAGAAATTACCTCCCCCCCACCCAGGGGAGATGGCCACACCGCAATCCCTTCCCCTCCATTCTCTTCCCAGGATCTTGGGCACGCACATGCACCCAGCATGAGTTTAAGCCACCGGGTCCGGGACTTGAACCGCAGTCGTCTACATGGGAGTCCAACGACATAGCCACTACACTAACTGCTGGTCCCAGGCTTGGAGATTTGAATAGAGGAGGGGTGAGTACTCATTGTACGGCGGGAAAGAACAATCTGGCCAAAAAAAAAGGATTGCCCAGGCAGGCAGAGGGCGGGTGGAGAACCGCCCACATGGAGAACTGCCACGGCGCTCATTTAGCTACACACGTGGAGAAGGAAAGAGTCCTGTTCATCCAGGATGGGATGTTTCCAGAAAGGTGTAATTAAAGTTCAGAGAGGATGGGGCCGGTCGGTGGCATGGCAGTACTGTGGTTGGACTCCCACATGGTCAACCGTGGTTTGAGTCCTGGACCTGGCAGCTTGCTTTCTCACTTTTCCTCTCTCTGTCTCTCTCTCTGGTCAAAATAAAAAAATAATACTACTAATAAATAAAAATGAACATAAAATGCTAAGAGAAGCAAGGGCGTTTATAGTATTGACAAAAGAGCGATGAAAACAGTGAACTGTCGGCTCCAAGATGGGCAGAAAGGGAAGTGAAACTGGAAGGGCCGATGACTGCAGACCAGTAGAGGAGGCAGCGGCCTGCAGGCCTGAGGGAAAACAGGCTTGTGGGGTGGTTGAGCAAGAAGTGGAGGCTGTGGCCAAAGGTTCCGTGTCTGTAGGCTCCTGGGAGAAATAGCACGATTGTACTGGGGATTATAAACATGTGCTTCATAAACTGTTGAAAAGTATACCAATATGTGTTGTTTTGCTAAGCTCCTCGAGGCCAGGAATCTTGTCTCAGACATGCGTCTCCCTACCACGGTGCCCGATGCCTAATACGGGTCTGCATCTGAATGTTAGAGGATGAAGGAATGAGCTGATTTCCCTTGTGAGCTCTGGTGGGACCAGCAGGTAGCATGGTGGTTAAGGCACTGGACACTCCCACGTGGCTGGCCACAGTTCGAGCTCTGGACCTGGTGGCTTGTTTTCTCTCTCTCTTTCTAATCTAATTAAAAATAAATGAATGAATAAATAAAGTTAAATAAATAATTATTTTTAAAAAATGGAGTTGGGTTCCAGGAGCAGCAGGTGTAATGGTTTTGTTACTGGACTCCCACATAGTTGACCATGGGTTGAGTCCCAGACTAACAGCTTGAAACTCATGCTGGGCATGTGTGCATGCGTGCCCACGATCCCGAGAGGAGAATGGAGGAGAAGGGATTGTGGTGTGGCCATCCCCTGGGGGGTGATTTCTCTCTTTTTGTCTCTCTGACTCTCTAGTGAACACATGCACCCTTTCTCTCAAAAAAAAAAAAAAAAAAAAGGTTGGGTTCTGAGGCCGGTGGTGGCACAGTGGTAATGCAATAGCACCCACGTGGTAAAGGTTGTGGGCTCCTGCCTGAGAACTTCTCTGAGCACACGGCATGGCTTCACAGGACGTGATGTGGCTCAGCTAGGACTAGGGTGGATCGGATCGTGGCGTGGAGACCTTGCTGGGTCTCTCTCTCTCTTCCCTCTCTCCTCTCCCCCTTTCTATCTCTTTCTCATAGAAGAAATATGTAAACTTTAGGAGAAAAAGATTTAAGTTCTGTGAGGATTTTCAGCACTTTTTAGTCTAGAAAATAGTTAATCCTTCAATGTTCTTATACACGAAATATTGTGCAAGACTCTTTTTTGTTTTTATTTGGAGAGATTTTTCGCTATAGGGCGCGTGCACTCTCCAGACAGACAGAGAGAGACATAGAGACAGAAAGCAAGAAATCACCCCCCAGGGGGGATGGTCACGCCGCAATCCTTTCTCCTCCATTCTCCTCTCGGGATCTTGGGCACTTACGCACATGCGCCCAGCGTGTTTTAAGCCACCGGGTCCAGGACGTGAACCGCGGTCGACTATGTGGGAGTTCAGTGACATAGCCATTACGCTAACTGCTGGTTCCCAAGACTCTTGTACACAGAACAGTTGCCCCCAAATGGAAGAGACTGGCAGTCAAGTACACGTGCACACACACACACACAGTCACACACACAAACACACACAGTCACAGTTCCCCAGAGCAGAAACCCGTGAGCTGAACCTCCCTGAGAACCATTGCTAGCTCGGGCAGGGAAAACTGAACTATAACTAGCAGACTGAGGGAGGCTCAGTGTGGACGAGTCTGAGAGATAAAAACTCCAGGGGGTGGGGCCGGCAGGTGTTGTGGTGGTTAAAGCACTGGACTCTACGTGGCTAACATGGTTCAAGTCCTAGACCTGGTGGCTTGCCTTCTCACTTTCCCTCGCTCTCTCTCTCTTAAATTAATAATAATAATAAAATTAATTAAAATAATTCTTTTAAAAAGAAAACAACTCCAGGGACCAGCAGATGGCATGATGGTTACATCACTGGATTCCCACGTAATAAACCACGGTTCGAATTTCACACCCAGCGACTTAAAGCTCATGGTGGGAGCGTGTGGATGCATGCCCAAAATCCCGAGAGGAGAATGCAAGAGAAAGGACTGTAGTGCGGCCTCCCCTTGGGGGTGAGTTCTTGCTTTCTGTCTCTGTCATTTAAATTTGACCAGAGAAGGGCAGAGTGAGAGAGAGAGAGAAGGAAAGTAAGAAAGCAAGCCACCAAGCCTGGGACTTGAACCACAGTCTGCCTCGGGGGAGTCCAGTGCCCTTAATCACCATGCCACCTACTGGCCCCTCTTCAATGAATTTTACGCCCTGGAGTTCTGCTGTGTTCTCACAGCGAGAAGCAGAGAAAAACCCCTTCCTGCTTCTGTGACGGGAGGGAGAAGGACCCATGTGGAAACAGCGGGGCGTTCTCTTTTCTGTTAGTTTTGAGATGTACCCTCAAACTACTCAGGTGGTCCCACCTGCTGGGGTCTTCCCAGAGCCCGAGGAGGTAGGGAAGGACCCAGCCCAGCCGACTGCAGCCTCCCCTACAGAGTGAGGGAGATACGCACTCCAGCCTCTCTAGCCATTCCCGCTCGCCCACAAGGGGAAAGGGCAAGGAGCCCGGCGAAGTTCACAGCCAGAGCCCTGCAGCCCAAGGACAGTGGGTCCTTCCTGTTCCCACAGGCTTCCGTCACATGGCCAGCTCACCGCAGTCCCCCCAGCGCATCGTGTTCCGCTCTCAGGGCCTTGATGGGTAATGTAGACAGTACGCGAGAATAAGAGGGTACTGTAAGCAGAGAGATGCGAATTCTGAAAGAGACAGTCCCAGGGCTTAGCAGTCACAGGAGATGGACCCCACATGGGGACGACGCAGTTCAGATCCTGGCTCCGGTGTCTGGAACGTGTCAGGTTGCGAGCGTGGGTGCCTGAGGTCCCGGCGGGATGGAGAAATGGAGGAGGGTTGGCAGCGTGACCACTCCTGTCAGGGTGCTTTCTTCCTCTCCTCCCTTTGTCTTTTTCTGGTGAGCACATGTGCCCTCTGGGAAATTAAAAAAAAAAAAAAAAAAAGTGTGGAGATCAAAAACACTAAGAAAATTGAAGAATGCTGCTTCCTTTTGGCCGGAACCACCATCTTCCAGTAATTCACCAAAATGATAAACCCAAAGGGCAAGAGGAGAGGCACCAGATATATGTTCCCTAGGCCTTTTAGAAGACATGGAGTGGTTCCTTTGGCAACATCTATGCTAATCTACAAGAAAGGTGACATTGTAGACATCAAGGAATGGGCACTGTGCAAAAAGGAATGCCCCACACGTTACCATGGCCAAACTGGAAGAGTCTGCAGTGTTACCCAGCATGCTGTTGGCATTGTTGTGAACATACAAGGTAAGGGCAGGATTCCTGCCAAGAGAATCAATGTGTGTATTGAGCACATGAAGTATTCTAAGAGCAGAGAGAGCTTTCTAAAACGTGAGAGGGAAAATGACCAGAAAAAGGAAGAAGCCAAAGAGAAAGGGACCTGGGTTCAGCTAAAGCGCCAGCCTGGTCCACCCAGAGAAGCCACTGTGTGAGAACCAATGGAAAGGAGCCGGAGCTCCTGGAACCTATTCCCTATGAATTCATGGCATGGATGCTAAAAATAAACTAAACTATGGTCTATAAAAATGTTTGCCTTAATTGAGTAGAAAAGAAAAAAGAATTGAAGAATGCCTTTTATGGACTTATTAGTAGAGTGGCCATAGCGGGGTGGGGGGCGGGAAGAATCTCTGAGCTTAGAGATATGTCAGTAGAGGGGCCGACAGGTAGTGTGGGGGTTAAGGCGCTGGACTTCCACATGGCCGACCGTGGGTGGAGACCTGAAACTGGCAGCTTGCTTTCTCCCTTTCCTTTTCTCTCTGTCCCTCTCTGGTGAAATTAACAGTTAATTAACTCATTAATTAAATTAAAAATAAATAATTCTTAAAAATAGAAAGGATGTGTCAATAGAAATTTCCAAAATGGAAAGCAAAAAACAAACAAAATGGCTAAATAAATAATTAATTAAATAAAAACAACAGGGCAGGCCAACCTAGTGGTGCGGTGGTTAAGGAGGCTGCATGGTTCAAGTCCTATACCTGGTGGCTTGAAAAACACACCGGGTGGGCCAGCAGGTAGTGTGGTGGTTAAGGTGTTGGATCCCACATGGCCAATCCCAATTACAGTTCAAGTCCTGGAGCTGGTGGCTTCTTACTTTCCCTCTCTCTCTCTGTCTCTCTCTGTGACCTACAGCAAATTAAAATAATAATAATAATAATAGGGCCAGCAGGTGGCATGGTGTATAAACTTGCTGAGTTCCCACATGGCTGACCATGATTAGAGTCCCGGACCTGGCGGCTTGCTTTCTTTATTTCCCTTTCTCTCTCTCTCTGGTCAAATTTTAAAAAAATAATAACAAATGGATTTAGATAAGTAAAGAATTCTTTTAAAAATAAATGAAATAAAATAAATAATTATTTTAAAAGGGAAAAAGAAAATGAAAAACACACGGTGCAGCTGTGTGTGCATGCCTAAAATCTTGAGAGGAGGGTGGAGGGGAAGGGGTCATGGCATTGCCAACCTCGTGTGTGACCATCCCCCTTGGGGGGTGCTTTTTCACTTTACCTCTTTCTCTGGCTCTCTCATTCTCTCTAGTGAGCATAAGCACCCTATAGCAAAATCTGCAAAACAAAACAAAACAAAAAAGAAAAGAAAAACACCAGGTAGCATGTGTGTGCGCCCAAAATCCTGAGAAGAGAATGCAGGAAAACAGATTGCAGGGGGGGCCATCCCCTCTGGGGATACTGTCTCACACTCTCTGTGTCTCTCTCTAGTGAGTGCACATGCCCTATAGCAAATTTCAAAACAAAATAAGGCAAAACAAACGCAGAAATAAAACAGTGCCAGCCGGTGACGTGGTGGTGAGGGTGACTGGATCGCACATGGCCAGCTGTGTGGTTTAAGTCCCAGACCTGGTCAGAAAACACACCGGGCACCATATGTGTGTGCACGCCCCAAATCCCAAGAGGAGTGAGAAATGGAGACGGGATTGTGTGTGACCACTCCCCTTGGGGATTGCTTTCTCCCTTTCCCTCTGTCTACGTCTTGGGGAGCACACATGCTCTCTGGCCAATTAAACAAACAGAACGGACCGTCCCACAGACAACTCTGACAAGCATACATATGTGTACTGGGAATACCGGAATGAGAGAAAGAAAGAAAGAGAAAGAGAAGCAGTCGGGCGTTGCTCAGCAACGGGGGTGTAGTCTGAGCAATGGTAGGCGACTTCGTCATGGTGCAGACATTCCAGTAGGTGCCGACACAAACCCACATGGTCTAGCCTGTGCACTCCCAGGCCACGGTGTGTTCAGTGGCTCCTAGACCACGAGCAGAACGTCACCGTACTGGGGACCGTAGGCGGTGGGCACCCAGATCAGTACTAATTTAAACAGGGGAGGTACAGTGAAAATGCAGCATTAGCGATCGACAGCGGCATACCCGTGTAAGGCGCCGACTGCGAGCAGCGCTTGCGGGACAGAAGCTGCTCTGGGTGACAGTGAGTGAACGTGAAGGCCTAGGACCTCACCCTACACGATGTAGGCTGCATACACACTGTACACTTGGGCTGTGCTAAATTCATTTCTGAAATTTCTTTGTAATTATAAATTACACTTGGCTTATTGTAATTTCCCCTCCTAAAGTTTATTTATTCCACGTCTTAGTCTGTCCCTGCAATGCTGACGGAAATACCTGAGACTGTATACATTTATAAGGAAAGAGAGGTTGGGGGTCAGCGGGTGGCATGGAGTTTCAGGCAGCTGGAGCCCACATGGCCAGCTGCATAGTTAGAGGCCTGGACCGGGCAGCCTGAAAAACATGCTGGGCGCGTGTGTACACGCCCATAATCCTGAAAGGACAACGGAGGAGAGAGAGCGGCATGGCCATCCCCTCTGGAGGGTGCTTTCTCCTTCCTCCTGCCCTCTCTTTTATCTCTCTGGTGAGCACATGTGCCCTCTGGCAAAAAAAAAAAACCTCCAAAAAAAAAATTAGAGACAGACAGAGACAGTGAGAGGGAAAGTGAGAAATCACGCCCCAGGGGAGATGGCCACGCCACAATTCCTTCTCCATTCTCCTCCTGGGATCTTGGGCACGCATGTACTCACGTCTGGCATGATTTTCAAGCCACCGAGTCTGAGACTCTAACTGCGGTTGGCCATGTGGGGGTCCAGCAACATAACCCTGCACCATCTGCTGGCCTGTTTATTTGTGCATTGAGGTTTATTTGGCTCACAGTCGGGATGCTGAGTGCGGGGACCAACTTGCGGTGGTCTGCAGCACGGCAGGGACAAGTCCTTGAGCAGAGCAGCTGTCCAGAGTTTCCTCTGTGCTCGTCTGTATCCGCGTCCCTCTACCTGCCTTCCGTCTTCCCCTTCCACACACAGAACCAAACCATGGGGGCCACCCTCATGACTACCACACCCCCAAGGTCCCACCCTAGGGCACAATGACGGGATCGCATTTTCCCTTAACCCTTTACAGTTCAACCATTTTCTAAACCATGGGTGAAAGAGAGAGAGAGAGAGAGACAGAGAGAGACAGCACCCCCGGTAGTGTGTGCTGCAATCCGTCCCTGGCTTCACCCAGCCTGGATTGTGGGCATGCACATACCCAGAGTATGCAGGAAGGTCTCTGGATCAAATCCCAAGGCCTGGGACCAGCAGTTGGTGTAATGGCTATGTCACTGGACTCCCATGTAGTCGACTGTAGTTCGCGTCCCGGACCCGGTGGCTTAAAACTCATGCCGGGCACATGTGCGAGCGTGCCCAAGATCCCGAGAAGAGAATGGAGGAGAAGGGATTGTGGCATGGCCATCCCTGGGGGGTGATTTCTCGCTTTCTATCTCTCTCTCTCTCTCTGTCTGGCGAGCGCACATGCCCTAAAGCAAAAACCTCTCAAAAAAACAAAACCCAAGGCCTTCCCATGGAGGTCTGCCTTGCAGAACAGCCCCCGTTGTTGTTCTGCCACCATCAGTCTCTCTGTAAAGTTTACTTTGTAAACGTCAATGTTTTTTTTTTTTTTGGTAATAACACTTAGCTTGAAACAGTCTATTTTACAGCTGTACAAAATAGTTCCTTTATATCCGTATTCTATAAGCTTTTTCCTATTTCAAAATTTTAAATTATTTTTATTTTTTAAACCTTATTTTATTATTATTATTATTTTTTATTGCCAATGGGCACTTTCATTCTCTAGAGAGAGACAGACAGACAGATGGACAGGGAGAAAACGCCTGCAATGGGGTGTGGTCATGCCACAAGCCCTTCTCCTCTATTTCTCCCTTCTGTTGGGATTTGGAGCACAGACGCACTTGGAGTTTTTTAAATTTTTAATTATTTACTTATTTGTATTTGTTTATTTATTTATTTTAAATTATTTTATTGAAATGTATCCAATTATTTTAATTTGATGAGAATGGGACAGAGAGAGTGAGAAGGCAGGCTGCCAGGTCTGGGACTCGAACCATGGTCAACCATGTGGGAGTCCAGCACCCCTAACCACCACACTACCTGCTAGCCCCAGTATATATTTTTTTTAAGAGAGATTTTTGCTATAGGGTGCGTGTGCTCACTGGAGAGACCGAGACATGGGTGACTGTGGTTTGGGTCCCAGATCCAGAGGCTTGAGAATCACTCTAGGCACATCTGCGTGCCCAAAATCCCCGGGGAGAATGGAGAAGGGACTGCAGTGTGGCCATCCCCCGGGGTGATTTCACTTTCTCTTTCTGTCGCTCAGAGGACGCATGCGCCTTATGGCAAAAACCTAAAAAAAAAAAAAATAATCAATAAATAGAAGGGGAAACTGCTGTGTGGAGGGTGAGAAGAGGTATATGGGAACTCTGTACTTTCTTCTTTTTAAAAAAATAATTATTTTATCTAACTTTATTTATTTATTTATTTATTTATTTATTTATTTTAATTTGACCAGAGAATGAGAGAGTGAACGAGAGAAAGAGAGAGAGAGAGAAAGTGAGAAAACAAGCCACAAGATCCAGGACTCGAACTGTGGTCGGTCATGTGGGAGTCCTGCACTCTTAATTACCACGCCTTCTGCCGCCCCTACTGTCTGTACTTCCTGTACAATTGTCCTGTAAACCTAAAGCTGTGTAAAAGCCAAAATCTAGGGACCAGCAGGTGGTGTGGTGGTTAAGGTCTGGACTCCCACATGACTGACCACGGTTTGAATCCTGGACTTGGCAGCTTGTTTTCTCACCTTCCCTTGCTTGCTCTCTGTCTCTTTCTGCTTAAAAAAATAATAATGATAATAAATAAAAAATAAGTAAGTAAATATATTTTTAAAAATGTCTATAAGCCTTTTTTTCTTGCTGGAACCATAGAGGGCGTTCAAGGGAAAAAAAAAAAATGAAGGCTCCTGCTGTGCCAGAAACCCTTAAGAAAAAGCAAAGGAATTTTGCGGAGTTGACGATCAAGCGCCTGAGAAAGAAGTTTGCTCAAAAGATGCTCCGAAAGGCAAGGAGGAAGCTTGTCTATGAAAAAGCTGAGCACTATCATAAGGAATATAGACAGATGCACAGAGCTGAGATTCGCATGGAAAAGCTGGAGACTTCTCTGTACCTGCAGAACCCAAATTGGCGTTTGTCATCAGGATCAGAGGGATCAATGGAGTGAGCCCAAAGGTTCGAAAGGTGTTGCAGCTTCTTCGTCTTCGCCAGATCTTCAGTGGCACCTTTGTTAAACCCAACAAGGCCTCAGTTACCATGCTGAGAATTGTGGAACCATGTATTGCATGGGGGTACCCGAACCTGAAGTCAGTAAATGAACTGATCTACAAACGTGGTTACGGCAAAATCAATAAGAAGCGAATTGCTTTGACAGATAACTCTTTGATTGCTCGGTCTCTTGGTAAATTCGGCATCATCTGCATGGAGGATCTGATTCATGAAATCTATACTGTTGGAAAACGCTTCAAAGAAGCAAATAACTTCCTTTGGCCCTTCAAATTATCTTCTCCACGAGGTGGAATGAAGGAAAAGACCACCTGCTTTGTAGAAGGTGGAGATGCTGGCAACAGGGAAGACCAGATGGACAGACTTATTGGAAGGATGAACTAAGGTATCCACCATGATTATTTTTGTAATCCAGTCAGTAAACAGATTGTTTTCATACTGAAAAAAACACAAAAGTCCATAATTGAATAAGCAAAAGCAGGCCGCCCAGGTGGCATGCTGGTTAAGGTGCTGGATCCCATATGGCCGGCTGTGCTGTTTGAGTCCCAGACCTAGTGGCTTGAAAAACGCGCCAGGTGCCATGTGTGTGCATGCCCAGAATCCTCACAGGAGTATGGACGGGATTGTGATTTGGCCGCCCTCCCGGCCGCTGGTTTCTCACTTTTCCTCTCTCTCTCTCTCTCTCTGTCTCTCACTCAGCTGAGCACATGCACCCTGTAGCAAAAACTTAAAAACAAAGAACCAGCAATGACTTCCTCTCAGCTTCACGTCCACTTCCAGCTATTGTCGTGTTACTCTTCCCCTTTCATCGCCAACCTTCTCGAAAGAGTTGTCTGATACAGAAAATAGCAGTGCGTTCGCCGGATGCTTGCTACATGCCAATTGTGAACCCAGTGCATTCGCGGTACACGTCTAGGTTAGTACTATTACGGATTTGAGCCCCCAGCCAGAGGTACGATGAGTGTGAGTGCTTTGGCCAGGCTCACCCTGTTAGGAAGGGCGGATCCAGCGTCTGAGGGCGTGCAGTGGGGCCTCTCAGGGCGTGCTCTTGAGTTGCTGGACTCAGGGTTCCGTTTCCTCGGCAGAGGTGCGTGCGCAGCCCTGGGGGGTCCGTGCTGACCGTGCCTCCCGTGGCACAATTGGAAAGGTGTGCCGTGGCAGCGCAGCCGAGCCCCGCCGAGCCTCCTCCCACCCCATCTCCCCGCTGGATCAGTCCTCGCTGCAGTGGATTTAGAGCTCCCTTGTTCTAAACCCAGGGGACACCCACAGTCTTCGTCTCCTGTGACCACCCCTCCTTAAAACATTCTTGCCCAGACGTCTCGTTGCTGGGTTTTCTTCCTGCTTCTCTGGCAGTTCCTTCTCCGTCCTGTGCTGGGTCTTTCTCCTCTGCTTGGCCCTTATGCATAGGAGCCCCCCAGGGCCGTAGGTCCTCCTCTTTTGTCACCGCCTACTCGCTGCAGGGGACCTTGTCTACTCTGTCCTTCAGTTGTCCTCCAGAGAGCCAGGACTCTCAAATGTGGTCTCCGGTCTATTTAGCATCAACATTTCATTGTCTCGCAGGCACCTCTTACTCAGAGTACTCAAAACTGAAACTTTTGAGTCCTTTGCCACACTTAGTCCAAGCCTTTTTTATATATATATATATATAAAAAAATTAAAAAGATTTTTGCACCTCTGTCTCTCCAGAGCACATGCGTTCACTGGAGAGACAGAGAGACAGAAAGTGAGAAAGTGGGCGTCCTCCCTAGGGGGGGACGCCCACGCTGTGATCCCTCCTCCTCCATTTTCCCCTTGGGATTATGAGCATGCACACACGTGCCCAGCGTGAGTTTTAAGCTGCTGGGTCCGGGACTCGAACCGTGGTTGACTACGTGAGAGTCCAGCGATGTCACCGTTTCGCCATCTGCTGGACCCTATTTTGCTTTATGTGTAAAATATACATTCTAGTAGAGAAGAGCATGCACGTACGTATAGTTTAATGACTAATCATAAAGTGAAATGATTATGAAATTACCCCCTAAATGGAGAAACGGAACATCACTGGAAGTTCAGAGGTCACCCACTCTCCACTCACACCCGACTTCCTCCTCAGGGCAATGGCTGAACGACCTTGTGAGTAAATTAGTGTCACTCCTTATGTTCGGACCCCTAAATAATGCAGCTTAATTTTTTTAAACTTCACGAATAGAACTACGCTGTATGTTTTATTTTCTGTCTTAACTTTTTAAGAGAAGGAAAAATCCTTCCCCCACCCCCGTACACTCCTTGGTTCTCTGGCTAGGGCGTTGACAGTCAGACTGAGAGATTAAGACGAGAAAAACAAACAGAATGTATTAATGCATGCATTGTGCGTGTGTACCTGAGACAGCG
The DNA here is from genome assembly GCF_000334495.1 of Tupaia belangeri chinensis. Classification (NCBI taxonomy): domain Eukaryota; kingdom Metazoa; phylum Chordata; class Mammalia; order Scandentia; family Tupaiidae; genus Tupaia; species Tupaia belangeri. The sequence goes on from NW_006208857.1 coordinate 998,581, forward strand.
ATGAGTAACTCGGAACTGGTTCAACTTCACTTGCGTAACTTCTTCACAAAGAGCAGTGCGTGTAGAGAAGTGACCAAAGGAGCGGGTTTTAGCTCCCAAGACCAGCAGACTGTGGAGGGTTGGTGTGAGGGCGAGCTGGTGCAACGTACGAGTCGTTTTTAGCGAGGCGCGTTACTCTTGTATGCAGTAGGCTCCCCGGAACGCCGTCTCCTGGCTCAGAGTCTCCGGTGACTGAAAAACCCAAGTCTGCTTGTAGCAAAGTAGGTGGAGAGGGCAGGGAGCTTAATTTTATTTATGTTTTGCATCTGTTGTTTTGCAGTTGTCTTCAGCTCAAAATAATCCTTATGCCAAAGTGGCGTACTTTGGGGCGGTCTATTCTTTGTTTTGTTTCCACCAGAGGGTGTGCTCTTGCCAGAGACAGAGAAAGAAAGGAGGGGAGAGAGGGAGAGAGAGAGAGAGAGAGAGAAAGCTCTTTCAGTGGGGCGTGGTCACGCTCCAGTCCTTTTCCCTCCGCCCCTCCTTCCTGTCAGGATTTTGGGCATGCACGCACACAGGCCTGGTATGTCTTTCAAGTCACTAGGGCTGGGATTTGAACAGCAGTCAGCTGTGTGGGGTGCTGTTCCCTCTACCACTGAGCAGTGGGGCCGGCCCCAAACAGCTTTTCAACATTTGTTTGTTTAGTATTGGGTTTGTCCTTTAGTGTCTGTTTTTCCTGTTGCCTGTTTTTCTGTTGGGTGGTTTGTCTTGTTCTTGCTGGTGTGTGGTTTTTTGTTTGCTAGAACATCCTGGATACTAATTCTTTGTCAGTTATACAAACTGCAAATATCTTTTCCCAGTCTGTTCTTTGTTATAGTATCTTTTAAAGGATAGGAGTTTTATATTTTAATTTATTTTTGAAAAATAATTATTTATTTCATTTTATTTATTATTCTTCTTCAATTTGACCAGAGAGAGACACACAGAGAGAGAGGGAGAGTGAGAAAGCAAGCCTCCAGGTCCAGGACTTGAACCATGGTCAGCCATGTGGGAGTCCAGCACCTTAACCACCATGCCACCAGAAACCATAATGTGACCATCCCCTTTGTGGGTGATTTCTCACTTTCTCTCTCACTGTATTTTAATATAATCACATTTTTAAAAATATAATCAAATTTAATTGGCCCCTATTTTTTTTTTTTTTTGGAGAGGTTTTCGCTATAGGGCGTGTGCGCTCGCCAGACAGACTGAGAGAGACATAGAGACAGAAAACGAGAAATCACCCCCCAGCGGGGATGGCCATGCCGCAATCCCTTCTCCTCCATTCTCCTCTCGGGATCTTGGGCACGCACGCACACGTGCCCGGCGTGAGTTTTAAGACACCGGGTCTGGGACGCGAACTGCGGTCAACTACGTGGGAGTCCAGCGACATAGCCATTATGCTAACTGCTGGTTCCCAATTTGGCCCCTATTTTAAAAAAAATTATTTTATTTAACTTTGTTTATTTATTTATTTTAATTTTACCAGAGAGGGACAGAGCAAGAGAGTGAGAGAGCGAGAGCGAGAGAGCGAGAGAGCGAGAGAGCGAGAGAGAGAGGGAAAGCGAGAAATCTAGACTCCAGGTCCAGGACTCAAACCATGGTTGGCCATGTGGAAAACCAGCGCCCTTAACCACCATGCCACCTGCTGGCCCCTGGCCCCTATATTTTAATATAATCAGTTTTATTCATCGTTTATACTTTTCTAGCTCAGTACAGACCATTGCCGTCCACTCAATCGCTCAAGCAGACATTCGGGAGCCGTCCTTGTTGCCTCCCTCACTTACTCTTGGTGTTCAATTGGGTTGCAAGTTTTACTTCTCCTGCTTCTCAGAAATCTCTAGAATCTGTCTTCTTCTCGTCCCCAGTCACCCATCTTGTTCAGGCCACCACCATCTCTTCCATGAAAGACAGCGGTGGGCTCCTCCTAACAGACATTGCCACACCCTTCCCCTCTTGCCACCACTTAATCCAACCTACTCTGCAGCCGGAGTGGCGTATCTGGGGGCCAGCAGGTGGCAAGGTGGTTAAGGCACTGGACTCCCACATGGCTGACAGTGGTTCGAGTCCCAAAACCAGTGGCTTGAAATCACGCCAGGCACACCTAGGCATGTGTGGCCCAAATCCCAGGAGAACAGAGAAGGGATTGCAGTGTGACCATCTTCTCTGCGGGGAGGATTTCTCACTGTCTCTCTCACTGTCTCTCACTGTCCCTCTCCAGTGAGCATATGTGCCATATGGCAAAAACCTTAAAAATAAAATAAGATAGGGGCCCGCAGTTAGCGTAATGGCTATGTCGCTGGACTCCCATGTAGTAGACTGCAGTTCACGTCCTAGACCTGATGGCTCAAACTCACACTGGGCGCGTGTGCGTGCGTGCCCAAGATCCCGAGAGGAGAATGGAGGAGAAGGGATTGTGGCGTGGCCATCCCCCCAGGGGATGATTTCTCACTTTCTGTCTCTCTGTCTCTCTCTGTCTTGCTGGCAAGCACATGTGCCCGCCCTATAGCAAAAAACTCTCAAAATATTTTGAAAAGAATAAGATAAAGTCACATATCTGATCACTGACTCTCTCTGCTTTAAGCTCTCTCTCCCTATCTATATAAAATATCTGTATATGGGGTATATAAATTTGCTCTAGGATACATGCGTTCACCAGGGACAGAGAGAGACACACAGAGGAGGAAAGCGAAAAGCGCCAGCAACCTCCAGGGGGGTGGCCATGTTGTAATCCTTCCTCCTCCATTCTCCTCTCGGGATTTTGGGCACACATGCACACGTGCTATGTGTTTTTCAAGCCACCGGGTCCAGGACTCTAACTGCACCGTCAGTCTTGTGGGACCCAGCTGTCTTAATCTCCGTGCCACCTGGCTGTCACTATATATAATTTTTTAAAACTTCTTTTAAAATTATTGTTTTTTTAAAGAATCATTTTATTTAACCTTATTTATTTATTTATTTATTTAAATTTGACCAGATAGAGACAGAGCGAGAGAGAGAGAACGAGAGAGGGAAAGTGAGAAGGCAAGCCGCCAGCTCTGGAACTCGAACTGTGGTCGGCCTTGTGGGAGTCCAGTACCCTTAAGCACCATGCCACCTGGTAGGTCCCCAAATTATCATTTTTTTAAGAGAGATTTTTGCTGTAGGGTGCGTGTGCTTGCTGGAGAGATGCAGAGAGACAGAAAGCAAGAAATCACCCCCCAAGGGGATGGCCATGTTGCAATCCATTCTCCTCCAGGGATTTTGGGCACACCTGCACACACACCAGGCATGAGTTTAAGCTGCCAGGTCTGGAACTTGAACCATGTTCAACTACATGGGAGAACTATATAACCATTATGCCATCTGCTGTCCCTCAAAATTAATTTTTATTATTTTTTTAAATTGTGATTTCTGGGTGGACCAGCTGGTGGCATGGTGGTTAAGGCGCTGGACACTCCCACATGGCCACCCATGGTTTGAGTCCCACGTCTGACGACTTGCTTTCTCACTTTCTCTCCCTCTCTGCATCTCTCTTTGGTCAAATTAAAATAAATAAAATTCAAAATAAATAATTTTTTTTAAAAAAATGATGATTTCTGGGGCCAGCAGGTGGTATAGTGGTTAAGGCACTGGACTCCCACATGGCCGACCATGGTTCAAATCCTGGACTGGGCAGCTTGCTGTGTTTCTCACTCTCCTTCTTTCTCTGGTCAAGTTGAAATCATAATAATAATTAAATCAAATTAAATAAATAATCTTAAAAATAAAAGTATAATTTCTGATTTATATTTAATCTGTGTATATCTTTGTGGGGTACAGTGGTTTTTTTTTTTTTTTTTTTAGGTTTTTGCTATAGGGCAGGTGCGCTCGCCAGACAGACAGAGACAGACAGAGAGATAGAAAGCGAGAAATCACCCCCCAGGGGGGATGGCCACGCCGCAATCCCTTCTCCTCCATTCTCCTCTCGGGATCTTGGGCATGCACGCACATGCACCCGATGTGAGTTTAAGCCAACGGGTCCGGGACTCGAACCGCGGTCGACTACGTGGGAGTTCAGCGACATAGCCATTATGCTAACTGCTGGTCCCAATGGGCTACAGTATTTTAATTAATTAATTAATTAATTAATTTTAGGTTTTCGCCATAGGATGTGTGTACTCACTGGAGAGAGACAGAGAGAGATAGTGAGAAGGAAAGTGAGAAATCGCCCACAAAGGGGGTCACGTCGCAGTTCCTTCTCTTCCATTCTTCTCCCAGGATTTTGGGCATGCATGCACCTGGCGTAATTTTAAAGCCTCCGGGTCTGGGACTTGAAATGCATTTAGCTATGTGGGAGTTCAGTGCCTTAACCATCATGCCACTTGCTGGTCCTTTAAAAAAATTTTTTTTTAATTGCTAGAAGGTGTGTGTGTTCACCAGCATGACAAAGCAATGGAGGGAGAAAGCACCCCCAGTGGGGCATGGTCACACCACAATTCCTTTTCCTCCATGTCTCCAGCCTGTCAGCATTTAGAGCACACATGCAAACACATCTGTTATTATCATTATTATTACTGTTGTTGTTTTGTGGCTCCTATTCACATTAATGCTTGAGAACTGAGGCTCTGGTTGTTCCTGGAGAGGACATGAATTATGTTTCAAGATTTTACGTTGATGGAAAGAGAAGGAGGCTTATTCAAGGTGGGGGAGCATTATAAATGAGTGTTCTGAAACAGTCAGGAGCCAGGTCTGTTTTTGGTGATGGTAGTTGATAGACACTATGCTAAGCATTTTATATAAAGAATCTCAAATAAACCATGAAAGGATATTTTTTTAAAGGCCCATTTATGTGTAAGAAAACAGAGGGCTTAAAGACCCACTGACGGAGCAGAGCAGACAGAATCGGAGTTAACTTCTTGGCCACCCTACCTCATCCACAAACATAATTGCCCAACATGAAAGCCAAAGCCCTGTTATTTTTATTATTTAAGAATTATTTGTTTAACTTTACTTACTTTAATTTGACCAGAGAGAGAGACGAAAGGAGAGAAAGGGAAAGTGAGAAAGCAAGCTTGAACCGCAGTCAGTCATGTGGGAGTCCAGTGCCCTTAACTGCCCCGCCACCTGCCGGTCCCATCTGTTATTTTTTTTCCTTCAAAAATTATTTTATGTAACTTTATTTATTTATTTATTTATTTATATTTGACCAGAGAGAGAGAAAGAGAGAGAGAGAGAGAGAGAAATAGAAAGTGAGAAAGCAAGCCACTAGTTCCGGGAATAGAACCGCAGTTGGCCACGTGGGAGTCCAGCACCCTTAGCCACCATGTCACCAGCCGGTCCCACATCTGTTATTTTTTTAAGCCATGGTACTAGGAATCAAATCATGATTGGCCGTATACTAGCTGACTCCCTTAACCAGTAGGCCATGGGACCAGCCCCTGCTTAAACTCTTCAGTAGAATTCTAATCTAAAATGAAATTCTGGCAAGAATGGTGCTCCCAACTATGCAACGAGAAAATAGATGGGGAAACTGCACCACAAATGACTTTTTGAAATCTCTTCAGAGCATACAGGGTAAACATGGAACTAGACTCTCAACACAGACTAGCACCTGCAGGGAGAAACGGGACCTAAGTCTTTGCTCATTAAGCAGAGATTACACTAGAATGTAACAGTAATGCCTGTATGGGTCGAGAGAGTGCGAAGCTCCTGAAAGCTGGAGACGCAGAGGCGCATGGACCCTCCTTTCCTTCAGGAACCCACCAGTCATCCACAGGAAGACGAGAAGGGAGAGCATTCTGACGAGTCCCCTCTGCCTACTTCCACGGTGCTGGCTGGAGGTGGGGGACAGAAGCTCCTGCAGAAACTGTTCCTCCAGGACTGAGACTTCACCTGCAAGGGAAAGGCCACCCATGGCTGTAGGCTGAGGGCACTGGTGGAAATTGTGGGAGGGGAATAGGGAAAAATAGCAGCTCTTCCCCTGGGGGGAGGACAGATACAATGCTGGGCCCAGCGTCTTATCTGGAGGACTGTTAGGAATATGGGTGCAGGACACACCCCGAGACCAGGTTCATGGTGCCCACCTGAGACTGAAGTTTAACTGTAACACGAGAGAACACACTTCCCACCACCACATTACCAGGCATCCAGCAATACATCTGGGAGAACTGGCAAGAGTCGGGTGCAAAGGGAAGCTACAAGACCAAGCTACACTATTTCACTACCGGAAGTTTAAGCTCCTGGTGCACTGGATAATAATAGCAAAGCAAACCTCAGACCCAGCCCGGCTCCTACCTAGATGAGCAGAAACCTCCCACACTACAGAGCTGGCTAGCAGAAGGAAAGGAAAGCTCATCTTCAAGAGTAAAAAATATTGCGGGGCCGGTAGGTGGCGTGGTGGTTGCAGGCGCTGGACTCCCACATGGCCGACCACAGTTCGAGTCTCAGACCTGGTGGCTTGCTTTCTCACTTCCTCTCTCTCTGATCAAACTGGAAAATAATAATGATGATAATAATAAATAGTTAAATAAAATAATTCTAAAAAAAAAAAAAGAGTAAAAAATATTTCAAATACCAGCAGTTAGCCTAATGGCTATATTGCTGAACTCCCATGTAGTTGACCGCAGTTTGAGTCCTGGATTTGGTAGCTTAAACTTACGCCGGGTGCATGTGTGTGTGTGCGTGCCCAAGGTCCCGAGAGGAGAATGGAGGAGAAGAGATTGTGGTGTGGCCATTCCTCTTGGGGGGCGATTTTTCACTTTCTATCTCTCTGTCTGTCTCTGTCTTTCTGGCGAGCGCATGCATCCTATAGCAAAAACCTCTCCAAAAAAAAAAAAAAAGAGTAAAAAATATTTCAGGTGAGCCCAGTGGCCTTGTGACTAAGGGAGCCCAGATTCCATGGCCAACTGCAGTTTGAATCCCAGGCTGGTAACTTGAAAAACATGCTGAGTACATATGCATGCATGCCCAAAATCCTGACAGGAGGGAGAAATGAAGGGCTTGTGGCATGAGAACACCACAATGAAGAGTGCTTTCCTCATCTCTCTCTCAGTCTCAGGCAAATGCATGTACCCTCTGGCAATGAAAAAAACTACAAAACATAAAAACCCAACATAATATTTACATCAGTATCTACTGTGCAATCTAGCACATTCACCTTTTAGTAGAAAAAAAAATCACAAAGCTAAGATAGAAGAGACAAAGCAACCATCAGAACCAGATTCAGCTATAATGTTAAATATGGGATTAAAAATAGCGTGATTAATATGTTGAATAATTAATAGAAAATGCGGACAATATACTAAAGTCAGATAAATAATTTTAGCAAAGGAAACTATAGGAACAAAATGAAAATACTTGAAATTAAAAAATGATAGAAATGAAAGATGCTTTTTTTTTTGAGAAATTTTTGCTATAGGGAGCATGTGTTTGCTGGAGAGACAGAGACAGAGGGACAGAAAGTGAAAAATTACTCCTAAAGGCAGATGGCCACACCACAATCCCTTCTCCTTTGTTCTCCTTTCAGGATTTTGGGCATGCATGTACACATACCTGACATGAATTTTAAGTTGCTGGGTCCAGGACTTGAACCATGGTCGACTGTGGGAGTCCAGCAACATAAGCATTACACCATCTGCTGTTCCCCCACTAAAGAACACTTTTTTTTTTGAGAGTTTTTTTTGCTATAGGGCCCATGCGCTTGCCAGACAGACAGAGAGAGACAGAGAGACAGAAAGTGAGAAGTCACCCCCCCGGGGGGATGGCCACGCTGCAATCCCTTCTCCTCCATTCTCATCTTGGGACCTTGGGCACGCACGCACACGCACCTGGCGTGAGTTTTAAGCCACCGGGTCCGGGACACGAACCGCAGTCAACTACATGGGAGTCCAGCGACATAGCCATTACGTTAACTGCTGGTCCCTTAAAGAACACTTTTGACTGGCTCATCAGTAGATGCAAAATTATTAAGAAAAGAATCGGTGAGGTTGAATATGGATCTATAGAAATTATCAATCTGAGGTGGCAGAGGTGGTGGAGTGCTGCTACACTATGCTGGAACTATATGGGAAGACCCAGAGTTCAAATCCTGGGTCAGTCTGGAGACCAAGCATACACACATGCACATCTGTGACCTTGGCTGATTGGAGAGGTGGCAGGACCCTGAGGGGGTCTCTCTCTCTCTCACTCTCTTATGAAAAATATGAATAAATGAAAAATTTGAATTTAAAAGAAAAAGAATGAAATGACCTAAACTGAAATGCAAAAAGAGTGGGAAAAAAAAAGAAAACACCAAATGAGTTGACGTGCACTTAATTGGAATTCCAAAAGAGAAAGAACGGGGCAGGAGAAATATTTGAAAAAGCAATGGCTTAAAGTTAGCTAAAATTAATGATGGATAGCAAGCCACAGATCCAAGAAGTTCAAAGAACATCAGGCAGGACAACACCAAAACAACAACAACAATAATAATAACAAATCCCCCCCCCCCAAAAACCCCAAACCAAAAGGAAGAAAATATTGAAGGCAGACGGGGGAATAAAAACATTATCTGTAGAGGAATAAGGATGAAAATTACAGCAGGCTCGGGACCAGCAGTTAGCGTAATGGCTATGTCACTGGATTCCCACGTAGTTGACCGCATTTCGAGTCCTGGACCCGGTAGCTTAAACTCACGCCAGGCGCGTGTATTTGTGTGCCCAAGATCCTGAGAGGGGAATGGAGGAGAAGGGATTGCGGCGTGGCCATTCCCCCTGGTGGGTGATTTCTCTCTTTCTGTCTCTCTGTCTTTCTCTGTCTGTCTGGCGAGCGCATGTGCCCTATAGCAAAAACCTCTCCAAAAAAAAGAAAAAATTACAGCAGACTTCTTGTCAGAAATCACAGAAGAAGAAAGTGGAGCAATACTTCTTTTTTTTTTAAGAGTGTTTTTGCAATAGGATATGTGCACTCACCAGAGAGACAAAGTGAGAAATCACCTTCCAGGGAGGATGGTCACTCTGCAATCTCTTCTTCTCCATTCTCCTCTTGGGATTTTGGGCATGCAAGTACAGGCACCCAGTGTGAGTTTAAAGCTACCGGGTCTGGGACTTGACCACATGGGAATCCAATGCCTTAACCATAATGCCACCTGTTGGGCCCTTAAGTAAGACTTTTAAAGTGCTGAAAAACACTGTCAACCCAGAATTCTATACCCAGCAAAAATATCTTTCAGAAGTAAAGGAGAAGTTAAAAATTTATCAGATGACAAAAACAGGAAATTTATTGTCAGCAGACCTACTTTATATTAAACGAAATTCTTTAAGAAAAAAATAGGATAAAAACCAGAAACTTGGATCTATACAAAGTAATGAAGAGCATCAGAAACAGAATAAATGAAAATAAAATCATAATACATATATATTCCCCCCCCGCATGTGTGTGTGTGTGTGTGTGTGTGTGTGCTTGCATGTGTGCGTGGTGTTTTAGACAGGATATTACTGTATTGTGAACTTGTTGTCCCAGCCTCTTGAGTTACTGGGATTATAGCCACAGGCCACCAGGCCTGGCTCCTTCAGATATGGTCTCACTATGACGCCCAAGTTGGCCATGAACTTGTGATCCTCCTGCCTCAGCCTCCTGAGTAACTGAGATTACAGACAAGTGCCACCATGCCTGACATTTTGGGGTGGGCTGGGAATCAAAGCTCGGCCTCCCACGTGGCCTCACTCTGTAGGCAGCAGCATCTAGCATGTGCTACTGCGGCTGGGCCAATACTTTTTCTTATTTTTACTGCTCTAAGAAGGTAACTGTACACAACGAAAGCGAACAATGTACTGCGTGATGATAGCAGAGGTAAAAGTGAAGACGTCCAACCGTGGCACTAGGTATGGGAGGCAGGGATTGAGAAACACGGACGTAAGCTCCTTACACTACGTATGAAGTGGCATTTCATTTGAAGGTGGACTCAAGTATTTAAAAATTTGTGTTGCAGGGAACCAGCAGTTAGCATAATGGCTATGTCGCTGGACTCCCACATAGTCGACCGCGATTCGCGTCCCAGACCCGGTGGCTTAAAACTCACGCCGGGCATGTGTGTGTGCATGCCCAAGATCCCGAGAGGAGAATGGAGGAGAAGGGATTGCGGCGTGACCATCCCCCCTGGGGGGTGATTTCTCGCTTTCTGTCTGTCTCTCTCTGTCTGTCTGGTGTGCGCCCGCGCCCTATAGCGAAAACCTCTCAAAAAAAAAGGCAGACGTGGGGGCAGCCAGGTGGTGTGGTGGTTAAGGTGACTTGATTCCACATGGCTGTGGGTCTTGTGTGGTTTGAGTCCTGCACCCCGTGGCTTGTAAAGCATGCCAGGCTCATGTGTGCCCAAAATCTTTTTTTTTAGAGATTTTCACTGTAGGGCGCGTGCGCTCACCAGACAGACAGAGAGAGACATAGAGACAGAAAGCGAGAAATCACCCCCCAGGGGGGGATGGTCACGCCGCAATCCCTTCTCCTCCATTCTCCTCTCGGGATCTTGGGCATGCACGCACACGCGCCCGGCGTGAGATTTAAGCCACTGGGTCCAGGACGCGAACCGCGGTCGACTATGTGGGAGTCCAGCGACATAGCCATTATGCTAACTGCTGGTTCCCTGCCCAAAATCTTGAGAGGAGAAGGGAGAAGAGATTGTGGTACGGCCATTCTCCCAGGGGATGCTTTCTCACACTCTCTCTCTACAGTGAGTGTATGTGTCCTAGAGCAAATTGAAAAAAAAAAAAAAAGAGGCCTAGGATGGAGGTAGATGGGACCAGCAGGTGGCATGGTGGTTAAGATGCTGGACTCTGGGACCAGCAGTTGGTGTAATGGCTACGTTGCTGGACTCCCATGTAGTCAACCACAGTTTGAATACTGGACCCGGTGGCTCAAACTTAAAATCCCGAGAGGAGAATGGAGGAGAAGGGATTGTGGTGTGGCCATCCCCCCGGGGAGTGATTTCTCGCTTTCTGTCTCTTTGTCTGTCTCTTTCTGGCGAGTGCACGCGCCCTATGGTGAAAACCTCTCAAAAAACAAACAAACAAACAAACAAAAAACATGCTGGACTCCAACACGATCAACCGTATTTCGAGTCTCAGACCTGACAGCCTGAAAACCATGCCAGGCACATGTGTGTATGTCCATCCCCCCGGGCGGTGGTTTCTCACTTTCCCTCTCTCTGTATCTCTCTCTCTTGCTGTCTGGGGAACACATGTACCCTACGGCAAAAACCTTAAATAAATTTAAAAAAAAAAAAAAGGGAGAGAGAGAGAGTAGAGGCAGATGGAACCTGACCCACAGGAAGTTCCAGGTGTGCACGCAGAGACCTCCCCGAGTCCTCTGAACGTGCACCTCCCATGATCTGGGGCTAGCTGAAGCTGAGATGGGTTATGGTGCCAAGACCCTGTTGGAGTTACTTTTGCTTTCTCTGTTTCTCTTTGGTAAACACACGTGCCTTCTGGCAATTAAAATTTTAAAATGTAAAGAAAAAGAGTGTGATAAAAACTCCAACAATGAGGTACTCTGTTTACCTGCTGGAATTCCGGAAACAAACGCCGCTGCCACCAAGTGCTGATGAAGGCGGGCCGGCAGGCGCTCTCACTGATTGCTGCAAGAAACGCAGTCGCTCTGAAGGATGCGCGCTCCAGATGAACAGTTCAGTAATTTTTTTTTTTTTTTTTGGTTATAAGGGTGCGTGCACTCACTGGAGAGATAGAGACAGAGAGACGGAAAGGGAGAAAACACCGCCCCTGGGGGGGATGGCCATGCCACAGTCCCTTCTCCCTTCTCCTCCTGAGATTTTGGGTATGCAATACACACATGTCCAGCGTGAGTGTTAAGCCACTAGGTCCGGGACTTGAACCGCAGTTACATGGGAGTCCAGCAGTGTAACCATCACGCCATCTGCTGGGCCTCCCTGAGTTCAGGGAATCTTGAATAACCTTGCTATGTACCAGGCTTCTGAAGACACAACAGCAAACGGGATAGGGCTGAAACATAGCCTTCTGCAGGTTGGAAAATAATTACAAATGCTATAAAAGAGAAGTGCAGCAGAGCCAGCAGGTAGAGTGGTGGTTAAAGCGCTGGGTCGTACATGGCTGACCTTGAGGTTCAAGTCCTGAACTGCTGAAAAGTCCTGGTGGCTTGAAAAACATGCCAGGAATGTGTGCTCCTCCCAAGAGGAAAATGGAGGGGAAGAGACTGTGAGTGCCCATCTCCCCCAGGGGGTGCTTTCTTACTTTCCCTCTGGCTCTGTCTCTGGCAGAAGCAGTCGCCCTATAGAAAAAAAAAAAAAAAAAGAGGGTGAGAGAAAGAGAGATGCAAGGTATTATTCAGGAACCTAATCTAGGCTTGGAGGTCAGGAAATGCCTCAGCGAGGTGGATCCCTAATCTTTGACAGTTGCTAGTCATGAGAAAATTTCACATGGACCCCAACCAAGGGACAGTTTACAAAATAATCTTTCAATACTCTTCAAAACTGCCAAGGTCATGAAAAAATAAGGAAAGACAGAAATTGGCACAAATCAGAGAAGACTAAAGGTCACGATGAAAGGGTCCTGACCATTAAATGTGATACGGCATCCTAGATTGAATCCTGGAACAGAAAAAGGACATGCGGGGTGACATCTGGATAACATGCATAGTTAATTAGCTTTTCAACGATGCTCATTTCTGAGTCTTAACTACTGTGTCATGGTTATGTAAGATATGAAGCTGGGTGAACAGTATACCAAAACTGCAACTTTTCTGTAACTCTGAAATTACAAAGTGAAATTCTTATTAAGAAAAAGAACCCCTGGCCATCTTCCCTCTTCCCCGGGAACCGCTGCCATGAAGGCTGAGCTATGCAGTTTCGGCGGGTACAAGATCTACCCTGGACACGGGAGGCCCTACGCCAGGACCAACAGGAAGGTTTTGGAAGCATTCTTTTCCAAGAGGAATCCTTGGCAGATAAACCGCACTGTTCTCTAGAGAAGAAAGCACAAAAAGGGACAGTGGGAAGAAATTCGAAACAAACGGACCCACCGTGCAAATTCCAGAGGGCGATCACTGCTATATTTCTCGCTGATATCATGACCAAGAGGAACCAAAAACCTGAAGTTAGAAAGGCTCAGCAAGACCAAGCTATCAGGGCTGCCAAGGAAGCAAAAAAGGCTAAGCACGCACCTAAATAGACAGCAATGGCTGCTGCTAAGACTCCCACAAAGGCAGCACCTAAGCAAAAGATTGTAAAGCCTGTGAAGGTTTCTACTCCCAGAGTTGTGGAAAATGCTAATTTAACAGATCAGATTTTACAATAAAGATGTAATTATTTTTTTTTTGAGAGATTTTTGCTATAGGGCACAAGTGTGCTCGCCAGAAAGACAGAGAGAGACATAGAGACAGAAAGTGAGAAATCACCCCCCAGGGGGGATGGCCACGCTGCAATCCCTTCTCCTCCATTCTCCTCTCAGGATCTTGGGCACGCACGCACACACATGCCCGGCGTGAGTTTAAGCCACCGGGTCCGGCACTTGAATGTAGTCGACTACATGTGAGTCCAACGACATAGCCATTACGCTAACCGCTGGTCCCAATAAAGATCTAACTATTAGAAAAGAAAAGAAAAAGAACCTCTGTCATGAAAACACACCCATGAGAGTGGCGAACAGTGAAGTGTCTGGTGATACCATGTTCTGGTGAAGGTGTGAAGCAATGGAACTCCTGTACTGCAGGTGGGATTGCAAATTTTATCACTTTGAGGACAATTTTATCAATTTTAGCAGTATTCACTAAAGCTATACATATTTCTCTTTTTTTGAAAGAGAGAGAGAGAGATTTTTTGCTATAGGGCGTATGCGCTCGCCACAGAGACAGAGACAGACAGAAAGACAGAAAGTGAGAAATCCCCTCTAGGGGGATGACCATGCCACAGTCCCTTCTCCTCTATTCTGTTCTTGGGATTCTGGGCATGCACGCACATGTGGCTGGCGTGAGTTTCAAACTGCTGGGTCTGGGATTCGAACCATAATCAGCCATATGGGAGTCCATAATCATTAAGCCATGTGCTGGTCCCAAACTATGCATATTGCTATTTTTGATTTAGCAATTCCACTTCTAGGTACGTATTCCAGAGAAACAAGTTGCTTTATGCTCATAACAAGACATGTACACAAATAGAATAAGGTTATTCCTAACTGCCAAAAACTAATTGCTCTCAAATTGGAAAGAACCAGGAGAATAGATAAATAAACCTGGGTACATTCATACAACAGAACACTACACAGCAGGATTAAAAAAGAAAACAAACTGGAACCAGCAGTTAGTATAATGGCTATGTTGCTGGACTCCCATGTAGTTGACCGTGGTTTGAGTCCCGGACCCGGTGGCTTAAACTCATGCCAGGTGCATGTGGATGCGTGCCCAAGATCCCGAGAGGAGAATGGAGGAGAAGGGATTGCGGTGTGGCCATCCCCCCTGGGGGGGTGGTTGCTAAGACTCCCACAAAGGCAGCACCTAAGCAAAAGATTGTAAAGCCTGTGAAGGTTTCTACTCCCAGAGTTGTGGAAAATGCTAATTTAACAGATCAGATTTTACAATAAAGATGTAATTATTTTTTTTTTGAGAGATTTTTGCTATAGGGCACAAGTGTGCTCGCCAGAAAGACAGAGAGAGACATAGAGACAGAAAGTGAGAAATCACCCCCCAGGGGGGATGGCCACGCTGCAATCCCTTCTCCTCCATTCTCCTCTCAGGATCTTGGGCACGCACGCACACACATGCCCGGCGTGAGTTTAAGCCACCGGGTCCGGCACTTGAATGTAGTCGACTACATGTGAGTCCAACGACATAGCCATTACGCTAACCGCTGGTCCCAATAAAGATCTAACTATTAGAAAAGAAAAGAAAAAGAACCTCTGTCATGAAAACACACCCATGAGAGTGGCGAACAGTGAAGTGTCTGGTGATACCATGTTCTGGTGAAGGTGTGAAGCAATGGAACTCCTGTACTGCAGGTGGGATTGCAAATTTTATCACTTTGAGGACAATTTTATCAATTTTAGCAGTATTCACTAAAGCTATACATATTTCTCTTTTTTTGAAAGAGAGAGAGAGAGATTTTTTGCTATAGGGCGTATGCGCTCGCCACAGAGACAGAGACAGACAGAAAGACAGAAAGTGAGAAATCCCCTCTAGGGGGATGACCATGCCACAGTCCCTTCTCCTCTATTCTGTTCTTGGGATTCTGGGCATGCACGCACATGTGGCTGGCGTGAGTTTCAAACTGCTGGGTCTGGGATTCGAACCATAATCAGCCATATGGGAGTCCATAATCATTAAGCCATGTGCTGGTCCCAAACTATGCATATTGCTATTTTTGATTTAGCAATTCCACTTCTAGGTACGTATTCCAGAGAAACAAGTTGCTTTATGCTCATAACAAGACATGTACACAAATAGAATAAGGTTATTCCTAACTGCCAAAAACTAATTGCTCTCAAATTGGAAAGAACCAGGAGAATAGATAAATAAACCTGGGTACATTCATACAACAGAACACTACACAGCAGGATTAAAAAAGAAAACAAACTGGAACCAGCAGTTAGTATAATGGCTATGTTGCTGGACTCCCATGTAGTTGACCGTGGTTTGAGTCCCGGACCCGGTGGCTTAAACTCATGCCAGGTGCATGTGGATGCGTGCCCAAGATCCCGAGAGGAGAATGGAGGAGAAGGGATTGCGGTGTGGCCATCCCCCCTGGGGGGGTGATTTCTCACTTTCTGTCTCTCTGTCTCTCTCTGTCTTTCTGGTGAGCACACGTGCCCTATAGCAAAAACCTCTTAAAAAAAAAAAAAAAAGAAAGAAAGAAAAAGAGAAAAAGAAAAAGAAAGCAAACTACTGATAGTAACGAGAACAGGGATCTCAAAAATACCACACTGGGGAACCAGAAGTTAGCGTAATGGCTATGTCGCTGGACTCCCATGTAGTCGACCGCGGTTCGCGTCCCGGACCCGGTGGCTTAAAACTCACGCCTGGCGCGTGTGCGTGCGTGCCCAAGATCCCAAGAGGAGAATGGAGGAGAAGGGATTGCGGCGTGACCATCCCCCCTGGGGGGTGATTTCTCGCTTTCTGTCTCTATGTCTCTCTCTGTCTGTCTGGCGAGCGCACGCGCCCTGCAGTGAAAATCTCTCAAAAAAAAAAAAAAATACCACACTGGGGCTCGCTGGTGCCTCTGAGCTAGCTTATCTTTCTGCCTAGATGACCATGATTCAAGTCCCAGACCTGGCGGAGTGCTTTCTCACTTTCCCTCTCTCTCTCTCTCTCACACATTCTATTCCTCTCTGGGCAAATTTAAATAAATAAATAAATAAAGTTAAATAAAATAATTCCTTAAACAAAAATAATATGACACTGATCACAAGAAGAAGAGTCAAGGCTACATGATTTCATTTATATGTTCTGCAGGTTTGGGAAAACTAGTTGATGTGGATAAAAGTCAAAATATTGGAAAAAACCATACATAATACGTTATCTATCTCCTGAAATATAAACCGGGACTGGGCTCATGGCCTATCAGTTAAGGCAGCCAGCCTCCGCATGTCTGACTACATAGTTTGAGTCCCAGACCCGATGGCTTGAGAAATGCACCAAGCACATGTGCATGCACGCCTAAAATCCGGAAAGGAGGGAGAGATGGAGACGGGACTGCGGTGCAACCATTCCCTGTAGGGGTACTCTTTTTCACTTGCTCACTCACTCACTCTCTCTCTCTGGCAAGTGTATGCACCCTCTAGCAAAAACAAAAACAAATACAATCTGAAGGCCAGCAGGTTTTACAGTGGTTAAGGCAGCTGGATCCCACATGGCTAACAGCACAGTTTGAATCCTAGACCTGGAGGCTTGAAAAACACGCTGGGCACATACGTGTGCATGTCCAAAATCCCACAAGGAGAACAGAAGAGAAGGGAATGGAGCTTGGCCATCCTCCTTGGGAGGTGCTTTCTTACGTTCCCCGCTCTGTCTCCATCTCGGTGAAGTACGTGCACCCTATAGAGCGCATGAAGAATAGAAACTGGGACCTACAGGATGAAGATTGCTCAGCGGGAAGGGGCAGGAACTTCCGGGATGGTAAATAGGTGTACATGTGTGTGACACTTCTTCAGGCTGTATGCTTAAGGTTAGTATACTTTACACACTCTGCTACATCCGGACAAAACCCTTCAGTGGTTTTCAATTGCTCTTAGAGTGAAGTCTAAATCCCTATTACACTTGCTGGGTCTGAGTCACCTCCCAGCCTGCCTCTGCAGCTTCGCCGCTCCACGCCCAAGCTCCAGCTCGACTCCTCTTCCTGTTGCAGGACCTTTGCACACACCATTGTTGTGCCAGGAGACCTCCTCCCCGGAGCGCCTGGCTTCGCTAACCCTTAGTTATGCTTTGGGTTGTGTTGTAACTTTCCCCAGGGAGGCATTTCCTGATCTTCAAGCCTAGATTAGGTCCCTGGTTTTTATGTTCTGTTGATCTTTTGTACTTTTGCCGCTGTGATTGTTTTGCAAACTCCAGAAGGTTATGTATAAGCCTGTCTTCATTGCTGTTGTGCTATTTTATTTTATTTATTTTTCAGAAAGAGATTTTTTTGTTATAGGGTATATGTGCTTTCCAGAAAGACAGAAAGTGAAAGATCACCCCCCCCCAGGGGGGATGGCCGTGCCTCAATCCCTTCTCCATTCTCCACTCCGGGATCTTGGGCATGCACGCACACATGCCCAGTGTAAGTTTTAAGCTGCCGGGTCCAGGACTCGAACCACAGTCAACTACATGGGAGTCCAGTGACAAAACCACGATACTATGTGCTGGTCCCACTGTTGTGTTTGAAGATGTCTGGAACATAGTAAATACTCATGCAATATTTACTGAAATGTTAATTTTGAAAGCAAGGCTCAGATTAGATTAGATTTTTTTGTTTTGTTTTTGGTTTTTACCATAGGGTGAGTGCACTTGCCAGGGAGAGACAGAGAGAGGGAAAGTGAGAAATCCTCCCTTGGGGGAGCCCTGCGGCATAATTTTTCCTCCATTCTCCCGGGATTTGAGGCATGCACGCACACATGCCTGGTGTGATTTTCAAGCTATCAGGTCCAGGACTTGAACTGAGTTCTGCTATGTCCAGCCCCTTAACCACCACACCATCGCTGGCCCCCAAGACTCAGATGAGTTTAACAAATTAATATAGTCCACGGCCACATTCTGATGACTCTGTCTCCAAGGTGTATCCCTTAAACCATCTGTATTTATCCACCTCACTACTTTAAAAAATGCTTAAATTAAATGAATTCTGTTAGAGGGTGTGTGTGCTCACCAGAGAGAGAAAAAGAAAACGAGAAAGCATCCCCCAAGGGGGGTGGACACACTGCAATCCCTTCTCCTCCACTCTCCCCTAGGGATTTTGGACATGCACATGCAGAGTGGGTGTGTTTTTCAAGCCACTGGATTTGGCCCCTGAACCACGCAGGTGGCCATGTGGGATCCAGCTACATAACCACCACACCGGGGCTGGCCTTATCTATGCCACTGTTGTAGTAGCTTTCTACCATTTCCCTCCGCTTCCACTCTTCAGGCACTGCGTATTGGATTATTATAAAACAGTAAGAAGAGGTAGATACTTCTTTAGTATATCTATTTCAACTCCTGCTTAATAAGAAGATACTTAAATCCTTTTTTTAAAAGAGAGATTTTTGCTACAGGGCACATGTGCACGCTGGAGAGACAGAGAGAGGCAGAGAGACAGGAAGAGAGAAATCACCCCCGGGGGGATGGCCACACCGCAGTCCTCTCAGGATCTTGGGCACGAATGCACATGTGCTCAGCATGAGTTTTAAACTGCTGGGTCCGGGATTCAAACTGCGGTCGACTATGTAGGAGTCCAGTGACATAACCATTACACCATCTGCAGGTCTCAATACTTTTTTTTTAAGAAAGATTTTTGCTATAGGGTAGAGAGACAGAAAGACAGAAAGTGAGAAGTCATCTCCCAGGGAGAATTGCCGTGCTGCAGTCCCTTCTTCATTCTCCTCCTGCACACACATGTGCCTGGCATGAGTTTTTAAATTTATTTTTTAAATTTAGAAAATGTATTTATTTTTCCGTTTTATGATATACTATATTTACAACATTTTCTCATGCTATAATTTTTATATGTTTATGCACATAAATATATTTTATAATACACTTTTTTATTTGTATTTTTATATATTCAATATATTCATAATATTTCTCATATCACAATTGCATTACACACTCATACCCTTTTCTCATTTTTTTCTAGTCTTTTTTTCACATTTTATTGATTCACAAAAAATCTTAATTAACTACATATTTTCAAAAGTACCATAGATATAAACATTATCTATGAACACATGCCTGACTTTAGTGAGTAGAATGAACATACTATAAAGTAGCACCGCGCTGGGGCTATATAGCTTACTGCAGTCATCAAGTAGGCATGTTTTTAATTTATTTTTGTTTGTTTTTAATGCATTTTTTTGAGAAGATTTTGCTACAGGGTGTGTACGCTCGCCAGAAAGACAGAGAGACAGAGAGACAGAAAGTGAGAAATCACCCCCCAGGGGGAATGGCCACACCTCAATCCCTTCTCCTCCATTCTCTCAGGATCTTGGGCACACACGCACATGGGCCCGGCGTGAGTCTAAGCCACGTGGTCTGGGACTCGAACCGTAGTTGGCTACACAGGAGTTCAGCGACATAGCCATTATGCTAACTGCTGGTCCCCACGATGTTTTTTTTTTTTTTTAATTTCAAGAAAACCAGTTTTAGCTTTAATTATTCAAAGTCAAAAAATGTTAAGAAAAATTTGCTTAAGACCTAAAGCCAGGAAAAAGGATAGGATTCTGTTCAGACAGTAGGTAGATACTAAACAGTTAAAAAACAGATATGGACAAAGCTAAAATCGGAGATGTGCATTAATGGTCAGGAGGTTCTAGGCAATGCATTAGACAAAATCTTAAAACATTAGAGGTGTAAAAATTAGACAGCAGAGAGAAATTTCTCATTATTTATAGGTGATAACCTAAGATAATTCATTGAAAACTATTACAAGTGATGAGATAATTCAGCAAGTGGCTGGTTATAAATATTAAAAGATCTCAGGACCAGCAGATGGCATAATGGTTATGTCACTGGACTTCCACATGCCCGACTGCAGTTTGAGTCCCAGACCTGGTGGCTTAAACCTCACGCCAGGTGCATGGGCAGTGTGCCCAAAATCCTGAGAGGGGAATGGAGAAGGGATTGCAGTGTGACCATCACCCTGGGGGTGAGGGGGTGATTTCTCACTGTCTGTCTTTCTGTCTCTCTCTGTCTCTCTGGTGAGAGCATGTGCCCTATAGCAAAAATCTCTCTAGGAAGAAAAAAAGAGAAAGCTCTCATTTTGATAACATACCTTGGAAAGAACTTAATGAGAAATGCTCAATAGCTACATTAAGAAAATGTTAGAGGGACCAGCAGTCAGCATAATGGCAATGTCGCTGGACTCCCATGTAGTTGAGCATGGTTCGTGTCCTGGGCCCAGTGGCTTAAAACTCACGCCGGGCGTGTGTGTGTGCGTGCCCAAGATCCCGAGAGGAGAATGGAGGAGAAGGGATTGCGGCGTGGCCATCCCCCCTGGGGGGTGATTTCTCACTTTCTGTCTCTCTGTCTCCCTCTGTCTGGCGAGTGCACGCGCCCTATAGCAAAAATCTCTCCAAAAAAGAAAAGAAAAGAAAAGAAAAAATAAAAGAAAACGTTAAAATACTCCTGAAGGACATAAATAGAAAGGTGCCAACAAAGAGAAAGGTATTCCATGTTCTTGAAAGGAAGACCCAACATCAGGGAGATGTCGATTGTCCCAAATTAGTCTAATGCAGTCTCAACACAAATAGCAGTGATGTCTGTTCCTTTGTTTGTATTAAATAATCTGATCCTAAAACTCATGTGAAAATTGAAATAAAACATGGTGAAGGAAATTTTGAAAAAGAAGAGTAAAAGGAGGTACTAGCCCTGATAGATTGTTATTTTTTAAATATAAAGCTAAAACCATTGAAAGGCAAGTGCTGGCAAATTGGAAAGACAGGTAAATGGGAGAGAATTTAAAGTTCAGAAGTAAATTCCAATTCATACACAAATTCAAATAATGACCGTGGCAGCGTTTCAAGTTCTTGCAGGAACATTTATTGTTCAGTAAATGATGTGGGGATAACAAGATAACATTTGGAGACTTTCCAACGGAAAAATAGGAAGAGATATGAACAGATAGTAAATGGAAAATAAGTTACAAATGACTATCATATGAAAATGTTCACTCACGATGAAATAAAAACTTTACTCAAATAAATACAAATAAAATTTACACTGAGATAACACTTTTTAACTTTTTAGGTTGGCAAAGATCAACGTATTTGATAGCACACTAAGATTAGCATGCGTATAGAAATGAACACTCTTTGGGGCTGGCAGGTGGCACAGTGGTTAAGGTGCTGGACTCCCACATGGCCCACTGCAGTTTGAGTCCTGGACCTGGCAGCTTGCTTTTCTCACTTTTCTTTTCTGTCTGTCTCCCTCTGGTCAAATAAAAATAATAATAATTATTATTATAATAACAAATAAAATAAAATAAACAACTCTTTAAAAAAGAAAAAGAAATGAACACTGTTTTTTTTTTTGTTTTTTGGGTTTTTTTTAGAGGTTTTTGCTAGCGAGAAGTCACCCCCCAGTGGGGGATGGCCAGGCTGCAATCCCTTCTCCTCCCTCTTCTCAGGATCTTGGGCACACATACACACGCGCCCGGCGTGAGTTTAAGCCACCGGGTCCGGGACTTGAACCGCGGTCGGCTATGCCTTTGGGGGAGTCCAGCGACATAGCCATTACGCTAACTGCTGGTCCCAGCACTCTTTTTTAAAAAAAACTGCCAGATGTGGTGGGCAGGTGGTAAGGTGGTTAAGGCACTGGACTCCCACATAGCCAACTGCGGTTTGAGTCCTGGACCAGATGGCTTGTTTCATCACTTTCCTTTTCTCTCTCTCTCTCATCAATTAAATAAAAAATAAATAATTCCTAAAAAAATTGCTAGAGGGTACATACATTCTCCAGAGAAAGAAAGAAAGCACTCCCCAGTGGGGCTTGGTCACCCCACAATCCTTCTCCATTCCCCATCCAGTCAGGATTTTAGGTGCACACACGCATGCATCTGAGGTGGTTTTCAGGCCACCAGGGCCAGGATTTGAACCACAGTGGGTCTTGTGGGATCCAGCTCCCTTAACAGCCAGGCCATGGGACTGGCCCTGGAAATGAACATTTTTTTACATTGCAAATGTTCAGGGCAAGCAGGTGGTGTAATGGTTAAGGCACTGGACTCTTACATGGTCAACCACAGTTCAATCCCAGACCTGGAAGCTTGCTTTCTCACTTTCTCTGTCTTTCCCTCTGCCTCTCTCTGGTCAAATTTTAAAATAATAATAATACATAAAATAAATAATTATTTTTAAAAAATTGCTGATGAGGCCAGCAGGTGGCATGGTGGTTAAGGTACCAGATTTTACATGACCGACACCGCGGTTTGAGTCCTGGACTTAGCAGCTTGGAAATCATGCGAGGCACACGTGCGTGCATGTCAAAATCCCAAGTGGAGAATGGAGGAGACGGGATGTGGTATGGCCATCCCCACGTGGGCTCGAGAGACATTCTGGGTGTATGTGTGTGTGCCTGCCTAAAACCCGAGGAGGGTGGGAAAGAAAGGACTCACTCCTGGGGGAGCTTCCTGCCTCTCCCTCTGTCCCTGTCTTTGCCCAGCATGTGCGTGCATCCTAGAGTCAATTTTAAAAAATTTCTTGTGTTCGATCTCTACAGAGGACAATTTAGTGTATCTATCAAAGCAAAATGAATATGCTCAGTAATTTCTTATCCAGCATTTCTATCTATACTCTCAGATGTTCAAAAGGACATAGGTTATCCCTGTAGAATTGTTAGTCAGAGCAAAGCCTGGGAATGAGTTAGAAATCTGCAAAAGGACTCCAGTTAATTGATACACCCATACTATAGAATATTGCACAGATTACTGAGAATACTACGCAGATGAATGAGAATGCTATGCAGATTACTGAGAATACTGCGCAGATTACTGAGAATACTATGCAGATGAATGAGAATGGTACACAGATTACTGAGAATACTACGCAGATGAATGAGAATGCTATGCAGATTACTAAGAATACTGCGCAGAAGAATGAGAATGCTACGCAGATGAATGAGAATACTGCGCAGATTACTGAGAATTCTACGCATATTACTGAGAATTCTATGCAGATGAATGAGAATGCTATGCAGATTACTGAGAATACTGCACAGATTACTGAGAATACTGTGCAGATGAATGAGAATGCTACGTAGATGAATGAAAATACTGTGCAGATTATTGAGAATTCTACGCAGATTACTGAGAATACTGCACAGAAGAATGAGAATGCTACGCAGATGAATGAGAATACTGCGCAGATTACTGAGAATTCTACGCAGATTATTGAGAATTCTATGCAGATTACTGAGAATACTGTGCAGATTACTGAGAATACTACGCAGATGAATGAGAATGCTACGCAGATTACTGAGAATACTGCACAGATTACTGAGAATACTACACAGATGAATGAGAATGCTACGCAGATTACTGAGAATACTGCGCAGATTACTGAGAATACTATGCAGATGAATGAGAATGGTATGCAGATTAATGAGAAAGTCTTTTTGGTACTGAGGGAATGGTGATCAAGCTCTTTTGATAAATGAAAAAGGCAAGGAGAACAGTTATAGAGTTCACCTCCCTTTGTGGAAATGAAGGGGACAGTCATAGCACAACCCATCAGGATTTGGGGTGCACTTGTCCATGATCCTGGAGTGTTTTTCAAGCCACAGGGCCTGGGATTTGAACTGTGGTTGGCCACGTGGGATCGGAATTTCCATTACAGCTGATCCAAGAACTAGGATTTTTCTTTTGCAGGTTCTTTCCTGCAGAGGATCGTCTCTATCCCCACGGTGCATTCATCATGATGGCAAAACGGCTGCCAGGGCTCAGGCATGATGTCCTCACACAAAACATCTCCCAAACAAACTAACGAACAAAATAAAGGTCAAGGGAAGCTGAAAACTTTATCCGGCAGATGATTTTTACCATGGGAAGGAAGACTGCTCTGTACATGTCATTGTACAATGGCAGAGAGGGGTGGGTTCATGGCTCCTGGGACAGGGGAAGGGCCTGCCCTCCGGATACCATGGGCTCTCTGCTCTAGTGCATACATGGGCTTCTGCTAAGAAAGGTGGAAGGACGTCTACGGGGCAGGTGGCAGAAGGAGCCCACCCCAGGGGCCATGGGTGCCATCCTTCTCTCAAAATGGGAAATTCTAAAGTACCTGGAAGGCATAGCCCACCTCCCAGAGCTACTACAGCACACCCACAACACTCGTCCTTGCGGACTGCATAGCCCACCTCCCAGAGCTACCACTGCACACCCACAACACTTGTCCTTCCGGACTGCATACCCCACCTCCCAGAGCTACCACTGCACACCCACAACACTCGTCCTTGCGGACTGCATACCCCACCTCCCAGAGCTACCACTGCACACCCACAACACTTGTCCTTCCAGAGTGCATGGCCGCCTCCCTGGTGTGCCCACATACATCGTGGCCCTGGACTACTCTCTGCTTTCTCCTCCACATGGTACAGGACTGGGTGTCTCAAAAACAAGGCCTGAGGGAACCAGCAGTTAGCGTAATGGCTATGTCGCTGGACTCCCATGTAGTCGATCGTGGTTCACGTCCCGGACCCAGTGGCTTAAACTCACACTGTGTGTGTTTATGTGCGTGACCAAGATCCTGAGAGGAGAATGGAGGAGAAGGGATTGCGGCGTGACCATCCCCCCTGGGGGGTGATTTCTCGCTTTCTATCTCTATGTCTCTCTCTGTCTTTCTGGCGAGCGCACACACCCTATAGCGAAAACCTCTCCAAAAAAAAGACAAACAAACAACAACAACAAAAACAAACAACGCCCGAGGGGACCATTGGTGTAATGGCTATGTCACTGGACTGCCATGTAGTTAACTGCAATTTGAGTCCCAGACCCAGTGGCTTAAACTCACACTGTGTGTGTTTATGTGCGTGACCAAGATCCTGAGAGGAGAATGGAGGAGAAGGGATTGTGGTGTGGCCATCCCCCTGGGGTGGGTGATTTCTCGCTTTCTGTCTCTCTGTCTCTCTCTGTCTTTCTGGTGAATGCACACGCCCTCTAGCAAAACCTCTTCAAAATAAAACAAAACAAAACAAACCCAAAAACACCACTTGAGCTGGACTCCATGGTCCCACAATGACTTCTGTCATATGCATCTTTTTTCTTTTTTAATTTTGCTATGGGCCACATGTGCTCACCAGAGACAGGGCGGGAGTGGGGGGAGGAAAAGTGAGAATCACCTTTCAGGGGGATGGCCAGGCTACAATGCCCTCTTCTCTAGTCTCCTCTTGGGATTTTGGGCGTGCACACACACACACACACACCAGTTGTGATGTTCAAGCCACTGGGTGATTTCTAAGCTGCTGGGTCCAGGACTAGAACTTTGCAGCTAGCCATGCGGGACCCACCACGCCATCTGCTGACCCCACCTGTTCCATCTTTTTGAAGACCACAACCAAGACTGTCCTCACTGAGTCTCTGTCAGCCTTTCCTTCCAGACAGGAGCTCCCCTCAGGAGAGGAGCTTTGTCGATGTGTCTTGGAGCCTGAACTGACCGAGCACCGGCCCAGAAGCGTGGCCCTGCAACGGGCTGACGTGTGCCCTCCAGATGGTGCGTGTGGAGGTCCTAACCCCCGATACGTGAGAACGTGACAGTGTTTGAAGAAACGGCCTTTGCAGAGGTCATTAAGGTGTGAGGCTCAGGGCGGCCCTGACCCAGGGTGGTGTTGGCACACATGCTGGTAAATGGAAGACCGTGAGAAGACGCTGGCTGTGGCCCTTGTCGGCGGGCCACAGAGAGAAGCCTCAGAAGAAACCAGGATTGTGAGAAAGTGAGTTTCTGGAGTCAGCTCTGTAGCACGGCAGTTAAGCACTGTGCATAGGGAGCTAGATCCCACATGGCTGACTATGGTTCAAATCCTGGCTTGGGGGCTTGAAAAACATACGGGGTACATGTGTGTTTATGCCCATAATCCTGATAGGGTGGAGGCGTGCAGGAGGAGGGATGCAGTGAAGCCAGGCCCTGCTGCGGGCACGTTCTCTCTCTCTCTGGCAAGCACACGCACCCCCTGGCAATAAATAAATATGCATTACTGTTGTTTAAACCACAAGCATCTAGCACTCTGTTAGGGCAGCTCGAGAAAATCAGGACAGACAGGCACAATCCCAAATTCGAAAGGTGTTCATGGGCCTGTGCCTTGGCACCATTTCTTTTTTTAAAACAATTATTTTATTTTATTTATTATTATTATTTTTTAATTTGACCAGAGAGAAACAGAGAGAGGGAAAGTAAGAAAGCAAGCCTCCAGTTCCAGGATCCAAACCTCAGTCAGCCATGAGGGAGTCCAGCACCTCAACCACCATGCCACCTGCTGGACCCCCAGGACCTTTTTTCTTTTCTTTCTTTCTTTTTTTTTTTTTTT
>NW_006208857.1:1025462-1034082 GCF_000334495.1 Tupaia belangeri chinensis
CTACAGGGCATGTGCACTTGCCAGAAAGACAGAAAGACAGAGAGACAGAAAGCAAGAAATCACCTCCCGGGGGGATGGCCATGCTGCAATCCCTTCTCCTCCATTCTCCTCTCAGGATCTTGGGCAAGCATGCACATGTGCCTGGTGTAAGTTTAAGCCATTGGGTCCGGGACGCAAACCATGGTCGACTACATGGGAGTCCAGCGACATAGCCATTACACCAACTGCTGGTCCCTAAAAAATGTTTTTCCTCCATCCATTCTATCAAAAATGTATAAAATTTGTAGTTTGTTTTTTAAGATTTTTTTTTTTTGGTCATAGGGCATGTGAACTCACTGAAGAAAGAGAGACAGAGATAGAGCGAGGGAAAATGAGAGATCATCCCTCAGGGGGGAAGACCTGACACAGTCCCTTCTCCTCCAGACCCTTGGAATTCAGGGCATGCACACACATGAGCCTGGCATGATTTTGAAGCCTCTAGGTCCCAAACTTGAATCACGGCTGGCCATGTGGGAGTCCAGTGCCTTAATCACCATGCCACTTGCAGGCCCCTAAAATTTGTTTTTTATATAAACACACTGGCACAATTACGAGGGGCTCAAGCTGCCTGCTGCTAGCATACCGCAGAAGCAAGACAGCCTAATGCTATCTAAAGATGCATCTCAGCACCGCTGGTCTGGCCCATGGTCTAGTGGTTAAGGGAGCCGCATCCCACATGGCCTACTGCAGCTTCAGTCCTGAGCCTGGTGGCTTGAAAAACACGCTGAGCACATGTGAATGTGTGCCCCAAGTCCCGATGGCATGAGGAAATGGAGAAGGGATTGCAGCATGACCTCTTGCCAAGGGAGGAGCGGTCTGTCTCTCTCTCTGTCTCTCTGGCCAGCAGTTAACAATAGCAAAAAGATTTAACTCACCGGTATTTACTTCTTGAAGATGGGAGTTGGATCTAACACTTTCCCGGTCATAACTCGCACACTCTGTTGGACGAGACGACGCGAGAGGTATGTGTTTTGCAGCTAGGTCACTTGATGAGCCCCAGAACAGAGCTCTGGCCATCAGACCCACAACCGTGGCCTTTTATGGTAGGAGCAGTCAGCTGGCAGCTGCTTGCTGACCATCCTTCAAGCTAAGATCGTCATTACCAGGTCGCATGGTAGATAATGTGGGAAGGGCCAGACGTTTGCTGAAAAGAGAACTTGAGAAGATTTAAAGTTTCTTTTGAAAAGAATTAAATAAAAGAGACAAGGAAGGAAAAACAAAAGGCAAAAGCCATGAGTGCCCCCCCTGAGCTGAAAGGAGGCCAGCCGAGCGGCGGTCACCAGAACTGGGTATCTTGCAGTTTTTGTACCCAGCGGACCTTCTCCCCTTCAGCAGACCTGGAGAACACGTCTCACTCTGCATGAGGGCTGCACGTTTGCGAGCTGCCTGAGGCGCCACACCTATGCAACAGGCAAGAGGGCGGATGATCGAGAGAGCCAGCCTATTCAACCTGGCTCGTGGAAACTCTGGAAGGGCCTGGTCTATGAAGGTTTGTTTAACCCAAGAGGCCTCTAGACCACGGGTGTAAATCCCCGCTTTGCAATGCGCAGCTCCATTGGGCAAGTCCACCTCCCTGCCTCAGTTTATTCGTGAAGAATGGTATCGGGCCAGCAGGTGGTGTAGTGGTCTGGACTCCCACTTGCCTGACCGTGGTTCGAATCCCAGACCTGTTGGCTTGAGAGTCACGTCAGGCGCGTGTGCGTGCATGCTCAAAATCCTGAGAGGAGAATGGTAAAGGGGCTGGGGCACTGCCATTCCTCCTGGGGGTAGTTTCTCATTTTCCTCTCTCTGTCTCTCTCCGGCCAGCACACACGGCCTATGGAAAAACAAAACAAAACAAACAAAAACACTTTCGAAAAAAGTACTAAAACGAAACAAGAACAGTATCTGCCTCGTGGGGCTGTTGTGACAAATAAGTTAATACTGTCTGCATTTAGAGGACTGCCGAGTGTGTGGTTAGGTATGGCTGGCTACATTATTTACCTGAACTACCGGTGCCAGCCCCTCGTATAATCTTTCTCATCTATTTTAATGTCTTTTTTAGTTTGCAAGTGCATTTATCTGTTTGCTTCATGAGCAAAAGAAACAGAGGCAGACACAGACCTGTAACAGGGTCCCACCACCACGGTCCACTCGGGTCCCAGCCGCTCCCAGACTGTGATCACTCGCGTGCCTACTGCACTCAGGGAGGTCTCCAGATGCAAACCTGGGCCCTTCACGTGCGGT
This sequence comes from Tupaia belangeri chinensis, assembly GCF_000334495.1. Classification (NCBI taxonomy): domain Eukaryota; kingdom Metazoa; phylum Chordata; class Mammalia; order Scandentia; family Tupaiidae; genus Tupaia; species Tupaia belangeri. The sequence goes on from NW_006208857.1 coordinate 1,027,728, forward strand.
CGGCCTTGCAGAGCACCGCACTCAGCTAGTGCGCAGCTACCAAGCCCCGTACTGCACTTATTTGTTTTTTGAGAGACATTTTTGCTATAGGGTGCATGAACTTGCCAGAGAGACAGAGACAGACAGGAAGCGAGAAATCACCCCCAGGGGGATGGCCATGCTGGAATCCCTCCTCCATTCTCTCAGGATTTGGGGCATGCATGTACATGCACCTGGCTTAAATTTTAAGCTGCCGGGTTTGGGACTTGAACTGCGATCACCTATGTGGGAGTCCAGCAACATAACCAGTATGCCATCTGCTGGTCTCTCAAGCCTCATATTTTAATGCTTTTTTTTTCCAGTTGGCAGAGGGTACATGTGCTCGCTAGGGAGAGTAAGAAACGGAAAGGCAGAAAGCCTGCCCCCTCGATGGGGTGTGGTCACGGCATAAGCTCATCTTTCCCATTTCTCCATCCTGGTGGGATGCTGGGCACATAAGCACACAGGCCCAGTGGGATTTTCAAGCCGCCAGGGTCAGGATTGGACCCACAGTCGGCCATGTGGAATCCAGCTCCCTTAACCAGCAGGCTATGGGGCCAGCTCCCTATTTCAATGTCTTGACCTTTGTCTTCGATGTTGACCCAGTGGGACGGTGTTTCTATATACATTCCAGGAAAGTGAATTATCTGGGTCTCAATCTTCTCTTTATTTGCATGTGGTTACAATTTATAAATACACTTGCCATTTCTTTCCCTTTCCAACTTATCTAACAACCCACCCAAACTCCCAGTTTTTATCGACTCCCTTTCCTCTAGGCGAGAAGAGGGATGGTCCTCCTTATTAGTTCGTCTTCACATAGGGTCTGCCTCGGTCCACATGAAACGTGGACCCTCAAAACGTCTCTGGAGCTTGGGTATGAGCGCCACGTTCCTTGGGTGGTCCCGGTGATGTCCTCGTGAGTGACTGCATGGGTGGCTCCGGGCCATGCTCAGGGTGCAGAGGGCCACGGGGCAGCAGGTGGCATCGTATAGCCCGTCAGCGCCTAGCTGAGCCGGTGCAGCCCAGCGGGCAGTGGGTCTGCAGCGAGTTCTCGGGCTTGCTCAGGCCGTGGAGAGTCCCATGGAGGGCACCGACCCAGCCAGTGCCCGCCCTGCTCTCAGGCCCTACGCAGGCCCTGAGTCCTGTGTGAGTAGGGCAGCCCTGGGGGCAAGGCGCTCTCGTGCCTCCCCTCTTACTGCTCCCAGGTCCTGTCAGGCATAGGGGACGAGCCAGCTCCTTGGGTCCCTGTTAGAGGGCCTGGTGCCCCAGTGCCTCTGTCTCGGCCAGGTGCCAAGCTTTGCCATCTTCTTGAAGAGGTGTAGACAGCCCCAAAGGGACAGGGTCACCCTCTTCAGGGATGGGGTATGGAGGGTCTGGGGGAGGAGAGGGGTCTCCAGGGCTCTGCGCTCCCCCCAGAACTGGCCCGTTGTAGATGTAGATGTTGCCGGTGACAGTCATAGACCCGCCAGTGACATGGATGCCATTGGTACCTGTGGGGAGGGGGAAAGTGAAAGGGGCTGAGGCAGGCCTGTTGAGGACAAAGGGCTCAGTGGGCCCCTGGCTGCCCAGACTCCCCCAGACTGCTTCAGCCAGTCCCCCGCCTCGCCTTTGCCGCTGGCTCCTCAAGCCCTGTGTTCGTGTCTTTCTGGGTTTCAAGTCTCATCCCTCCTCTCTAGCGGTGGCGCTGGCTGGCTATCAGGGGGTCTGTTCTGCCTGTTGTAGTCTCTGGCCCACGCTGTCCCCTACAGCTGTCCCTTTCCTCCCCTTCCCCACCCTGCCCGCAGGCTCACCGTGGGCCACCTGGCCCTGGTCCTTGGGCTCAGCCTCCGGGCCCCTCCTCTGCTGTTGCAGTTCCTCCTTTTCCAAAGCTGGTGGTGCCAGGAACCGGGCAGAGACTGGGGACAAGTCCCCAGAGCTGGGCAGGAGTGGCTTTACCAGGTCAGGAAAAGGCTGGTTGGTCCTGGGAGCAGTGACATTTGAATCCTCTCCCTGCAGGAGAGAGTCGGAGACCTGGCCAATGACAAGGAGCCTCAGACGCCCTCTTTCCATAGCTCCTACAGCCCCTCCCTGCCCGCATCAGCACCTGCCTCAGGGCCTTTGCACATGCCAGTCCCTCTTCGCCCAGAGCTTCCTCCTGACAGCCCTGTGGCTGGCTCCCTCGCCCCGTCAGCTTGCTGCTCAAATACCAGTTTCTTCAAGAGGTCTTCCCCGTCCACTTGTCTGAAACAATGCACCCACTTTTTTGTCACTGCCACTCACTGTCTCCCACCCTTCGTCCTGCAGCTCCCACGCCCTGCTGTATTTGCTGAGCTCTGTCCCTGCTCCACCGGCCAGGGCACTGCCGGAAGGCCTGCAGAGCTTTGCTCGCTGCTGTACGCCAGTGCTTGGCACCCTGCCTGGCACATGGAGGCTCCGTCACTCACTCACTGAATGAACGAATGGATGCCAAGGGCATGTGCTCTTTCCCAGTCTGCCTCCTCCCTGTCCCCTCTGCCACTCCTGGCTGTCCCCTCCTGTCTGCCCTCTCCCTGTCCCCTCTGCTGTTCCTGGCTGTCCCCTCCTGTCTCTCCCCCTCCCTGTCTCCTTGGCCCCTCCTGGCTGTCTTCTCAGCCTTTCCCATTACCTCTGGATGCCTCTTGAGCAGGGATCCTGCAATGAAAGGTAAAAGGGGTGTGGGGTCTCTGGCAAAGCTCAGACCCCAGCCTCTCACCCTCCACACCCCACTGTGACAGGTTGCTGCCCCACCCTGGGGTCCCAGGAGGAACAGGCTCTGTGACCCTGTCTCCAGTCTCTGAATGAGGCTGAGGATAAGGACGTCTGAGGGTGGTGCGGGGCAGGAGGGTTTGCACCGAGGAGGTTGAGATCCCGGTCCCCACCCACCGCCAGCCCATCCACCTGGGGTCTGAGGGCCTGGCCTGTCTGCACCCGGCCCCTTCTTACTCAGCTTTCTGCAGAGGGAGGGGTGGCTCTTCCATGAGCAGGCGAGGACGATGGTAAGGAGCAGAAAGAAGGTCAGTGGCAGCAGGATGGCCAGCAGCATGGTCCCTGCCAGGACAGCAGACAGGAGGGGGTGATGACCCAACCGGGGCAGGGGGCCAGGAGCTGCTGGTTCTCTGGCAACCCAGCAGAGAAAAGGGGGAGCCACTTTTTTGCTTCTAGCCACGCTGTGGCCCCTAAAGGCAGTTAGAGAAATGGCCCTTGGGTTACGGAAGGGAGAACATAGCCGGATTTGGGGAGGACCCCCTGACAGCCAGGAGAGACTCTACCATGGATGGGGATGGGACGCAGGTGGCGAGACCAGGACTGGAACAGTCCAGCAGGGAGGGATGGGAGCTTGGACAGTTGGTTTGCAAGGGCTCCAAGTGGAAGTGGGAGGAGTAGGGAAGGGTGGGGCTTGGGGTTGTAAACAGACTCAGGCCACGGAGTGGAGCCACGTTTCTGTGGACTTGGGCGCCTCTAGAGGGGGACTGCAGAGCAGCGGGACTGCCCCCTACACCTGTGGGATGTTTGCAGGGCAGAGCAGGAGGGGGACTCGTTTCTCAATTCTACCTAAGGTTACCTGGGAGGCGGGACTCTACCATGGGTTCAGATCCCCTCGCTGACCTGGAAACATGCCAGGCCAGCGCCCGGGATCCTGAGCATGGGAGGGATGGGAAGGGGACTGCAGGGACTGTGAGGTGATGAGACCCTGCTGAGGATGCCTCTCACGTGTGCACATGCATACACACACTATCACAGAAAAAGAAAATTAAAAAATAAAAGGTAGCAAGAGGGGCCAGGTGGTGGTAACACAGCGCTGTGATGCTGCATCCACACCAGAAGGTCTGGGTTCATGTCCTAAGGCCTCCCTGCACGCTGGGTATGTGTGCCTGTGGTCTGGGCTGCTGGGGCGGGGGTGCGTCGCAGCATGGATACTTTTTTCACGGGTGCCCCTCTCTCTCTCTTATGGAAGAAAAACAAGTAAGACTTAAAAATAAAACAGAGAAGAAGAAGACAATCCATGCTGGGTACATATCTTGATTAAGAAGGAAGAAATTAGGGACCAGCAGGTGGCATGGTGGTTAAGGCGCTGGACACTCCCACATGACTGACCACAGTTTGAGTCCTGGACCTGGTGGCTTGCTTTCTCACTTTCCCCTCTCTCTCTCTGGTCAAATTAAAATAAATGAATGAATAAATAAAATTAAATAACTATAAAAAATTTAAAGAAGAAAAAAATTAGTTAGAGGACTTGGAAAAATAATTTTGATATATTGTTGAATAAAAAAATCAGGTTACGGTACCAACAGTTGGCGTAATGGCTATGTTGCTGGACTCCCATGTAGTCAACTGCGGTTGGAGTCCTGGACCCGATGGCTTAAACTCACACCAGGCACATGTGCATGTGTGCCCAAGATCCCAAGAGGAGAATGGAGAAGGGACTGCAACACAGCCATTCCCCTTGGGGGTTGATTTCTCGCTTTCTGTCTCTCTGTCTTTCTGGCAAGCGCACACGCCCTATAGCAAAAACCTCTCCAATAAAAAAGAAAAGGATTTAGTGAGCTGGCGAACAGAAAGTGTTTAGAGGGCCTGATACCTGATACACTAACTCTCAATAAACAGAAGCTCTCCTTAAAAATGTTTGGTGATGTGCAAGGCGAATGAAGCGTCTATCAAGTGGTAACAATCAGTCAGTAGAGACATCCTGCAGCCATGTGCCAGAGTAGGAAGCCAGGCAGGCACCTGTCAAACCAAGAGTCAAATGGGGGCCCGTCTCTCCAGCAATGAAAGCGTGCAAACGAATCGAGAAATATTCAGCCTAGGTGACACTATGGCAGCATGACCAGAATCATGACGGTATTGGTTACAACTGCCTGTTGGTATGGGAGTGCTCCCCAGCATAACAGTGTACATAACTTAAAAAGCATGTAGGGGGTCGGATGGTGGTGCATTACTAAAACACTGCTCTGCAAGGCAGGTCCACGTGGGAAGGTTTCGGTTCGAGTCTGGAGACCTCCCTGAGTACGCCAGGCACGTGCCTGCCCACGATCTGAGGGGCTGGAGGCTGGAGGCGGGTTCTGGTGTCAAAACCCTGCTGCACGAGCTCTCTCTCTCTGTCTCTCACCCATGGAGTAAATAAACAAACTCAAAGTGGCTATATAAGCAAACGAGCCTAGGCTGTCTAAGTAAACTGCAGTTTCTCTTGAATGAACTTTCTCCTTGTTCCAATTCTTAGAGAGAAGGATTTTTAGAGGGACGCGGGTTTGAGGCATGTTCCTAGACCCGCCCATGTGCCCTCAGTCCCAGCCCCTCACCTGGCATCTCGGCGGGGACTGGCTCTGATGGAGTTCTGCAGCTTGTGTCGGACTGGGTGGTGCCTGGAGTCACCTCTACCAGGCCTAGGTCTTCGCACCTTCGGAGGACAGAGAAGCGCATGACCCTGTCCCCCAGTGCCCTGACTCAAGTGAGGCAACAACAGGAGGAAGGTGTTACGGCTGGGGGGCGTCACAGAGGGTGGATGGAGCCTGGCGCGGGCACACTCACCTGGTGTGGGGCTGGCAGCGGGCGCTGGCGGATGAGGTGTTCTGAAAGTGCCCCTCCTTGCAGCGGACACACTTGTTATCCTGCCCATCGTCACCTGACAGGGAAAAGCGGGCTAGCCAGGGTGCACGGCACACGGGGAGCCTTCTGCCTCGCCGGGAGCATCCTCTGCCCCCTCTGCCACGTTCTGTGGCACCATCCCCCAACTCCGCGTTCCTGAGCCTCCCAAGCAGTGAGAACCCCTCAGGTGCCCCCAGCACCTGTTCCAGCTCCATATCTCTGCAGACCCCTTCTGTGGGCTTTTTAGGACAAAGAGAACTACTGGGAGTGGGCGTCGCCATGGACACAGTACCATGCTCCCTGTCCCGTTTACACCCTCTGCCCTCGGTGACCTCTGACCTTTGAGCTTGGCTTCAGCCTCGGTACCAGGCGGGCAGTCTGAGAGCGGCTCGCAGTGCTTGCACTCGGAGTCGCGGAGGGCGCAGAACCACCCGGGCCGGCACTGGCACTGGGTCTTCTGTTTGCTGGTGCAAGGCTCAGTCTCGGTGAAGCCCATCACTGGTGGGAGGGGACAGCTCAGGGAGGGCTGTGCTCCAGGGGACCAGCCCTGTCCGCCCACTCACCTGGGTCGCAGGGGCGGCAGAGCTGGCAGGTGGACAGGCGGTGCCAGTGCTCGTTGTAGGACTTCTCCGGGCAGGGCGTGCACAGCGTGTCCCGGCTGGGGTCGCATTCGGCTGACACGTAGGTGCCTAGACCGTGGGGGGCAGCAGATGCTCAGCAGCCCGCCCGGCCTCACTGGGGCCGCCTGCCCCGGCGT
>NW_006208857.1:1034728-1036297 GCF_000334495.1 Tupaia belangeri chinensis
AGTGCTGCAGCTTGTGTCGGACTGGGTGGTGCCTGGAGTCACCTCTACCAGGCCTAGGTCTTCGCACCTTCGGAGGACAGAGAAGCGCATGACCCTGTCCCCCAGTGCCCTGACTCAAGTGAGGCAACAACAGGAGGAAGGTGTTACGGCTGGGGGGCGTCACAGAGGGTGGATGGAGCCTGGCGCGGGCACACTCACCTGGTGTGGGGCTGGCAGCGGGCGCTGGCGGATGAGGTGTTCTGAAAGTGCCCCTCCTTGCAGCGGACACACTTGTTATCCTGCCCATCGTCACCTGACAGGGAAAAGCGGGCTAGCCAGGGTGCACGGCACACGGGGAGCCTTCTGCCTCGCCGTGAGCATCCTCTGCCCCCTCTGCCACGTTCTGTGGCACCATCCCCCAACTCCGCGTTCCTGAGCCTCCCAAGCAGTGAGAACCCCTCAGGTGCCCCCAGCACCTGTTCCAGCTCCATATCTCTGCAGACCCCTTCTGTGGGCTTTTTAGGACAAAGAGAACTACTGGGAGTGGGCGTCGCCATGGACACAGTACCATGCTCCCTGTCCCGTTTACACCCTCTGCCCTCGGTGACCTCTGACCTTTGAGCTTGGCTTCAGCCTCGGTACCAGGCGGGCAGTCTGAGAGCGGCTCGCAGTGCTTGCACTCGGAGTCGCGGAGGGCGCAGAACCACCCGGGCCGGCACTGGCACTGGGTCTTCTGTTTGCTGGTGCAAGGCTCAGTCTCGGTGAAGCCCATCACTGGTGGGAGGGGACAGCTCAGGGAGGGCTGTGCTCCAGGGGACCAGCCCTGTCCGCCCACTCACCTGGGTCGCAGGGGCGGCAGAGCTGGCAGGTGGACAGGCGGTGCCAGTGCTCGTTGTAGGACTTCTCCGGGCAGGGCGTGCACAGCGTGTCCCGGCTGGGGTCGCATTCGGCTGACACGTAGGTGCCTAGACCGTGGGGGGCAGCAGATGCTCAGCAGCCCGCCCGGCCTCACTGGGGCCGCCTGCCCCGTCGTGTGATCCCAGCCGGTGTCTCTGCCTCTTTGCCCCTCACCCCGTGCCCAGCTCAGCGAGGAGGCCCCATCCCAGTGCCTGCACAGGACAGATGGCTGGCGTCTCACTGCTCGGCCAGCCGGCGGTCCTGGGGGACAGGGTCCGCCTTCCTCCCCAGACAGGGGGGCTGGAGCCACGTGGCCACATCCGCGCCGGCTCTCACCTGGGGGGCAGCGGGAGCAGCAGGCCTGGTGCCTGGCCTCGTAGTACTCCTGCGGGTGCCGGCAGGTGTGGTTCTCCGGGCGGTACGGGGGCACCTTCCAGGGAGACGGAGAAAATCAAGCGGAGGCGCGAGGAGGGCTGTCCACACCCCCTTCCCACCCTCGCGCCCCCAGGCCCCTTCCTCACCCCTTGGGACTGGGAAGCTGCCAGGAGCCCACAGAGGCCCAGCACGAGCGGCCCCCAAGCCAGGCCGCGGGCCCAGGCGGCCGAGGGCAGGCGCATGGCGGCCCCTCGGCCAGGAGCCCAGCTGGCGTCGGCCCGGGAGGAGGGCGGGAGCCCGGGCGTGCTGGGCAGCGAT
>NW_006208857.1:1036520-1047891 GCF_000334495.1 Tupaia belangeri chinensis
CGGACCCGCAGCCGGGGGGGGGGGGCGTGGGAGCCGGTGGAGGGCCAGCCCCCCATTCCCTGGGCAGAGCTGGCGGAGGAGCAGAGGAAGCTGGACAAGGGACCAGGACAGCTGGGGCCTGGTCTGGAAAGGAGGGCAGGGCCTGCCACACTGGACCAGAGACCTGGACAGGCTGCAGAAAGGCCACACTGGACCACAGACTTGGACAGGCTGCAGATAGGCTTCTGGGACCCAGAAGTCCGGGTGGCAGGGGCCTGGGCTCCTGCCCTGCTGTATGGCTTCTTCTTTTTAAGTTTATTGCTTTCTTTTTTTTTCTTAAAAAAAAAAAAGACTTTTCTTTTTTAAATTTAACTTTACTTATTTATTTTTAATTTGACTAGAGAGGGAAAAGAGAGAGAGAGGGAAAGTGAGAAAGCAAGCCACCAGGTCCGGGACTCGAACCCTGGTCGGCCATGTGGAAGCCCAGTGCCCTTAACCACCAGGCCACCTGCTGGCCCCAAGTTTATTGCTTTCTTTTAGGAGAGAGAGAGAGACAAGCCCATCAACGGGATCTCACTCTGCCCTTGCACCTACCCACTGTCCTCCTAGGCAGCCAGAATCAAGGCTGTGTGTGTCCCGTCACAGGTAGACCAGAGAACCAGACCTGAGACGTCCATGGACCCAGCTTCCCTCCAGCACTGCATTATGCTGGGCCTCCCAGGATTAACAAGCCAGCCAGCATCCCCCCTGCTGAGCCCACCCAGTCCACAGCCCGGTTGACAGGGTCCCCTAGGAGACGGTGAGAGGATGCAGCGGGCTCTGCTTCCTGTCCTGAAGGGACCTCCCTCCCCAGGAGCCAACCGGAGGCTGTGCAGATGGGGTTCCTGATGAGTCAGGGCCAGCTGGGCTGAAGGTGGGCAGCCACGGCCCTCAGTGCAGGCTCCTTGCCCAGAGTCTCTGAAGCCCTTTGAACTAGAGGAGCTGAGTCCACCCAGCCCAGGACCCTCCCCTCAGATAGCAAGACCGAGGCGCAGGGTGCTGCGTGGAGGAGACCGAAACCCTGGGCTTATTCTGGTGCCCGTGCCCTTTCTTGACCCCACTAACAGAGCCTGCACCACGGCCTAGTGGTCAAAGGACTCAGGATGCCGCATGGCTGGCCGCAGTTTGAATCCTGGCCTTTGCAGTTTGAAAAACCACATGGTAGGACCAGCAGTTAGCATAATGGCTATGTTGCTGGACTCCCACGTAGTTGACCACAGTTCGTGTCCCGGACCCGGTGGCTTAAACTCACGCCGGGCGCACGTGCGTGCGTGCCCAAGATCCCGAGAGGAGAATGGAGGAGAAGGGATTGCGGCGTGAACATCCCCTCATGGGGGTGATTTCTCGCTTTCTGTCTCTCTGTCTCTCTCTGTCTGTCTGGCAAATGCATGCGCCCTATAGCGAAAACCTCTGGGAAAAAAAAAAAAAAAAAAAAAAAAAACTGAGGGGGACCAGCAGCTGGTGGAATGGTAGGCCACTGGACTCCCATGTAGTCAACTGCAGTTCGAGTCCCGGACCTGATGGCTTAAACTCACACCGGGCATGCGTGCATGCATACCTAAGATCCTGAGAGGAGAATGGAGGAGAAGGAACTATGGCGTGGCCATCCCCTGGGGGGTGATTTCTTGGTTTCTGTCTCTGTCTCTTTCTGTCTTGCTGGTGAGCGCACGCGCCCTATAGCAAAAAACTCTCCAAAAAAAAAGGAAGAAAACCACATGGGGCATGTGTGTGTGTGTGCCCCAAATCTCAGCAGGATGGAGAACTGGAAGAGAAGGGATTACAGTGTGACCATGCCCCAATGGGAGGTGCTTTTTCTGCCTGTGGGAAGCGTCCTTACCCTGGCTGCATGGCCTATGGAGACCGCTCTCTGCAACTGCTGCCCCTTGTCCGCCCCGCCTCCCCCCGGCTGGGAGCTCTGCAGTGGGCCGGACTGAACCTTTTCATAAAGTTTATTTATTTATTTATGGAGAGAAGGAAAGAAGCACCCCAACAGAGCAGCCACAGCACGATCCCCCGTCTTAGCTGACCTGGACCATGGGCATGAGTGCACACCACGCAGTGCACCGAGGGAAGTCCTGGCGTGCAAACCCAGGGCCTGTCCCACAAAGGTCTGGCATTACCAGCATGGCACCATCCTGCCCCTGGACTGAATCTTTAAGTCTGTGTTCCCAGGGTTCCAGAATCTGACACACATCGCACGCTCAATTCACGTTTGTGGACTGCATGAACGACGCCCACCTCCGACGTGGCAGATCTGACCTGCAGGCCAGGCCTCCTGAGTTCTAAGTCCCAGCTCACTTCAGCAACCACGCCGCCCCCTGTGGCTCAGGGGGGTCTCTCTGTGATAGGGGGCTAGCTGCTCTCCAGACGGGGCACCTGGGCATGTCTCCGTCTTAGAGGGACTCAGGCCTGCTGTGGTTGGTCTGATGGCTGGACAGGCTGTTGGTGGAGCTGATGAGACATGCTGACAGCGAGTCCAGGGAGGAGAGGGCAGGGTGAGGGACCTCCTGAGCTTCAGATAGCTCCCTCTGGGAGGCTCTTTGTCCTCACCCGGGCAGACTGAGGACCCACGCTCTGTGGGCAGCCGTGTGCAGATGCCCGAGACGGCCAGATCGGGGTGGGGGGTATCAGACCCACGCTCACTGCTCAGACTCTGGCTCCTGCCTGCTCAGGGGTGCTGGGGGCTGCGGCTGGGGCCGGTTCCCAACTGAGCTCTCCAGCGGATAAGGAAGGTGTACGGTGGCCTTCGACCCCTTTCTCTTTCTCCTTTTTACTTTTTATTATGAAAATTTCACACATAATGTAGTAGACCAAAAGAGAACATAATATCGGGAACCCCGGGTACTCCTTACCCAGCTTCAACCCCTGGCCAGTCTTCTTTCTCCCATACGTCCCCCTCCACGGACACACTCCCACGCGAATCCCCCTTTATTATCTTGAAGGAAATCCCGGATATCGAATCACTTCTTCTCTCATCCCTCTGGTTTTTATTTTTTAAATTTTGCCATAGGGTGCATGCCCTCACCAGAGAGACAGAGAGAGAGAGAGAGAGAGAGAGAGAGAGAAAGAAAGCGCCCCCTGCAGGGGAGATGACCATGCCGCAATTCCTTCTTCTCTGTTCACTTCTCAGGATTCGGGGCATGCGTGCACACATGCCTGGTGTATTTTTCGTCTCCAGGCCTAGGACTTGAACTGCACAGTAGGCCATATGGGATTCAGCACCTTAACCATCACACCACTGGCCGACTCATCGTTCTGATTAAAAAATTTCAGGATTTAAGAGCCAGCAGGTGGCGTGGTGGTTAAGGGCGCTGGACTCCCACATGGCCAACCATGGTTTGAGTCCTGTACATGGTGACTTGCTTTCTCACTTTCCCTCTCTCTCTTTGTCTGTCTCTTTCTGATCAAACTGGAAAATAAAGTTCAATAAAATAAATCTTTAAAAAAAATATTTCAGGATTTCACTTTTTTTTTTTTTCCAGAGGTTTTCGCTATAGGGCACATGCATTTGCCAGACAGACAGAGAGAGACATAGAGACAGAAAGCGAGAAATCACCCCCCAGGAGGGGATGGTCATGCTGCAATCCCTTCTCCTCCATTCTCCTCTCGGGATCTTGGGCACGCACGCACACGCGCCCAGCATGAGTTTTAAGTCACTGGGTCCGGGACATGAACCGCAGTCGTCTATGTGGGATTCCAGCGACATAGCCATTACGCTAACTGCTGGTTCCCAGGATTTCACTTTAAAAGACAGGAATTCTTGAGGCCAGCAGATGACGGGCAGTTACGTTGCCAGACTCCCACATGGACAACTGCGGTTCGAATACTAGACCTAGTGACTTGAAAATCACATTGGGCACGTGTGCATGTGTGCCCAAGACCCTGGGAGGAGAAGGGATTGCGGTGTCGCCATTCCCCCGGGAGGTGATACCTCACTTTCTCACCGTCTCTGTCTCCAGTGAGTGGGTGCACCCTAAGGCAAAAACCTCTTAAAAGAGAGAGAGAGACAGAGACTCTGTTTTAATTTCATTAAATTTTCAATGTTAATTTTATGTGTGTAGTACAAGGAAGTGTGGAAAGTGCGTGCCTCACAGATACAGGGAGCGACTTCGCTTCTGCCTATCCGTGTCCAGAACACTCCACACACTGCAAGAGGTGGCTGCATGCCCTTCCCAGTCGAAGCTCAGATCCTTTGAGTTTTTCTGATCCCAGCTGGCTGACCAAGCTCCCTTTTTTTTTTCTTTCCATTTTTACTATGGGATGCCTATGCTCACGAGAGAGAGAGAGAGAGAGAGAGAGAAAGTGAGAAATCACCCCCTGGGAGGAATGGCCATGCTGCAGTCCCTTCTTCCACTCTCCTCTTGAGACTTTGAGCTCACATGCACACACATCTTGAGAGTCACAAGCCTTGGGGTCCAGGGTTCGAACCACAAAGCTGGCCATGTGGGATCTAGTGCCTTAACCTCCGTGCCATTGACTGCCCCGATGATCTCCTTCTTTCTGCTGCTGGTCCCATGCTGTCGCTTCAGTCCTCGAGGACTCTCTAAGTCCTCAGGGACCGTCTGGGTTTGGCCCTGGCCCCATCACTTTGCCTCTCTGGGCCCTTTTCTGTGCCCGTTGGCTGCTGGTGTGCTTGCGAGTCTCGTCTCCACCCTGCCCTGTGCTGTGCTGTGCTGTGCTGGGACCCGCGTGTCCCACTCTCTTCTCCCCTGTGGCTTCTGGGTAGTTTCTGCCGGTACGAGGCACTGGTGGGAGATGGGTGGGTGGCGGGAGGGAGGAAGCCAGGCCATTTCTCCCCTCTCTGCAGTTGGCCGTATCTCTCCTTCTCCCTTCCGTAACCCCCTCTCCTACCGGGTAGCCCTCACTGTTCGGTTCTCGCTGTCTCTCTAGCCCGAGTGATGGTAGATGGTAGCTGCTTCCTGCTTTTGTTTTCTGAGTTGCCTGATATCCCCTGTTGGCTTCTCAGCTCTTCTGATCCCCATGAATCAATCAAGCCCCTGTGTTAAATTTCTTCTGCTCGAAAGAACTGGAGTGTTTCCGGTTTCCCAGCTGGACCCAAACAGGCGACTCGTGTCACCTCGCCTGCCAGCCTTCCCAGGGGCAGCTTGAGGGACACCCCCAAGGGTGAGAAGTCCACGACCTCTGCGTGGACAGGGCATTTGCTCCTTTCCTTGGTGTCCTTGCCAGTGTCCTTGGAGTTTTACTGACTTCTCCAGGGCAACACCAGACCAGACCCTGTAGCCTCCTGGAAGGTGTGAGCAGTCGGAGGAGTTGCCGAGAGAGCTTCTTACAGGCCCCTGGAGAATCCAAAAGAGGGGTGGCATGAATGGATTCTTCTAAATATTTCTGTCCTTTTTGTCCTCTTTAGACCGTGCTGACGTTGGTGCCTTTGAGGAGCAAGTAGCCAATGAGGGTCACCCTCCTGAGTGTGAGTTTTCAGGAGGGACAATGTCTTGAGCCAGCTGTTCTCAGCGGGGTTTGCATTGCTCCCGGAAGGCATGTGGCAACATCTGGAGATATTCTGACAGCATCAACTCCGGAGGTACTACTGGCATTTAGTGAGTGGAGGCCAAGGTTCTGCTAAACACCAACAACGAACAGGACGGAACTGTCGACAGTTCTGGGGGCTGGCAGGTGGTGTGATGGTTAAAGGCACTGGACTCCCACATGGCCGACCGTGGTTCAAGTCCTGGATCTGATGGCTTACTTTCTCACTTCCCCCCACTCTCTCTCTGATCAAACTGGAAAATAATAATAACAGTAATAATAATAATAATTATAGAGTTAAAAAAAAAAAAAAGAAAGAAAAGAAAACAGTGCCAAAGTTGAGAAACCCTGTCTTAACTGAAAGGAATAATTTCTTTTTTCCTTTTTTTTTAGGGAGACAGATTTTTGCTATAGGGCATGTGTGCTTGCTGGAGAAACAGAGAGACAGACAGAAAGTGAGATATCACCCCTGAACGGGGATGATCATGCCACAATCCCTTCTCCTCCAGTCTCCTCTCAGGACTTTTGAGCATGCACGCACATGTGCCCGGCGTGAGTTTTAAACTGCCAGGTTCAGGGCTTGAACTGTTGTCAACTACGTGGGAGTCCAGCGATGTAACTGTTATAACCTACTCCTCTTGGGATTTCTGGTGCATACACACACACACACATACGCCTGGTGTGTTTTTCAAGCTGCCGGATCTGGGAGTTGAACCTTGGAGCCAACCATGTTCAATCCAGTTGCCTTAACCTCCTTGCCATCTGCTGGTCTAGCGGTGAACTGCTGCATATCCTGCCAGGCCGTTAGACTGAGAGTGGCAGGGCGGGATTCTTCTGGCCCATCACCTTAGAGGAAAGGACAGCTGTTTTCCACAGTGGGCGGCCCAGTGCGACGTGGCCCATCCACTCTAGTAGTAAGGAAAAAGTCGTGTTTCATTGAGTGGCTGGCTTTTCCTTTAGAAAGGACAGAGGCTGGAAAGGAAAAAGGAAGGGAATTTAGGGAAGTTAACAGACCATAAAGAAGCGAGTTATCAGCGGCAGATTGGACGTTTGATGTTTTGGGATTCTCATTGCACACCTGCCAAAGAGAAGAGTCTTCTGTCTCCCGCAGCGCGGTCAGCGAGTAGTGACTGCTGGGCACTGAGGTTGCCAAGGTGAATCAGCCCAGTTCCTGTCCTCAGAGAACACGCATGTTTCACACACGTACACACCCCGCTGTAGTACAGGGATGCAGGTTCAGTACCCCTTATTCAACGTGCTTAGGACAAAAGCGTTTCCGTTTTTTGCTTTGCTTTGGTTTTCTCTTTTTTTTACTTCTTCTTTTTAATTTTTTAAAGTTTTCTATAGAGAGCATGTGCTCTCTGGAGAGAGAGAGAGAGAAAGCGAGAAATCACCCCCCAGTGGGGATGACCATACTGCAATCCCTTCTCCTCCATTCTCCTCTCAGGATTTTGGGTACACATGCAAACGCACCTGGAGTGTTTTCTGAGTCGTTTTGTCCAGGACTCGAACAACTCAGCTGGTTGTGTGAGATCCAGCTGCCTTAACTGCCACCCCAGCAGCTGGCCCCTGTTTTTGTTGTTGTTGTTGATTTGTTTTTAATTGCTGGTGAGTACAGGTGCCCACCAGGGAGGGAGAGAGAGAAAGCACCCCCCAGTGGGCCAGGGCCACAACCCTGTCCCTTTCCTCCGTTCGTCCTTCCTATCAGGATCTCAGGCACTCATACACACATGCCCAGAGTGTGTTATTATTATTTTTGAAAGAACTATTTATTTAGGGCCGACAGGTGGTGTGGTGGTGGCAGTGCTGGACTCCCACCTGGCCGATTGCAGCTCAAGTCCCAGACCTGGCAGCTTGCTTTTCTTGCTTTCTCTCTCTGTCTCTGTGGTCAAGTTTTAAAAATGATAATAATGATGAATAAAATTAAATAAAATAATTCTTTTTAAAAAGAATTATTGAGACGAGCAGATGGTGTAATGGTTATGTCACTGGACTTCCACATAATCAACTGCAGTTCAAGTCCCAGACCCGGTGGCTTAAAACTCAAGTTGAGCATGTGTGCATGCGTGTCCAAAATTCTGAGAGAAGGGGCCGGCAAGTGGCATGGTGGCTAAAGGCGCTGGACTCCCCATATGGCCAACCGCGGCTCAAGTCCCAGACCTGGCAGCTTGCTTTCTCACTTTCTCTCTCATTCTGTCCTCTACTCAAATCAAAATATATGAAATAATAAAGTTAAATACAATAATTCTTAAAAATAAAAAATCCTAGATAACAATGGAGAAGAAGGGATTGCAGCATGGTAATCCCCTCCATCCCCCGAGGTGATTTCTCGCTTTCTGTTTCTCTGTCTCTCTCTGTCTTTCTGGTGAGCACATGCGCCCTATAGAAAAAATTTCTCTCTCTAAAAAAAAGAATTATTTATTGATTTTATTATATTAATTAATTAATTAATTTTGGAGAAGTTTTTGCTATAGGGCACATGTACTTGCCAGAAAGACAGAGACAGAAAGTGAAAAATCACCCGCCAGGGGGGATGGCCACGCTGCAATCCCTTCTCCTCCATTCTCCTCTTGGGATCTTGGGCTCGCACGCACACACCCCCAGCATGAACTTAAGCCACTGGGTCCGAGACTCAAACCGCGGTTGACTACATGGGAGTCTAGTGACATACCCATTACGCCAACTGCTGGTCCGTATGTATTATTATTATTAAATTTGTTTATAGGGCATGTGAGCTCACCAGAGACACAGAGAGAGAGAGTGAAAGGGAGAAAACAAGCACCAGGCCTGGGACTTGAACTGTGGTTGGCCACGTGGGAGTCCAGCACCTTAACCACCACGCCACCTGCCAGCTCCACCCAGAGTGTGTTTTTCAAGTTGCGAGGCTGGGTTCTGAACCGTGGTCAGCCATGTGGGGTGTGGCTTTCTATGCACAGCACTTAATCCACCTTGCTGTGGGACTTGCCCATCTTTTTGTTTGCTTGTTTTGGAATATTTACATATACATCATACAGCATCTCGGGAAGGGGACCCGAATCTAAACACAAACTCGTTTCCGTCTCATGTACAACTTATACACGTAGCCTGATGGTAACTTTATCCAATATTCTTGAATTGCAGCGTTCTGACCAAGATGTGTCACATGAGGGCAGCTGTGGAATTTTCTACCTGTGGTATCACATTGGTGCTCAGAAAGTTTCGGACTTCGTATTTTCGGATTTGGGGTGGCCAACCTGTAATGGTAAGCAGCCGTGGTAAGTGCTGAGTTAGGCTCTCCTAGGAGGTTGGAAGAACAGAGGGAGGAGGACCCTTCCGGCTCGTAACCCACAAGCCTCCACGACCCTCCGGTTTCACTTCTCTCCCTGCAGCCTTTGCAGACCTCATGGCCACACCACAGGGCCAGAAGATGGCTAGTATGGGAGGGGAGGGGCGGGGAGCCCTGGGCTGGAGAGAAGGTCTGGGGCTCTGGGAGAGGCTAAGGGGAGCCCCGAGTTGTGGGGAGGGGTCCTTCCAAGACAGATCTGACCTCCCACAGAATAAGACTTACTTCTCAGAAAACAGGGACTTGATGCTGAGTTCAGAAAGGCGAGGCTCAGTCCTCAGCCTGGGCCCACCCTGAGCTTCGGGAAATGGGCAGGTGACCGCTTCTCCGGGCCTCTCCTCGGTAAGCAAGGTTCCACCAAAAAGGGCCTCTGCGGCTGCCTTACCCCTCCTTTCACATTCAGGTGAGATCGCTGGCCCAGGCAGGTAAAGTGCCTTTTCCAAAGTCCTCGGTTAATACCAAAAAGGAAGGCCTTGCTGCTGTGCCACCCTCCGCGTGACACGGGAGGCCCGGCTTGGACTCGGAGTTGACCGGAACAGGCTGGGCCTCTGCGGTCCTGGCCGGGGAGGCTGGGCAGAGGACTGCAGCGTGGCAAGACCTTGTCAGAGGTCCATGTCTCTCTCTTTAATAATAAAAATAAATGTTTTTTTTTTCTCTCTCTCTCTTTTTTTTTTTTTTTTAGAGGTTTTTGCCTTAGGGTGCGTGCGCATGCCAGGAAGAGAGACAGACAGTGAGAGGCAAAGTGAGAAATCAGTCCCCATCCCTTCTTGTCCACTCTCCTCCAGGATCTTTGGCACACACGCTTCCACTATGAGTTTCAGGCCACGGGGTCTGTGCCTCGAATAGTAGTTGGCCATGTGAGGTCTAGTGACGTAACTGCTATGCCATCTGCTGGCCTCAGAAAGCTAGTGGGCCCATCAGTGGTGTAGTGGTGAAGGTGCTGGAGTCTCATAGGTCGAGTCCCAGACATGGTGCTTGAAATTCACGCCAGGTGCGTGTGCGTGCATGCCCAACATTCCGAGAAGAGAATGGAGAAGAAGGGATTGTGGCATGGCCATCCCCACTGGTGGTAGTTTCTGACTTTCTTTCTTTCTGTCTCTCTCTAAAAGTCGTAGAATAATATGTATATCGTGACTCCATTTATGAAATAATATAGGTAATCAAAAAGTGCATGAAAGAATACACAAGGCTGGGAGCCAGCAGGTGGCATGGTGGTTAAGGTGCTGGACTCCCACATGGCCGACTGTGGTTCGAGTCCCAGATCTGGTGGCTTGCTTTCTCACTTTCCCACTCTCTCTCTCTCGCTGTGTCCCTCTCTGGTCAAATTAAAATGAAATAAATAAATAAATGGAGTTAAATAAAATAATAATCATCATCATAAGAGGATACACAAGTCTGACCAGCTGCAGCTGTGATAACACAATGCTCCACAGTGTTGAAGCTACATGGGAAGGTCCAGGGTTCAGGTCCTGGACCTTCAAACCACGAGGATCTGGAGTGTGAACTTAACCCAGATGTGGGATCCAGCTTCTAATGCACTGCGCTTACCCACTGTGTTAAGGCTGGTCCTACCTCTGCACATTAAGAGAACATTTAGGGCCAACTAGGAGACTTGGTGATTAAGGTACTGGACTCCCACATAAGTGACAGTGGTTCTAGCCCTGGACCTGGTGGCTTGAAAATCACGCTGGGCCCATGTGCACGTGTGCGCAAATCCCAGGAGAAGAAAGTCCCAGAAGAAGAAGGGATTATGGTGTGGCCATCTCCACCCGAAGGGGTGATTTCTCACTTTTTCTCTCTCTTTCTCTCTCTCTCTCCGGTTAGTGTGCATGTCCGATAGCAAATTTAAAAATATTAAAAATAATAATAAATAAAACTTTTTAAAAATACAATTTTAAGTACCAGTAGATGGTGTGGTGATTAAAGCACTGGATTCCCATATGACTGACCGTGGTTTGAGTTCCAGACCCAGTGGCTTGAAAATCACAAATAAGGGACCAGCAATTAGTGTAATGGCTATGTCTCTGGACTCATGTAGTCTATTGTGGTTCGCGTCCTGGACCCGGCGGCTTAAATTTACGCCGGGCGCATGTGTACGCGTGCCCAAGATCCCCAGAGAAGAATGGAGGAGAAAGGATTGCAGTGTGGCCATTCCCCCAGGGGGGTGATTTCTCGCTTTCTGTCTCTCTGTCTCTCTCTGTCTTTCTGGCGAGTGCACGTGCCCTATAGCAAAAACCTCTCCAAAAAAAGAGAAAAGAAAAAGAAAATCACAAATAAATAGTTACATAAATTTTAAAAATTTGGTTGTCAGGAAAGTTATGATGCATTTTTGCATAGAAAAACATTGAAACTATGTCATGTCTTTCTTGGCAACCTAATACATTTTAAAAAGTACTTTAAAAAGTACATATATATATATATATATATATATATAATATTTAAATGGAGGCTGGACATGGTGCAACAGTAAAATGGAACCATCTGTGAGGCCGACTCACATGCAAGGTTACAGGTTTGTGTCTTGGGATCTCCCTGAGGGGGAGG
>NW_006208857.1:1048218-1057902 GCF_000334495.1 Tupaia belangeri chinensis
TGTCTTGGGCCCTCCCTGAGTGGCAGGTGGCACCCAGGATCCGGGGCTGCTGAAGTTAGGGGGAGAGCGTGGCATTGGGTCCCAGTGAGGGATACTGTCTTTCCTTCTCTCTCTTGTTTACAGAGGAATTAAGTAAACTGATGTTTAAAAATGGAGCTCAGGGGCTGGCAGGTGGCGTGGTGGTTAAGGCACTGGACTCCCACATGTCTAGCCATGGTTCAAGTCCTGGACCTGGTGGCTTGCTTTCTCACTTTCTCTCTCTCTTTCTCTCTCACTCTGTCTCTCTCTGGTTAAATAAATAAATAAATAAAGCTAAATAAAAAATATATATATATTTGAGCGGTTTTCGCTATAGGGCGCTTGCGCTCGCCAGACAGACAGAGTCATAAAGACAGAAAGCGAGAAATCACCCCCCAGGGGGGATGGTCACGCCGCAATCACTTCTCCTCTATTCTCCTCCTGGGATCTTGGGCACTCATGCACAGGTGCCTGGCATGAGTTTTAAGCCACTGGGTCCGGGACGCGAACTGCGGTCGACTACGTGGGAGTCCAGCGACATAGCCATTATGCTAACTGTTGGTTCCCATAAAATAATTCTTTAAAAAAAATGGAGCTCAGACAGAAGTGCAGGTCTCAGATTTCTGTTTTCTCACCACAATGAGCTTGCCCTGGCCCATTCCAGATCTAGAAGCTGCGGTTTTGACACTTGAACCGCCCACTCCTGTACCAGGCAGGAGGTTCCAGGCCCACCACACTCCTGGCTCAGCCCAGACCAGGCCTTGGGATTCTCACAGAGCCCTAAGGGACACTGAATATTTGCTGGACTGCCTTAAGCCAGTGTCTGGGTGGCCGACAGCCACTTGCAAACAGAAAATGCAGGAAGGTGATTCTAAGAACCTTTAGCCACCACGCAGGTGGCATGGTGGTTAAGCGTTGGACTCCCACACGGCTAACCGTGATTCAAGTCTTGGACCTGGTGGCTTGAGAGTCATGCCGGGCGCGTGTGTGCAGCCGTGCCTGGAATCCCAGGATGAAAATGGAGGAGGGGGATTATGGCACATCCATCCCCGAGGGCGGCATGTGGGGTGATTTCTCACTTTCCCTCTCTCTGGCGAGTGTGCATGTCCTGTAACAAAACCCCAGAAGACCCTGGACTCCACGGGGAGCTGACCCTACTGTCTGTAGGGAGGACCTAGTTTAATGACCTGACTCCACCCAGCTGTGGGAGGCAGGGTCGTGTGCTGCTCTGCTATGCTGAGGCCATTTGAAGACTGGGGTTGGGTTCCCAGGGTGATCTGCACATTCTGGGGGTGCGTGTGCCCATAAACGTGGCTGGTCGGGAAGGCTAGGGGAGACTGTGGCGTAAGACCCTGTGAGGGTGCTTCTCTCTCTGTCTCTGTGTCTCTCTTTCTCATAAAAGAAAGAAAAAGACACAAAAAGAAAAGAACCTGGCTCAAGGGAGACTGGAGTTTCTCAGGGTGTCCAGGTCCCACAGGGAGTCAGGGACAGTGGCGAGAGTGTAGCGCAGAACCAGGGAGGTCACCCAGTACCCAGGCAGCTGGCAAATCAAGAACTGGATGTGGGGGGAACGAACCTTCTGGCTTTCCAATCCACGTGACGGGGGCTCTCTGAGTTTGTGGCTGGTGAAATAAATGACAAAAGCATTAGGTGGACAACCCCAGGGGAGAATCCTCTGCTGCTTTGTTTGGGACTTCACAATAAGTGGATAATCCTTGTGGAGGGTTCATTTCTTCATCTGGAAAATGAAGGAAGACCCAGCCTGTCCCTTCCCAGAGCAGGGGTCATGAGAGGGTGTCAAGGTCAGCACTGGGAATGGATTTGGGGTCCCGGCTGACACCAGCCCTCACTTTAAGAAGTCACCGGGCACGTGTGCGTGCATACCAAAAATCCCGAGAAGAGAATGGAGGAGAAGGGATTGTGGCGTGGCCATCCTCCTGCGGGTGATTTCTCACTTTTCCTCTCTCTGTCTCTCTCTGTGACTCTGGTGAGTGCATGTGCCCTATAGCAAAAACCTCAAAAAAAAGGAGGTTCCCCAGAGACTGCCATAGGAGAAGCCCGGACCAGGCTGCGTGCTGAGCCTGGAGCGCCATCGGCCTTTTTTGCTGGTGAACCCCTGACCTTCATGACCCACAGGACCCAGCTGAGCCGCTGCCTTCCCTGCCGAGTCTCCTGAAGTGAGTCACCTGCCTTTCACCAGCCATCGCAGTGCTGGCTCTCAAGGCCAGCAGAACTGTCATTGTACTACAAAGACCTATTTGCAGGCCCAGATCCTCCCACTGTCTCAGTGCTCCGGCTGGGCCTGCGTCCCTGCGTCCCTCTGTCCACGTCCCTCTGTCCACGGTGTGTAGGGAGCCTGGGCCTGCAACGCAGAAGCCAGGGCCAGACTCCTCCCTCGGCTGCCTCCTGCCACGCGGGGCCTGGTGGTGTCAGGCATCTCTTTGGGCCTGATTCCCTGACCCTTCCCTCTTGTTTACCGGTTGGCACTTACCCTCTCTCTTTTTAAAAAATTACTTTATTTATTTAAATTTGATCAGAGAGGGACAGAATGAGTTCTCTCTCTCTCTCTCTCTTTTTTTTTTTTTTTGTGAGGTTTTTGTTATAGGGTGCGTGCGCTCGCCAGACAGAGAGAGACAGAGAGACAGAAAGCGAGAAATCACCCCCGAGGGGGGAATGGCCATGCCGCAATCCCTTCTCCTCCATTCTCCTCTCTGGATCTTGGGCATGCACACACATGTGCCCGGCGTGAGTTTTAAGCCACCGGGTCCGGGACGCAAACCGCGGTCGACTACATGGGAGTCCAGTGACATAGCCATTACGCTAACTGCTGGTTCAGAGAGGGACAGAATGAGTGAAAGAGAGAGAGGGAAAGTGAGAAAGCAAGCTGCCAGGTCCAGGACTCGAACCCCATTTGGCGATGTGGGGGTCCAGCGCCCTTAACCACCATGCCACCTGCCGGCCCCGGCACTCACTTTACTCTGTTGCTGGGTTGTCTGAACAGAGAGTTTGGAGAAAAGCAGGCCCTCCCTGTTAGCCTTCCCTGCCTCCCAGGGCTGGTAGACTTGGCCGTTGCCCTCTTCCTCCCAGGTCTCTGGCTACCCCTCAGCACCTGCTGGCCCGCCTCTCCCTGGGCTCCAGATCTGTGCCCACAGGGCCCTGCCCGGCCCCACACTGCCTCTTGGTGCCCACATTCCTGCAACCCCGTGACCACAATGACAGGGGACACTGCACATTCCTGGCCTGGCAGCCAACGGTGTAAAAAAGAACAGAATGTCCCAGGGCCACGCCCAGCCCCCAGCTTCACCTGGGCCCCTCCCAGCCCTTGGAAAGGTGGTTGGGGGGGCGAGTTGAGGAGTCAGGACGGAAGAGAATGGATTGGAGGGCAGAGGCAGTGGGGCCTGCAGCTGTCCACTTGGTGAGCAGGGAGGAGCCTCGCAGAGGCCCCCTCTCCTCTCCTGCACTGGGGGCGAGCCTGACCTGGGGATGCCCAGGAGGGGACTCTCAATCCTGGAAGCCCTTCTCTTGCTCCTCCGCCCGGAAGCGAGACTCCCTCCGGGGCTGGCTCCCTCCTGGTCCCCCCCTCCGGTCTCTGCCGCCCCTCCTCTCACAGGCACCCCGCCTCCATCTGTCTCCCTTTCACGCCTTCCCAGTCTGCTCCTCCTGGCTCCGTCCATTTCCTTGTTTGGCCCTCCTGGCCGTGTGTTCAGGATCCTTCCACTGCAGACTCTGGCTTTCTGCAGCCTCTCGGTCCCCCAGGGTCCTGGCCTGTCAGCTCCCCATCTGTCCCCCGGCCCAGACTCTTCTTCAGGCCCCTCCTGCCATGAGCAGGACTCCGGGTGCGCCTGCCCTCAGGAGCTCTCCGGAGTCCTCAGCCCTCCCCTCCGAGAACACCTAGCTAGACTCCTCCTCTCCCCTCCCCTACCCAGCGCACCTTTAATTGAGATGCTAATGAGGCCCCATCCCTGGCCGGCGGCGGGCAGCCTCCCTGTCCAGGGCTCTGCACCTGTCAGGTGAGGGGGAGGAGAGGCTCCGCTGCCAGATTCAACTGGAAAGGAACCAGTCCCAGCCCGGCCACCGCCCGGGAGCCGGAGCGGAGGCAGCCCAGACCTGCCGGAGCCCCGGAGCCCTGGGGCAGGGAGTCAGGGCTCAGGTGAGGCCAGAGGCGGGAGAGGGGCCTGGCGGAGAAGGGGAAGGCCGGGAGGAAGAGGAAGGCAGGCAGGGTCAGAGAGCCCGGCACTCGGAGAGGAGGCAGCGAGGGAAGAGAGCGAGGAGACCCAGAGAGAGCAGAAGGCGGGCGCTAAGACACAGACCCTAAGGAAGAGAGTGACTAAGCGGGGCTGGGGCTGACTGCTGGCTCAGAAAGGAGGTGCTAGGGTGGACACCCCAGCAGGACCACTCCAGGGACGCCCAGCCCAGCTCTGCCGCCTGGGCTCAGCAGGTCACCTGCTCCTGGAAAGGTGGAGGAGGGCAGGGGCATGGGCAGGACCAGGAGCAGCCTTACTTGGGGTTCAAGGTGGTGATGGGGAGGGTACCCAGAGCTCAGCTTTAACCTTGACCCTGACCCTCCCAACCCACCCAAGGGCTCATGAAGGGGGACAAGCGTGAGGAGCAAGACCCCAGCCCTGCCCAGCCCACCCAAGGGCCCATGAAGGGGGACAAGCGTGAGGAGCAAGACCCCGGCCCTGCCCAGCCCACCCAAAGGCCCATGAAGGGGGACAAGCGCAAGGAACAGGGGACAGACCCCGCGCCGCCGGTGCCCCCGCAGCCCTCGGAGGAGGAGGAGGCACTGATCGAGTTCCACCGCTCCTACCGAGAGCTCTTCGAGTTCTTCTGCAACAACACCACCATCCACGGCGCCATCCGTCTGGTGTGCTCCCGGCACAACCGCATGAAGACGGCTTTCTGGGCCGTGCTCTGGCTCTGCACCTTCTGCATGATGTACTGGCAGTTCGGCCAGCTCTTCGGAGAGTACTTCAGCTACCCCGTCAGCCTCAACATCAACCTCAACTCCGACAAGCTGGTCTTCCCCGCTGTCACCATCTGCACACTCAACCCCTACAGGTCAGTCCGCCCTGCTGCTTCTCTCGGGTCGAAGGGTGGCCTGAGGGCACGGGTGTGCGTGGGACAGGCAGACCCTCAGGCCGGGTGGGCGCTGACACCGGCAGGTGGACTGCCCTTTGGGCAGGACACGTGGCCTGAGCGACCATCTCAGCCCGGTGGAGCCATCCTAGGGCCTGAGCCCTGCCTAGAGTGGTTGCCAGGCCAGCAGCACCCTCTCTACCCTTCCTGGCCCTTCCCTTCTCCCTCCCAAGGGGGGAGGCCGTGCTGAGGAGGTCAAGAGGCTGAGGCTGATAAACTCCAAAGGGGTGAGGCGAGCCTGTCTGTCCCTTCTCTGGGGCCATGATGGCCAAGCACAAGCCCCCTCGGCCTCAGTGGAAGAGTGATGGAGAGGGGAGGCTTGCACGGGATCGGGGCTCAGCCTTTGCTTAGAGTGGGAGCGTGTCATGGAGAGAGCAAAGTGGGGAGTGGGGCTGGAGGGTGGAGGTTCCCGCGCTGAGGCTGAGGCCTGGTGGGGGTTACGGAGCCAGAAGAGTGGGCAGAGAGCCCTGGTCAAGCTCTAAGATGCCGCTAAAATGTGGGGTGCTCTGGGCAGGGCCATGCCTCCCCCTTCCCGGGGGGCCAGGCCTTTCCTGCGCGGGTGTGTCCTGAGTCTGGGTTTTCATCCGTGCTCTTTGCTATAGTTTGGGGTCTGGAAAGCAGAGGGGTGGTGACCATGGAGAAGGAGGAGGGCAGGGCTGACCGTCTCTGTTTACTTTTCGTTCTATTCCGCTGTGGCTCGCCGCACCTTGGGAACACCTGCCTCAGGCCCGACACGGTGCTAGGCACCAGGCAAAAAATGCATTTATGACTGTTCAGAAACCCTTAGGGGGGCCAGGTGCTTTGCTAGGTTATGGGGACAGAAAGATAAAGTAAGCTGGAGGAGACAGGCTCTAGACAGACGGCCATGGCGCGCTGTAACACGGGGAAACGGACTGCGGGCTAGCCTGCCTTCAA
The DNA here is from genome assembly GCF_000334495.1 of Tupaia belangeri chinensis. Classification (NCBI taxonomy): domain Eukaryota; kingdom Metazoa; phylum Chordata; class Mammalia; order Scandentia; family Tupaiidae; genus Tupaia; species Tupaia belangeri. Next base: position 1,054,291 of record NW_006208857.1, read on the forward strand.
GGGTGTGAGAGCGTGTGCGCGTGGAGAGTGTGTGCGTGCGTGCAGCCGTGGGGGGTCCGTCAGTCACATGTCTGGGGCGGAGCCCCCTCGTATGTTCTGTTGTGTCCAAAGGTGTGTCATAGGCTAATAAAGACTGGGACACCCTGTCCTGGAGAGAAAAACCTGCTGGGCCGATTCGCTGATTAACCTCCATGTGCTGCCTGGGTAGTGGCCCTTTCCGGAAAGGGACAGGGGATGACTCAGGCCGCCACCTGCTGAGACCCCTGCAGAAACCTTTGCAGGTGTTGCATTTCGTTCCCGGAGTCCCAGGAGTGCCCGGAGTCCCGGAGTCCCTGGGAAGGCCTGATTATCCCTAGTTCACACTTGAGGAACCCTGGGCGAAGAAACAGGCTGAAAGGTCACACAGAGTGACAGAACTGTGACTCATCTGTTTGCCTGCCCCAACACTGCTGCTGCTTTTTCCTTCTGCCTTCCTTTCTTTCTCTCCTCCCTCCCTCCCTCTCCATCTCTCTCCCTCTTTTCTTTCCTTCCTTCCTTTCCTCTTCTGTCTTTCTGTTTTGGAAATTTTGCCAAAGGGCACACGTCCTCACGCTGTGTGGGTGGGGCAGTGAGAAAGCACGGGGCGGGGTCACGCCACGGTCCCTTCCCTCTGTCTCTCCCTCCGTTCAGAATTTTGGACACACACACAGGTCGCAGGGTCAGGGACTCAACCACTCGGTCAGCCTGTGGGATCCAGCGCCTTAACCAGCAGGCTAGGGCTGGGCCTCTTTCTTTCTCTCCTTCTCTCTTTGCTTCCCTTCTTTATGAGATGGTATTTACTCTCACTTTAAGACTAGTTCCTCTGGTGCCAGCAGGTGGCGTGGTGGTTAAAGGTGCTGGTCTCCCACATGGCTGACCATGATTCGAGTCCTAGACCGGGCAGTTTGAAAATCATGCCAGACATGTGCAAAAATCCCAGGAGGAGAATGGAACAAAAAGGACTGCGGAATGGTCATCCCCCTGGGGAGTGACTTCTCACTTTGCTTCTCACTGTCTCTGCCTCTCCAGCAGCAATTGCATGTACCCTATGGCAATTTTTTTTTTTTTTTTTTAGGGTAAAAAAGACCAGTTCCTCTGCTGGGCCTCATTCATCTTTCCTGGTGCTTCCAGGCTTCCCCACTTGCCATCCCTTAGGCCACGGGAGGGCAGGCACTCTTAATAGCTGTGGTCGAAAGGTGGTGAGGGGACCAGCAGATGGCGTGGTGGTTAAGGTGCTGGACAATCCCACATGGCTGACCACAGTTTGAGTCCCGGACCTGGTGGCTTGCTTTCTCACTTTCCCTCTTTCTCTCTCTGGTCAAATTAAAATAAAATGAATGAATAAATAAAATTAAATAAATAATCCCTGAAAAAGAAATGTAGGTGAGTGATGAGGAGGGAGGGGCAAGTCTGTTGAGGCGAGCCTGTTTCATAAGGTTCTGCCTGGTACAGGGCCCTGGACAGTCCAGGAGGATGCCCTGCGGCTCAGGGGGCAGGCACAGACTGTGTCTCCTGCTTGAGGGGCCGCTGTAGGAGTGAGGAGGGAGGGAACCAGGAGGGAGGGAGTCGGGAACCCCTTGCCCCTGCTGGGTGCTTTGTAGATACTGCCCCACCTGGTTCTGACAGCTTCCGGTGGGGGGGCAGGTATTGCTATTAACATCTGTCGGATGGGGACACTGAGGCTCAGCAAGGTGGTAGCCAACACTTACACGTACTTACACACACATATGTGCCAGGTGTTTCTAAAGATAAATCTACACCTATTGCGTGGTTAGAAAAGTCATGACACATGTTTGCATTTAAAAAAAAAATCCAGAAAAAATAGGTCATGACTTTCCCGACAACCGAATGCATTAAATTATGATGTTATATTTTTTGAGAGATTTTTGCTATAGGGTGATTGTGTTCACCAGAGAGACAGACAGAAAGCAAGAAATCACTCTCCAGGGGGGATGGCCACACGATTAGCTTCTCCTCCATTCTCCTCTAGGATTTTGGGCACGCATGCATGCACAAGCACCCAACGTGTTTCAAGCTGCCAGGTCTGGGACTTGAACCGTGGTTGGCCATGTGGGAGTCCAATGGCATAACCATTGCGCTATGTGCTGGTTCCTATGTTCTTATTTAATGCTCACAGACTACCTTGGAAGTAGGCGCCACTCTGACTCTCAGTATATGGATGAGAAAACTGAGGCCTCCAGAGTTACGTATCTCATTTACGCTTGGACAGGTAGCGAGTGGTGACTCCACTATTCCAAATCACTCCTCTACCCCACCCCCAACTAAGAGCCTGCACAACTCGGGTTAGCAGCTGGGTCAGAAACCACAAAGCTCTTTTTCACATTGCTAGAGGGCATGTGTTCTGGACAGAGGGGTGTAATCACACTGCAGTCCCTTCTCCTCCATTTCTACATCCTGTTGGAATTTGGGGCACACACACCTGAGCCTGGCATATTTTTCAAGGTGCTGGAGCTGAGATTTGATCTGCAGTTGGCCATGTGATATCTGGCTTCCTTAACCACTATGCTATAAGATCAGCGCAATTAAAAAAAAATAATTTAATTTAATTTGTTTGTTATTCAATTTCACTAGAGAGAGAGGAAAAGTGAGAAAGCAAGCCACTAGGTCCAGGACTCGAACCATGGTCGGCCGTGTGGGAGTCCAGTGCCTTAATTAGCACACCACCTGCTGGCCCCACCAACAGTTATTTCCTAAAGAATCATTTTTTAAATTGAACATTATTTATTTATTTATTTTAATTTGACCAGAGAGGGACAGAGTTGGGGGGTGGTGGGTAAGAAAGCAAGCCGCCAGGTCCAGGACGCGAACCATGGTCGACCATGTGGAAGTCCAGTACCCTTCCCACCACACCATCTGCTGGATGCCCCCCAACACTTTTTATAATTAAAATTTTTAAAATGTCTGGACCAGCAGTTAGCGTAATGACTATGTCACTGGACTCCCACATAGTCGACCGCAGTTCAAGTCCCAGACCCGGTGGCTTAAACTCACGACGGGCACATGTGCGTGCAGAAGAGAATGGAGGAGAAGGGATTGCGGTGTGGCCATCCCCCTGGGGAGGTGATTTCTCACTTTCTGTCTCTCTGTCTCTCTCTCTCTTTCTGGCAAGCACACACACTCTATAGCAAAAACCTCTCCAAAAAAAAAAAAATTAAAATGTCTTCCATGGGTGGGAGACAGCGCCTTCAGCAGGGTTCTGGGGCTGCGATCCACCCCATCTGGATACACACATCCCAACCTGGACACAAACCCAGACCTTCCTGTTGTCTGCCTTGCGAAGTGGCATCACTGTGCCGCCCTGTGGCCCCTTGTCACACCGGGAGGACCAGGTAGAGGCATGCTAAGATTGGCGGGAGCCAGGTGGTGTGGTGGATGGGGCGCTGGATTCCCACATGGCCAACCCTGGTTCGAGTCCTGGACCTGGTGGCTTGCTTTCTCGCTTTCCCTTTCTCTCTCTCTCTCTGATAAAATTAAACAAACAAACAAAACAAACAAACAAAAGAACAAAAAACAATAACAAATGGAATTAAATAAATAAATAATTCTTAAAAAAAAAAAAAGATTGGTGGGGCA
>NW_006208857.1:1057946-1068387 GCF_000334495.1 Tupaia belangeri chinensis
CTGCAGTGGTGGGGGTGGACAGTTAGTGCAGGCTGGCAGAGCTGATGGGTGTGAGGGTGTGAATGGTGACTGTTTGCAGGGAGGTGTGGACGTCAGGTGGTGGCGGGTCAGGGAGACGGTGCCAGAGCTAGGGAAGTCGAGCCGGGTGTCCGCCCGCCGAGGGATAGCCAGGAGGGACGGTAAGGAAATGGGCGGGTGAGGCTCTGCCTTGGAACTTCCAGGAAGGCTGAGGACCTTTCAGGAAGCCGGGATGTGCTAAGAGTGCTAGGGGAAGGGTCAGCTTCTGCAGGCCCCATCTTTCCAGCCAAAAAAGGGCTTTTTTACTCAAGGGAAAGGGCCGTTCAGATCCATGGCCTTAGGAAACGGAGTCTGTGGACATTTTCATCCAGTCCCGGGAGAAATTGAAGCTGAACCTAGTGAAGAACTTGGGGTCCTTGAACATTGAAGGAGGTCATGGAATCTTCCTTCCTGGATGGTGGAAGGGCCGGTGCAGCCAGAAGGGGTAAGCAGACGGGCAGTTCCTCAGGGAGCCACTGCAGGGAGGGGTGGGTTCTGACCTAGGGCGTCCTCCCTGACCGGGAAGGAAGGCCTCGCACCCCCAATTACCAATGCCACGTTTTGCTCAGCAGGTCAGGCTGGGAAAGAACGGCCTTTTGGAGCCGATTGCCTGGATCCTGCCCCGGTGGTTAGCTGCTTCTGAGGCCAGGAACCTCACCATCTGCGGCAGCTGCTTATAGAGGGTTTTTCTGTAGATAAAGCTGCGGTTTAATTAATAATAACTTGCTTTTTAAAAAATGATTATTTTTATTTTTAGTTTTGCTATAGGTTATGTATAAAGAGACTGAGATACAGAGAGAGAAAGTGAGAAATCACCCTCCAAGGGACATGGTCACACTACAATCCCTCCTCCTCCATTCTCCTCTTGGGATTTTGGGTATGCACGCACATGTGCCCAGTATGATTTTTTTTTGAGAGGTTTTTGCTATAGGGCGCGTGCGCTTGCCAGACAGACAGAGAGAGACAGAGAGACAGAAAGCGAGAAATCACCCCCCAGGGGGGGATGGTCACGCCGCAATCCCTTCTCCTCCATTCTCCTCTCAGGATCTTGGGCACGCACGCACACGCGCCCAGCGTGAGTTTTAAGCCACCGGGTCCGGGACGTGAACCGTGGTCGACTACGTGGGAGTCCAGCGATATAGCCATTACGTTAAATGCTGGTTCCCCCCAGTATGATTTTTAAGCCACCAGGTCTGGGCCTTGAACTGTGGAGTTGGCTATGTGGGATCCAATGCCTTAACCTCCATGACACCTAGTGACCTCCATCCCCTTTTTTACAAAAAGGTTTATAAGCCAGAAGGTGCCTGTGCTTACCAGGAGATGGAGAGAGGAGGGAGAAAGCGCCTCCACAGTGGGATGTGGTCACGCTGCACACCCCACTACCCCTCCCGGCAGATCCGGGGCATGCGCACACATGTGCTCTGCGTGCTTTTCAAGCCACTGGGCTGGGGTTCGAATCGCATGGTCAGCCCCGTGGGACCTGACTCTCAGCCACTGGCCCTCGTGTTAACTCCTGTCCTCTGGCCCTGGTTCTGTCCCTGAAGTAGCCCTAAGGACCTGACCTTCTTCCTTGCCCCAAAGCTGTCGGCCAGGGCAGCTGCAAGAGTGTGGGAGCAGTAGCCCCACGCCCTGCACGCCCACCGTCATGTCCTGACCCTCTTATCAAGCTCGTTAGACAAGGAGGGGGGGCACCAGCCCCACAGATGAGCGGGCGCTCTGAGGACCGGCCGCCTTCCTAGGAGTCACCCTGCCCGTAAGAGGAGAAGGAGCTGGAATCTGAGTATTGAGCTCTCTGTTTGTTAAGAACACGGGCCACACAAGCGGAGCAGTGCTCCTGTGTCTCCTGGGGTCCCTACGTCCTTCTCCAGTAATAATACTAAGAGTAGTAATAATGAAAACGGCAGCGGGGCCCGCAGGTGGCATGGTGGTTAAAGCAGCTGGATACCACATGGCCGACTGAGAGGTTCAAGTCTCAGACCTGGTGGCTTGAAAAACATGCCAAGTGTGTGTAGGTCGTGCTCAAAATCTCAAGAGGAGAATGGAGGAGAAGGGATTGCCTGTGCCCCAACCCCCGGGGGGCGATTTCTCACTTTCCCTCTCTCTGTCACTCTCCAGCGAGCACACGCGTCTGATGGTAAAAATCTAAAATAGAATAAAAGAAAATAATAACAGCAGCAGCGAGACCAGCAGTTAGTGTAATGGCTGTGTCGCTGGACTCCCACGTAGTCGACCGCGGTTCGAGTCTGGACCTGATGGCTTAAAACACGCTGGGCGCATGTATGTGCGTGCCCAAGATCCCGAGAGGAGAATGGAGGAGAAGGGATTGTGGCGTGGCGCCATCCCCCTGGAGATTGATTTCTTGCTTTCTGTCTCTATGTCTCTCTCTCTCTTTCTGGCGAGCGCACGTGCCCTATAGCAAAAACCTCTTCAATAATAATAATAATAATAATAATGAAAGGAAAAAGCAATGGAGGGAACTGCAGATGGCATAATGGTTATGCCACTGGACTCCCACATAGTTGACTGTGGTTCGAGTCCCGGACCCAGTGGCTTAAACTCATGCCAGGTGCGTGTGCGTGCGTACCCCAGATCCCAAGAGGAGAATGGAGGAGAAGGGATTGCAGCATGGCCATCCCCCCGGGGGGTGATTTCTCACTTTCTGTCTCTCTGTCTCTTATCTTTCTGGCACGTGCATGTGCCCTATAGCAAAAAAAAAAAAAAAAAAACAAAAAAAAACCCTCTCCAACAAAATAAATAAATAAATAAAAACAGCAGCCAGAGTTACACAGCGCCCACTCTGCCGGGTACTTTTCTCAGCGCTTTCTATGTGCTAATCCATTTAATCCTCGGAACAACCGTATGAAGCAGGTTCTACTATTACTCCACTGTACAGACAACGGGATGGGGACAGAGACGGTAAACAGCGGGTCCGAGGCGAACCTGCTACAAAGTGGTGAGATTGGGGTGCAGATCTGCGAAGCTGGTTAGAACTTCATTCCCGGAACCTTGCCTTGAAAGAAATGGTTTCTAGACCTCTCACCACCCCATTGTCCCTCCTCTGAACATCACTGACCTGTGAATATCTATGGCGTTAAATGTCACAGCCAAGGGGACCAGCAGGTGGCGTGGCGGTTAAGGCACTGGACACTCCCACATGGCCAACCACGGTTTGAGTTCTGGACCTGGCGGCTTGCTTTCTCACTTTCCCTCTCTCTCTCTGTGTCTCTCTCTGGTCAAGTTAAAATAAATGAATGAATAAAAATAAATAAATGAATAAATCTTTCAAAAACAATGTTGTGGCCAAGAATGAGCTCCCCGTGGGCCCTGAGGGCTCAGAGACTCCAGCTCTATGATCTCTGCCCTCGGGGAGCTCATGGGAGGGGCTGCTTGTGTTGTGGCTGGGCTCACAGGGCAGCCGTGGGAGGATACCGTGGGGTTGTGTGTTCACAGCCTGAGGGACAAGGCTGGAGGTGCTGAGGGGCAGGGAGGAACGGGGCTGGGGCAGGAGCCAGAGGAGGGGAAGCCAAGGCTTCTAGTGGTCCCTGGAGGAAGCAAGGTGGCACTAGCCCCGCTCTGCCTGGCCCCGCTCTGCCTGGCCCCGCTCTGCCTGGCCCCCTGGAATGCTGGTTGAGAAGGTTCTAGATGGTGCCTCCAAGCCCTCAGGCTGCCAAGGCAAGCCTGGGCTCTTCTGTGAGGGGCCACCCAGTCAAGAGAGAGGGAGGGGAAGAGACAGGAGCAGGGGTGCCAGCTCCCCAATCTCCCAGTGGCCCTGCACCCCACCAGCCTGAAGAAAGGACTGGAGGGCAGACGGCCAGCTGCAGGGAGTCTGCTGCTTGACCGCAGTGCTTCAGAGCTGGGAGACAGTCGTGGAAGGCAGGAGCCGTGGAGTGAGGCAGGCCTGGGTTCAAATCTTGGCCCCAGCAGTTCCTAGCTGAGTGACTGGGGTGGTGGTGGGGATGTTGCCTAGGTGATGGGCCTCAGTTTCCTCAACTGCCAAGTGGAATTGTGCAAAGGTTCACCTACTGTCCAGCACAGGGCTGTCTGTGATCGCGGAGGGCGGCGGTCATCACCTGGCAGGTCAGGGCTGGGAGGGCGACTGCCCTGCTGAAGGCCCAGTGGAGCATTCTGTGGCCGTTCCCTCTAACCTCTGGACTCCTCAGACTGAGGGTGGGTATTCTTTTTATTTATTTAATTTTTTTTGAGAGGTTTTTGGTATTGGGCGCGTGCACTTTCCAGAAAGACAGAGAGACAGAAAGCGAGAAATCACCCCCCAGGGAGGATGGCCATGCTGCAACCCCTTCTTCTCCATTCTCCTCTCAGGATCTTGGGCACGCACACACACGCACCCGGCGTGAGTTTAAGCCACCAGGTCCGGGACTTGAACTGAGGTCGACTACATGGGAATCCAGCGACATGGCCATTACGCTAACTGCTGGTCCCAAGGGCAGGTATTCTTGATGTACCTTACCATTCTCTTAGTTCTTGGTGTCTACTCAAAGGCTCTTCCTCTTCTTATAGAAATTTCTAGTTGTTTGGAGTTAGGGACGCGAGGGTGGGCATCTTTCTTTCTTCTTTAAAAGAGAGTAGATCTTGGGGGGTGAGGGAATTCGGGGTGGCCTCTCATTTGGAGGCCTTGTCTCAGGTGTGTGTGGAGGGGGTCCAGGGCAGGAAACAGATTGTACTGGGGGGAGGCGGGGCTCATTTGGGAGAGGCAGGAGGAAGTTAATATGACAGCAGGACTGAGGCCTGGCACAGGGACAGCGTGGGGACTCAACGGGGAAGAGTGATGTGGCCAGAGAAGTGACAGACGGCTTGGAGTGGGTAATAAGAGAGCGGAAACAGGAGACGGGCACAGCCCGGGAGGGGTGAGGCGGGAGAGACCCAGCTGGAGACGGGGTGGCTCCTGTGTTGTGGAAATAATCCAGCTAAGGTGAAGGAGCTGGATTCTTCCTGAGTGACCTTAAGAAAGACACTTTCCTTTCCTGGGCTTCGAGTGCCTGTCTTCCCGATAACTGATGGCCTCTTCACTGTGTCACTGGACAGCATCTCATTGACTCTTCCGAGAGCTTCATGTGGTGGGCAGATGGATTGTTATTCCCGTTCTCAGGCGACAACGAAGCTGACATTCAGAATGGGTGGGAGACTCACCCAGCATCACGTAACTAGGAGGACCCGGTGGGCTCTGGCTCCTCTGCTCTTTCTGGGCACCGTGTGACCTTCCTAAAATCGCTGGAGGTAGCAGGGACTCCCTGGAGGGCAGTGTGACCCTTGTCCTGACTGCGTGGTCTCAGGGTTTGCATCTGGCAGAGGGAATGACGATAGTTTTGGCTAACAGCGGCTAACTGGATACTGTTACGATGAAGACTAATTTAGGGATAGACATTCTAATATCAAGTGCCTGGCTCATCCTAAGTGCTCATTATATATTAGCAATGATTGCTATGCTTTTTTTTTTTTAAATAAGAATTAATCATTTTATTTATTATTATTACTATTTCAAATTTGACCAGAGAGAGACAGAAAGAGAAAGTGAGAAAGCAAGCTGCCAGGTCTAGGACTTGAACTGTGGTTGGCCATGTGGGAGTCCAGCACCTTAACCACTGCATCACCTGCCAGCCCCAATTGCTATGCTTTAAGTACCAATAACTGACAAGTCTATTAGGATATCAAACACGGGCCAGCAGGTGGTGTAGTGGTTAAGGCACTGGACTGACACAGGGTCGACCACAGGGAGAGTCCCGGACCTAGTGACTTGAAACTCACATTGGGCACGTGAGCATGCATGCCCGAAATCCCAAGAGGAGAACAGAAGAGAAAGGATTGCGGAGTGGCCATCCCCCGCTGGGGAGGGTGATTTCTCGCTTTCTGTCTCTCCAGTGAGCACATGCTCCCTATAGCAAAAATCTCTCTGAAACAAACAAGAAAAGAGTATCCAACACACATGTTCTACCTGAGCTGCACTTTCTCCTGTTGGGGGTGAGAGGCTGCTAGGGTTGATACCTCAGGCCCAGCCATGTAGATGTTTATGGTGGAGGTGGACATACGGCTGACGGGGAAGGATGTCAGGTCTGGGCTGGACGGTGGTTATCCTAGTTCATATAGGACCATGTGGGGCCTTTTAAAAAACCCATTTGGGTCCTACCCCAGACCCACTAAACCAGAATGTGGGAAGTGGGACTCTACGTTAGTATTTAGCTTTTTCTTTTTCTTTTTTTTTTTTTGAGAGGTTTTTGCTATAGGGCGCGTGCACTCGCCAGATAGAGACAGACAGAGACAGAAAGCGGGAAATCACCCCCCCAGGGAGGATGGCCACGCCGCAATCCCTTCTGCTCCCTTCTCCTCTTGAGATCTTGGGCACGCACGCACATGCGCCCAGCGTGAGTTTTAAGCCACCGGGTCCGGGACGCAAACCGCGGTCGACTAATTAGGAGTCCAGCGACATAGCCATTACGCTAACTGCTGGTTCCCATGTATTTAGCTTTTTCTTTAGGTAAAGAATTTATATATACTTTAATATATACTTTCTAGCATGTGTGTCTGGCTCATTTTGCTTAATTCAACATCTCTGAAATTCTTCCTTTTTTTGCACGTTCCCTTTTATTTTTGTTATTTATTTATTGAGAGGCTTTTTTTCTATATGGTGCATGTGCTTGCCAGAGAGGCAGAGAGACAGAAAGCCAAAAATCACCCCCCAGGAGGAATGGCCATGCCACAAACCCTTCTCCTCCATTCTCCTCTCAGGATCTTAGGCACGCACGCACAGGCGCCCGGCATGACTTTAAGCCACCGGGTCCAGGACTCGAACCGTGGTCGACTACATGGGAGTCCAGCGACTTAGCCATTACGCCACCTGCTGGTCCCAACCTCGGTATGACTTTAACTTGCATTTTCCCGAGGACTAATTTTGTTGGATATCTTTTCATGTGTTTAGTGATGATTTGCTTATCTTTCTGCTCATTTAAAACAATGTGTCTGTTTGTTTATTTATTTATGCTTTTGTTTGTTTTAATGTTTTAGTTATAGGGTGCATATGCTTGCTAGAGCAGAGAAAGGCAGAGGGAAAGTGAGAAATCACCCCCCGGGGGGGTGGCTGTCTGCAGTGCCTTCTCCATTCTTCTCAGAATTTTGGGCACCCACACACACACACGTCTGGCATGTTTTTTTTTTTTTTCTCAGCAAAAACTTTATTCAGTTCATTCAGAAAACTGAATAAATTGACAAAACAAATTTGCAATTTTACATGTATCAAAAATACAGGTGATATTTATAATAGTAGCTTACAGATATAAATTAAGTATAAGCTTCCATTTTATAGAGGATTGTAAACATTTTGCACACTAGTCAGTCCTTTCTTTTAAGCAAAGTGCTCTTCTGATGACAGATAAATTAAGATATATACTATTGTGAACTATTTCAGACAATACAAAGCATTTTTTGATTGCTTTTTGTCTTGTAAATGAAAGCTTATCATTTATAATCTTTTTTCTTTTCTTTTCTTTTTTTTTTTTTGTGTGTGCTTGCCAGACAGACAGAGACAGAGAGACAGAAAACGAGAAATCACCCCCTGGGGGGATGGCCATGCCGCAATCCCTTCTCCTCCATTCTCCTCTCGGGATCTTGGGCACGCACGCACACGCGCCCGGCGTGAGTGTTAAGCCACCGGGTCCGGGACGTGAACTGCAGTTGACTACGTGGGAGTCCAGCGACATAGCCATTACACTAACTGCTGGTTCCCTACAATGTATATCTTTTAAAGTCTGGCTCATTTTGCTCAATGTTAAATCTTCTATATCATCCATTTTCAGTCTAATGATAGAATTTCACAATTTTTCAACCCAATCATCAGCTTTTGGACACTTAGATTGGTTCCATGTTTTAGCAATTACAAATAATTTTGCGATAAATATAGGTGTGCAGATATCTTGCTGAATGAGTGTTTTCTTATGCTTTGGGTAGATATCAAGAAGTGGAATTGCTGGTTCATATATATTGAAGTTTTATTTGTAGGTTTTTGAGAAATCTCCATATTGTTTTCCACAGAGGTTGGACTAATTTACATGCCCACCAACAGTGTAAGAGACTTCCCGTTTTGGGGCCAGTGGGTGATGTGGTGGTTAAGGCACTGGAATCCCACATGGCCGACTGCAGTTCGAGTCCTGAACCTGGCAGCTTCCTTTCTCACTTTCCCTTTCTTTCTCTGTCTCTTTCTCTCTGTCGTCAAAATTAAAATAATATATAAATAAATACATAAAAAGAGAGAGTTCCCTTTTTGACACAGCTTCACCAACACTTACCATTCTTTATTTTTCTGATCCTAGCCATTCTAACTGGAGTGATATCTGATCACTGGAGTGATATCTGATTGTAGTTTTAATTTGCATTTCCCTTATGATTAGAGACTTTGCACATTTTTTCATATGGCTCTTGGCTATTTCTAAGTCTTTCTTAGACAGTTGTCCAATTAATTTGCCCATTTTTAAACTGGAGTATTTAGGGGCCGGTAGGTGGTGTTAAGGGCATTGGACTCCCACATGGCCAACTGTGGTTTGAGTCCCAGTCCTGGTGGGTTGCTTTCTTTCTCTCTCTCTCCCTCTGTCCGTCTCTGGTCAAATTAAAATGGATAAATAAATAAATAAAGTTAAATAAAAAATAGTTCAAAATATTAAAAAATAAATTGGAGAATTTATTTTTTTATGGGTGAGCCACTTGCGTTTCCTATATATTTCTAGATATCAATCCCTTATCTGAGAAATAATTTGCAAATATTTTCTCCCATTCCAAGTGTTGCCTTTTTATTTTAGTTATAAGTTATTTTGCTGTGAGGAAACTTTTAGCTTGATGTAATCCCATTTGTCTATTTTAGGGACCATTACCTGTGCTTTAGGGATCTTATTTAAGAAATGTTTGCCTACTCTAATGTCTTCAAAAGTTTCCCCTACTAATATGTTTTTTAAGCCGCAAGGTCCTGGACTCAACTATGTGGGATCCAGCTGCTTTAACCACTATGCCATTGCCTACAACCCCCCCCCCTTCTTTTTAAATTTCTTTCATTAGTGAGAGAAAGAGAGAGAGAACACCTTCAACAGAATCTTGATACCATGATCTACCCCTGGCCTCAGCCATCCCTAGACTATGGGATGTGAACCCAGAACCTTCCCACGTGGGTCAGACATCTTGCAGAGCATCTGGTTTTACTGCTGTGCCACTGTCAACTCTGACATCTTAACTGGAATATATTGAATTTCTGATCCTTGAACATATTTACCAGAGGACTTCAAATATTCATGGGAAAATGAAAGTATAAATTTATCTGGGTGTGAAATGACTTGAAATCCACATTTTGAAATATGCATTTTTTCTGGTGGTGTGGTGGTTAGTGGTGCTGGATTCCCACATGGCCAACCGTGGTTCGAGTCCCAGACCTGGTGGGTTGCCTTCTCACTCTCTCTGTCCCCCTCTGGTCAAATGGAAATAAACAAATGAATGAATAAATAAATAAAGTTAAATAAAACAATTCTTCTTTAACTTTATTTATTCATTTATTTTGACCAGAGAGACACACAGAGAGCGAGAGAGAAAGTGAGAAAGCAAGCCGCCAGGTCCAGGACGCGAACCGTGGCTGGCCATGTGGGAATGTCCAGCGCTCTAACCCAGGACGCGAACCGTGGCTGGCCATGTGGGAATGTCCAGCGCCTTAACCACTATGCCGCCTGCTGGTCCCTAAAATAATTCTTAAAGAAATATGTATTTTTCCATGAACTTTTTTGAAGACTCCCCCTACACACATACACGCATTTGCTTTGGTTTCTTCCATCAGGGATTTCAAAGTAGTTTTAGTGTAGAGGTCTTGCACATCCTTTGTTAGATTTACTCCTAGGTGTCTGATGTCCTTAGGTTATTGAACACGGTGTTTTGACTGATGGAGGCAGACAGAGAGAGTGTTTTTGACAGGGTTTGTGAAGTCCCATCCTCCTGCCCCAGCTTCCCAGTTAGCTAGGATTACAGGTCCAGGACGCTGGCTATGCCCACCCTGTTTAGGTTGGCCCAGGACTGAACGGGCCTCCCAGGCAGCCCCAGCCTTGCAGAGGGACACTACCGTTCGAGCCACCCCTGCTAAGCGGTTAGATGGTGTTCTGTGATGTCTTATGGTCCGCTGTGTCGCTAGTGCTTAGAAACACAATCAGCTTTGGTATATCTGCTTTGTCTTGCAGCCTTGTTTATTAGGTCGAGAGGTATTTGGAGAGGTTTTTGCCATAGGGCGGGCGAGTTTTAAGCCACCGAGTCTGGGACTCAAACGCGGTCGACTACATGGGAATGAAGTGACATAGCTAGCCATTACGCTAACTGCTGGTCCCGAGATGACGGTTTTGTTTGGTGGATTGAC
>NW_006208857.1:1068745-1072514 GCF_000334495.1 Tupaia belangeri chinensis
TCAGCAAAAACTTTATTCAGTTCATTCAGAAAACTGAATAAATTGACAAAACAAATTTGCAATTTTACATGTATCAAAAATACAGGTGATATTTATAATAGTAGCTTACAGATATAAATTAAGTATAAGCTTCCATTTTATAGAGGATTGTAAACATTTTGCACACTAGTCAGTCCTTTCTTTTAAGCAAAGTGCTCTTCTGATGACAGATAAATTAAGATATATACTATTGTGAACTATTTCAGACAATACAAAGCATTTTTTGATTGCTTTTTGTCTTGTAAATGAAAGCTTATCATTTATAATCTTTTTTCTTTTCTTTTCTTTTTTTTTTTTTGTGTGTGCTTGCCAGACAGACAGAGACAGAGAGACAGAAAACGAGAAATCACCCCCTGGGGGGATGGCCATGCCGCAATCCCTTCTCCTCCATTCTCCTCTCGGGATCTTGGGCACGCACGCACACGCGCCCGGCGTGAGTGTTAAGCCACCGGGTCCGGGACGAGAACTGCAGTTGACTACGTGGGAGTCCAGCGACATAGCCATTACACTAACTGCTGGTTCCCTACAATGTATATCTTTTAAAGTCTGGCTCATTTTGCTCAATGTTAAATCTTCTATATCATCCATTTTCAGTCTAATGATAGAATTTCACAATTTTTCAACCCAATCATCAGCTTTTGGACACTTAGATTGGTTCCATGTTTTAGCAATTACAAATAATTTTGCGATAAATATAGGTGTGCAGATATCTTGCTGAATGAGTGTTTTCTTATGCTTTGGGTAGATATCAAGAAGTGGAATTGCTGGTTCATATATATTGAAGTTTTATTTGTAGGTTTTTGAGAAATCTCCATATTGTTTTCCACAGAGGTTGGACTAATTTACATGCCCACCAACAGTGTAAGAGACTTCCCGTTTTGGGGCCAGTGGGTGATGTGGTGGTTAAGGCACTGGAATCCCACATGGCCGACTGCAGTTCGAGTCCTGAACCTGGCAGCTTCCTTTCTCACTTTCCCTTTCTTTCTCTGTCTCTTTCTCTCTGTCGTCAAAATTAAAATAATATATAAATAAATACATAAAAAGAGAGAGTTCCCTTTTTGACACAGCTTCACCAACACTTACCATTCTTTATTTTTCTGATCCTAGCCATTCTAACTGGAGTGATATCTGATCACTGGAGTGATATCTGATTGTAGTTTTAATTTGCATTTCCCTTATGATTAGAGACTTTGCACATTTTTTCATATGGCTCTTGGCTATTTCTAAGTCTTTCTTAGACAGTTGTCCAATTAATTTGCCCATTTTTAAACTGGAGTATTTAGGGGCCGGTAGGTGGTGTTAAGGGCATTGGACTCCCACATGGCCAACTGTGGTTTGAGTCCCAGTCCTGGTGGGTTGCTTTCTTTCTCTCTCTCTCCCTCTGTCCGTCTCTGGTCAAATTAAAATGGATAAATAAATAAATAAAGTTAAATAAAAAATAGTTCAAAATATTAAAAAATAAATTGGAGAATTTATTTTTTTATGGGTGAGCCACTTGCGTTTCCTATATATTTCTAGATATCAATCCCTTATCTGAGAAATAATTTGCAAATATTTTCTCCCATTCCAAGTGTTGCCTTTTTATTTTAGTTATAAGTTATTTTGCTGTGAGGAAACTTTTAGCTTGATGTAATCCCATTTGTCTATTTTAGGGACCATTACCTGTGCTTTAGGGATCTTATTTAAGAAATGTTTGCCTACTCTAATGTCTTCAAAAGTTTCCCCTACTAATATGTTTTTTAAGCCGCAAGGTCCTGGACTCAACTATGTGGGATCCAGCTGCTTTAACCACTATGCCATTGCCTACAACCCCCCCCCACCCATGCCTTTATTCTTTTTAGAGAAAGAGAGAGAGAACACCTTCAACAGAATCTTGATACCATGATCTACCCCTGGCCTCAGCCATCCCTAGACTATGGGATGTGAACCCAGAACCTTCCCACGTGGGTCAGACATCTTGCAGAGCATCTGGTTTTACTGCTGTGCCACTGTCAACTCTGACATCTTAACTAGAATATATTGAATTTCTGATCCTTGAACATATTTACCAGAGGACTTCAAATATTCATGGGAAAATGAAAGTATAAATTTATCTGGGTGTGAAATGACTTGAAATCCACATTTTGAAATATGCATTTTTTCTGGTGGTGTGGTGGTTAGTGGTGCTGGATTCCCACATGGCCAACCGTGGTTCGAGTCCCAGACCTGGTGGGTTGCCTTCTCACTCTCTCTGTCCCCCTCTGGTCAAATGGAAATAAACAAATGAATGAATAAATAAATAAAGTTAAATAAAACAATTCTTCTTTAACTTTATTTATTCATTTATTTTGACCAGAGAGACACACAGAGAGCGAGAGAGAAAGTGAGAAAGCAAGCCGCCAGGTCCAGGACGCGAACCGTGGCTGGACATGTGGGAATGTCCAGCGCCTTAACCACTATGCCGCCTGCTGGTCCCTAAAATAATTCTTAAAGAAATATGTATTTTTCCATGAACTTTTTTGAAGACTCCCCCTACACACATACACGCATTTGCTTTGGTTTCTTCCATCAGGGATTTCAAAGTAGTTTTAGTGTAGAGGTCTTGCACATCCTTTGTTAGATTTACTCCTAGGTGTCTGATGTCCTTAGGTTATTGAACACGGTGTTTTGACTGATGGAGGCAGACAGAGAGAGTGTTTTTGACAGGGTTTGTGAAGTCCCATCCTCCTGCCCCAGCTTCCCAGTTAGCTAGGATTACAGGTCCAGGACGCTGGCTATGCCCACCCTGTTTAGGTTGGCCCAGGACTGAACGGGCCTCCCAGGCAGCCCCAGCCTTGCAGAGGGACACTACCGTTCGAGCCACCCCTGCTAAGCGGTTAGATGGTGTTCTGTGATGTCTTATGGTCCGCTGTGTCGCTAGTGCTTAGAAACACAATCAGCTTTGGTATATCTGCTTTGTCTTGCAGCCTTGTTTATTAGGTCGAGAGGTATTTGGAGAGGTTTTTGCCATAGGGCGGGCGAGTTTTAAGCCACCGAGTCTGGGACTCAAACGCGGTCGACTACATGGGAATGAAGTGACATAGCTAGCCATTACGCTAACTGCTGGTCCCGAGATGACGGTTTTGTTTGGTGGATTGATCTCTAAGGCCCTGCCACTCCGGACTTCATGATGCAGATGGTGATAAGGCTTCTATGGAGAAAAAAGAATGAGGATTTATACTGAACAGTGTTTAATTTATGCAGTCTCGGCCCCACCCTAAACTCATTCAAACTGAATCTTGGGTGGCAGAGGCATCCGGTATTTTCGGAGTTCCTGGGAAGGTTCTGAAGTGCAGTTGGGAACCTGTAATTTAGGCTACGCCAGGCGGCAGGCGCAGACCCAAGGACGCGCTCACCTGCGGGCTCTGGGCGGGCCGACCCGCGCTGCGCACCTGGGGTCCGTGGGCGTGTCTGGGCGCCCGCCAAGCCGCCCTTCCCGCCTTGGGGGTGGGAGTTCCGGGTTCCCTCCTAGGTCCGGGCGGGTGGAAGGGTAGCACCCCACTTACCGGCACTAACCGCCGCCCTTTCAACAAATAGGCGGCAGTAAACGGCGTCAGGGCCAGGACACACCTGCTCACCTTGGGTGAACAGCCCTGGGCACACCACAGCAGGCGGCGCTAGGCTGCCCTGGTCCGACCCCGCGCATCGCGCCTTTCAGGTACACGGAAATCAAGGAGGAGCTGGAGGAGCTGGACCGCATCACCGAGCAGAC
>NW_006208857.1:1072606-1079129 GCF_000334495.1 Tupaia belangeri chinensis
CCCCCTCTCGCCCCCCCTGCCAGCTCTGCCCCCGGGCCGCCGGGCCCGCTGGGCCGCCTCGGGGATGCAGGACAACAACCCTCAAGTGGACCGGAAGGACTGGAAGATTGGCTTCCAGCTGGGCAGGCCCCCCGCTCAGGCAGCGCCCCGCCCACGGCCCCGCCCACGGCCCCTTGGGCCCGCCCATCTGGACACACCCCCTCGTCAAACTCCACCCCTTTTCGGACCCGCCTCTGCCGCCCTGGGACACCAGGCGGGACCTCCTGGGCGGGCCGAAATGTAAAGAAATCAGTGAAAACTCAAATAATTAAAATGAAATAACAGTCCTCTGTGCTCCAGCTGTGGGGTCTCCTCGCTGGAGGCCTATGGAGGAACGTTTAGGCACCGGGAAGTCATACGCTGTAGAAAGTTAAATCAGTTTTTAAAAAATGCACCTTCCTAAATTTCAGTCCCCCGTGGAAGACTGACTTGGGGCCCTCCAGTGTGGGGGTTAACTGGTCCTTACAGGCCTAAAACAGTAAGGAGACAGTGAAAAGGGAGGCAAGCAAAATTTAAGCTTAAAAAAATGAAATTTGGTATTAAAATTTGTTTTTAAATACAAGATGAGAGTAAAAGGAAATGGGAGAGGAGCCAAGAGGAGGAAAAAGGGAGCCCCTTCCAGTGAGAGGGACCCACCCCGTCGGGAACTCGGCCTGTACCCCCAGCTCCATCGCCGAGGCAGACCTCTGCTCCCTCAGTCCTGCCATCAGTGAAGTGGGGACACCGGGGGGCTGGCGCAACTTCGGCCACGTGCAGGCCACTGCTGGCCTCCCTGGCCTCCCACAGCCTGGACTGGGCTTCTGGGGAGGAGGCTTCTGCTTCTCTCCTGCTCTTTTCTTCCGTGCCCGGTTCTCCACCGTCTCGGGGTCCTTAGAAGCCCAGGCCACTCATTCCGTGACCTGGCCTGCCCGCTGACCTGGTTTCTGTGTCCAGTGCAACCAGAACAAATCGGACTGCTTCTACCAGACGTACTCGTCGGGGGTGGACGCCGTGAGGGAGTGGTACCGCTTCCACTACATCAACATTCTGGCCAGACTGCCCGACACCTCGCGGTACCCCGGGGAGGACACGCTGGGCAACTTCATCTTCTCCTGCCGCTTCAACCAGGTCTCCTGCAACCAGGCGTGAGTCTGTCCTGCCTGAGCGCTGCCCCGGCTCGGCCCCAGGCTCGCGGGCGCGGCCCTGGAAATGCTTGTTGACTGACTGACTGACTGACTGACTGACTGACTGACTGAATGAATGAATGCTTGCCAACCGGGCAAGTGGGAAGCCTTGGCTGGGTCCCGCCTCTCTGCCCCTCCAACCTTTGCTGCAGCCCTTAGCAGAGCAGCCTCATGGGTGCCCTGGGGAGACTGGGACGTGAGGTCTGACTGAGAAACCCAGGGCCAGAAGGCTGGTTCTCAGTCTTCACTAATGTCAAGGCTCAAAGGACCTGGGAGGTCCCCCAGGTGAGGCTGGCAGGAGTACTGTGCTGGAATGGGGTGGACGGAGGGGCTACACCCCAGTTCCCACTCTGCCTCTGCCTCTGGGCGTATCACATCACCCTTCAGAGCCTGTAAAATGGAAACAAAGCAGGGACCAGCAGATGGTGTAGTGGTTACATGTCTGGACCCCCACATTGCAGACTGCGGTTCAGGTCCTGAACCTGCAGGCTGGAAACTCACACCGGGTGTGTGTGCATGCCCTAGATTCCAAGAGGAGAATGGAGGAGAAGGGATTATGGGGTGGCCATCCTCCCTTGGGGGATGACTTCTCGCTTTCTGTCTCTGTCTCTTTGTGTCTCTCCAGTGAGCGCAGGCTCCCTATAGCAACAGTCTCTCACTCAAAAAAAAAAAAAAGAAAAATGGAAACAAAACAATCCCCCTCAATGACATTAATTCAGAGATTATTCAGCACTTTTTTAAAAAATTTTGATATAGGGCACGTGCGCTGGAGGGGGTAAGAGGGAAAGTGGTAACCCTCAGGGGGATGGCTATGTTGCGATCCCTTCCTGGGATTTGGGGCATGCACACTGACACGCATGCACATGCACGTGCCCGGTGTGCTTTTGCAAGCTGCCGGTCCGAGACTAACTGTGCAGTCACCCAGAGGGATGCAACGTAACACCACACCATCAGGCTGCTTTACGGCACCTGCTTTTGACTGAACTATGAACCTATCACTGCCCTAGGCACTTGGGATACAGTAAAGGAAAATATATATATAATTCTTGCCCTTTGGCATGTTTGCTCAAGGGACAAAGATGACGAAGATAGACGTCACTCTTCTGTGGTGAGCCATGTGTCTCAGCACTCTTGACCTCAAGCAAAGGACGTGCCAGCCCTCGCTAAGGACCTTTCCTGGCCCAGCCCCTCAGGCGAGCCATCTGTTGGGACCCCTGTGATTTTTTTTTTTTTTAAAGAATGAACTTATTTAACTTTATTTATTTATTTTCATTTGACCAGAGAGAGAGAGAGAGAGAGAGAGAGAGAGAGAGAAAGCTGCCAGGTCTGGGACTAGAACTGTGGTCAGCCATGTGTGTGTCCAGCATCCTTGAACACCCTGCCACCTGCTGGCCCTACGACCCTTGTGATTGTGTTCTTGCAGAGGGGTCATGGCTGCTGCAGGCTCTCTGGAACTGAGACCGGTCTCTGGCCCCCTCCCACCCCTGCCACCCCCTCCTACTTCTGCTCCTTGATTTTGAGGGGCTGAGGAGTCCCTCCTCTCTGCAGGGTGCTCTTCCTTCTCCTGAGCCTGGAGAATGACAGCAGGGCCAGGTGCCACCCGCCCCCCACCCCCACCCCTTCCACAACGCCGCCCTGCGCAGGATTCTGTCCTGTCTGTAAACTTGGTGCTTGTTTGAGGACACAAGCTACCAGCTGGGCAGAGACACGGGAGCAGCACCCGACCCTGAGTCAGCCGCATCTGGCCCTGAGTCAGCCGCACCTGCCGCCCATCTCTCTGTCGCCTCCCCCGCCGTGGCTTCTGTACATTCTCATCCCGTCCTCTCCTTTGCCTGCTCCATGCCCCTACCTCCCTGTTACAGAAAGTCCGCGGGTCTCCTCCTCAGCTCAGAGCTTCCCCTCACCTCTCACCAGAACGGTTATAAGCCCTGACCGACACCGTGAGCCTTTCGGCCTCCAAAGCCTTCCCTCCGCAGGCTCCACTGCTCTTACTTCACTTCACTAGACTGGACTGTTCCAGTCAGCGCTGTTTGAATCTCGCAGTGTCAGGGCAGCGGGTGGTGTGGTAGTTAAGACACTGCATCCCACATGGCCAACAGTGTGGTTCGAGTCCCAGACCCGGTGGCTTGAAAAGTCACACCGGGTGCATGCGCACATGTGTTTATGTGTGTGTGTGTACATGCCCAAAACTCAAGAGGAGAATGCAGGAGAGGGGATTGTGGTATGGCCCTCCCCCCAGGGGAGATTTCTCTCTCTCCCTCTCTCTCTCTCTCTCTCTCTCTCTCTCTCTCTTTCTCTCACTGAGGGCACACGCCTTGTAGCAAAAACAAAACAAACAAAAAGCCCTGCAGTGTCTGTTATGGCTGTCAGAATCTCGTAGACCCTCCTCAGCATGGCTTTCTTACTCCTGTATCCAAAACCTTTTACTCCCTTCCTGTGATCTTTAAAAAATAACAGTAAAATACCTTTATTGAGGTGAGTCATATGAAATGCATCCTTTTATGGCTTTCAGTGTACTCAGCCTGGCGGGAGCGCCTTAAGTAGATACGGTCTTTGTGCCTTCGCTGCAGGGCACGAAAGCTCTAGACAAAGCCTTGGTCTGCCCTGGGCTGTCCGGGCAGTAGGAAGGAGCGTTAGCCAGAGAGGCCGGGAGAGGCTGGTTAGAGGCCCCACAGCTGCAGTCAGTGTAGAAAGCATGCGGCTTTACCTCCCCCATGAGAGAATGCGCACACAACGGGACCGTGACGTTCGGGTCTGTCTGACTCTCATTTTTTTAACATGTTCTTTAGAATTATTTTATTTAACTTTATTGATTTATTTTTAATTTGGCCAGTGAGAGACAGAGAGAGAGAGAGAGAGAGAAAGCAAGCTGCCAGTTCCGGGACTTGAACCGTGGTCGGCCATGTGGGAGTCCAACACCTTACCCGCCACACCAGCTGCTGGCCCCGCTGACTCTTACTTTTACCCTTCCCCTTGGGGTGCCTGTCTCTCCGCCCTTGGGCGGGGCACAGCGTAGGGTAACCATTGTCATTACCTAATTTGAGAATACTGCCATTACCCTGGAAAGAAACCGCGGGCCCATTTTCCTCCCCACCTGTGCCTCCTCCAAGCCCTGGAACCACGAGGCCGCTCTGTCCCTGTGGGTCTGCTTGTCGTGGACATGTCACGTACACGGAGTCGCACAGTGCAGGCTCGTCAGGGACTGGCTTCTTGTGCTCGTACAGTGTGTGTAAGGCCCACCCGTGTGGAGCACGGTCACAGCTTCATTTCCGGCCCAGCCGCGGTGGGCACTGAGACGCTGCTGCAGGCCAGCCCCGGGCTGGGTGGCAAAGGCAGCTGGATCCCACCCGGCAGACTCCAGGGTCAAGTCCTGGACCCTGCAGCTTGAGAAACATGCTGGGTGTGTCTGTATCCATGCCCAAGATCTCAAAAGGAGGGAGAGTCGGGGGAGAAGGGATTGTGGCATGACCATCTCCCACGGCAGGGTGCCTTCTCACTTTGTCTCTCTTTCTGACTTTCTCCTGAAAGGGCAATGTGCCCTCTGGCAAAAAAAAAAAAAAAAAAAAAAAATGGAAAAAAAAAAAAAAAAAAAAAAAAAAAGACGCTACTGCTTTGCTGCTTTGCAGGCTGAGGCCACATGTAGGCCACGTGGGAGGCCCGGGTTAGATTTCCGGCTGACCTGGAAGCTGGCTGTGCTGGTGCTCGCCTGACCCCCACCTGCTGAGCGGATGAGGCAGGAGGATTGTGAGCTCCCGCCGGCCTGGCCCACCAACGCAGACCCCATCTCAAAGCTGAGCATGGTGGCTCACACCCGTGGTCCCAGTTCCTCAGGGGCTAAGGTGGGAGGACAGGGACACCCCAGACCCCATGTAAAATGAGCACGGACACCAACCCCACACCTTCATCCATGTGACTGCATAGTAACATTGTGCACAGGTACACCGTATCTTCGTTCATTTATTATTATTTTTAAAAGAATTATTTTATTTAACTTTATTTTCTTATTCATTTGTATATTTTAATTTGACAAGAGAGAGAGAAAGTGAGGAAGCAAGCCGCCAGGTCTGGGACTCAAACTGTGGTCACTCATGTGGGAATCCAACATCCTTAACCACCACGCCACCTACTGGCCCCTTACTGTTATTTTTTTAAAGAATTATTTTATCTGGGACCAGCAGTTGGTGTAATGGTTATGCCGCTGGACTCCCATGTAGTCAACTGTGGTTCGAATCTTGGACCTGGTGGCTTAATCTCATGCCAGGCTCTTGTGCGTGCGTGCCCAAGATCCTGAGAGGAGAATGGAGGAGAAGGGATTGCAGCGTGGCTATCCCCTTGGGGGGTGATTTCTCATTTTCTGTGTCTCTGTTTCTCTGTCTCTCCAATGAGTGCACATGTCCTATAGAAAAAAAAAAAAAAAAACCTCTTTTAAAAAAAAATGCCACTATATGAGCATACTGTTTTCTGGCTTTCCTCAACTTAACTTGACCAAAGAGTGACAGAGTGGGGTGGGGGGAGTAAGAAAGCAAGCTGACGGGTCTGGGAATTGAACTGCAGTCGACCATGTGGGAGTTCAGCGCCCTTAACCACTATACTACCTGCTGGCCCCCTGTTCATTTGTTATTTGATGGGTATTTGTATTGTTTCCACTCTTTGGTTGTAATGAATGACGCTACTATGGGACATTCCTGTAAAAGTTTGTATATGAGTATGTGTTTGTGTTTTCATTTTTTTCTTTTAAAATTTTTGGTTAGAGCACATGCATTCCCCAGAGAGAGGCAGAGCAAGAGGGAAAGTGAGGAAGCACCTGCAACCCCCAGGGAATGGCCACACAGTAATCCCTTCTCTTCCATTCTCCTCCTGGGATTTTAGACACATACTCATGTGTCCAGTATGATTATCTTTTTCTTTTTAATAATTATTTTATTCATTCATTTATTTATTATTATTGTTTTCACATGAGTTTTGCCAGAGAAAGACAGAGAGCAAGAGCAAGAGAGAAAGAGAGAGAGAGAGAGCAAGCTACCAGGTTTGGGACTCAAACCGTTGTTGACCATTTGAGAATTCCAGCACCTTAACCACTACGCCACCTGCTGGCCGGTCCAGTATGACTTTCAAGCTGCCGGATCTAGGACTTGAACTATGGTTGGCCATATGGGAGTCCAGTGTCTTAAATTACTATACCACCTGCTGGCCCCCTAGTATTGTTTTTTGATTTTTCTATAGGGCATATGTGCTCACTAGAGAGAGAGAGAGAGAGAGAGAGAGAGAGAGAGAGAGAGAGAGAGAGAGAGAGAGGGAGAGAACACAAGCAGCGGGGGGGG
>NW_006208857.1:1079157-1099006 GCF_000334495.1 Tupaia belangeri chinensis
AGGTGAGAAAGCAAGCTGCCAGGAGGTCTGGGACTTGAACTGCAGTTGACCATTTGGGAATCTAGTACCTTAACCACCACATGGCCTGCTGGCCCTTATAAATGGTATTCTTATATATCTCACTTGAACTTCTTCTTTAAAATTTTAACTAAGATATCTCACTTGAACTTATTTTTAAATTTTTTTAACTAAGTTACGTGTGTATTTTTAAAATAACATTTATTTAATTTTATTTATTCTTTCCTAGTCTCCCCCCACACTCTGTCTCCGGCCAGGCCCGTCCTCCCCTGCCTTCTATTCCTCTTCATCCCCACTGCAGCAGGGTAGCGTCTGTGATGGCCTCGCTCTCTCTCTTCCCAAACCTGTCACCGGTTGGCATTGGACTTCCTGGTCTGAGGCAGATTCCAGAAGCCTCCAGAAAACACTTGGCCTCAATCCCGCCCCGGGATCGGATCTTGCTCCCTTTAGCCATGCTCACCACGGGTCTCACTCTCCGCTCCGACACCCCCTCCATGTCCTCCCTTCACCCATCCACTCAGCTGTTTCTGAGCCGGACCTACATGCCAGGAACCGTGCGACTCACCAGAGATGAGAGGCAGAAAGGAGACATGGCTCCTGTCCCCCAGGATCCAAATGGGAGCTAGGAGTGGACCCGTGAGACACAGGGCACTGCAAAGTTCTTGTAACGCTCCCCGGCAACATAAGAGGTCCCAAGGCAGCAGGGAGGCAAAGCCAGGAAGGTCAGCTGCCTGGCGGGAGGAGCTGGGCCAGGAGGTGGTGAGCCAGGCCTGAGCCCTGGTTTGCATCACAGCGTGTGTGCCCTGGGCCAGCTGCTTGGCCTCTGAGCCTTAGCTTCCTCTTCTGGATGCAGGGTCGAGGCCCTCACAGGCTGGTGGCTGGAGTGACCCATGGAGCTTAGGGAAGGCTGCCTGCATTGTGCCAACACGTAATAGGTGCTCAGGAGACAAGGGGCCCTGAAAGCAAAGACCTGCAGGAGGGTGAGGGTTGGAGAGCTCCCTGTGCCACGTCGTCCGGCCCGCCTGACCTGCACTCCCGCCCTGACCCTGCTCTCTCTGTCCCCATAAGGAACTACTCTCACTTCCACCACCCGATGTATGGGAACTGCTACACATTCAATGACAAGAACAGCTCCAACCTCTGGATGTCGTCCATGCCCGGGATCAACAATGGTGAGCAGCTGGCCCCTCAGGGCCTGGCCTCAGCCTCGCCCTTCTCACTGCCCTGAGCACCCCACTCACTCACCCAAGCCCACGTCCCAGAGGTGCTGAGACTCTTAGTGCTGGATGTGTCCTCTCTCCCGTGGGCTCCACGTGGCCCATTCCAGGCATGAGAGGAGTCCTGTCCCCATCCTTCCCGCCTGTCCCCAGAATCCCGCCCTGTGGCTGCCGGGTCCATTTGCAGGTCTTCCTGTTCTCATTCCCCGTGGGGTGAAGAGACTAGGCCCAGGTGGGAGGGGGTGTCCATGCCCTAATTCTTCTCGAGGCCCTCCCCAGCTCTGCTCCCTCGGCACCCCCAGGCCTGTCGGTCATGCTGCGCACGGAGCAGAACGACTTCATCCCCCTGCTGTCCACGGTGACCGGGGCCAGGGTGATGGTGCACGGGCAGGACGAGCCCGCCTTCATGGACGATGGGGGCTTCAACCTGCGCCCAGGCATAGAGACCTCCATCAGCATGAGGAAGGCAAGGCCAGGAGGGCGCCCTGCGTGGAGAGAGGCGGAGCGGGCACAGGAGGGGGACTGGGCACGTGGGAGACTGCAAGGGCGGTTGTTTGGGGTGGGCTGTGAGCATGCATGGGTGTCCGGGGGCACGAATTGGGGCCGAACAGGCTCAGGAAGGAGGTCCCTGGGAGAACCATGCCAAGGGGTCAGGGCAGGCTCTGAGTCCCAGAGGACGCTTCGGGCTCAGTGTCTCTGAGCACTGGGAAGGGCCGTGGGGGCTGCTGGGCAGGCTTTGAGACGGGAAAGCAGATGGGAGGGGCTGGCAGGGTGCAGGACAGAAAGGCAGGGTACATGCAGGGCCTTGGGCCGCTTGCTCTGACCTCTGACCTCTCAGTGTGTGGGTGTCCGTAGGAGACCCTGGAGAGACTTGGGGGCAATTATGGCGACTGCACCAAGAATGGCAGCGACGTCCCAGTCGAGAATCTCTTTCGCCCATTGAAGTACACGCAGCAGGTGAGGCCCAGCCTGTTTCTATGGCAACCACCTCCCAGGAGCTGGGTTGGCCAATGAAGGTGTGTGTGTGTGTGTGTGTGTGTGTGTGTGTGTGTGTGTGAGAGAGAGAGAGAGAGAGAGAGAAAGAAAGAGAAACTCAAGAATGGCAGCGACGTCCCAGTCGAGAATCTCTTTCGCCCATTGAAGTACACGCAGCAGGTGAGGCCCAGCCTGTTTCTATGGCAACCACCTCCCAGGAGCTGGGTTGGCCAATGAAGGTGTGTGTGTGTGTGTGTGTGTGTGTGTGTGTGAGAGAGAGAGAGAGAGAGAGAGAGAGAGAGAGAGCGCGTACGTGCGGAGGGACTTGGGGTGAAGAGACTGGCTGGGCGAGGGCTGCAGGGCAGGGCAGAGTTGCCGTCCTCCTGGCTCTGCTGCCTGTGGGGAGGCCTGGGTTCCAGGTGGGACCTGACCTCTGCTCTCCGCCCCCGCTGTTCCAGGTGTGCATCCACTCCTGCTTCCAGGAGAGCATGGTCAGGGAGTGCGGCTGCGCCTACATCTTCTACCCGAGGCCCCCCGGGGTGGAGTTCTGTGACTACAGGAAGCACGACTCCTGGGGTGAGAGACTGGTTCCCCCAGCCCTGACTCCTGGTCTTGGTTTTCAGCCCTTGGTCTCCGGCTCTCTTCACTTTCCTTCATACTTTCTGTCCCACTCCTCTATCTCTGTTGCACTCTCTGTTTTTCTCTCCCTGTGTTTTGGCTTTTGCATGTTTGTCAAGGACTTGCCCCATTTAAAAAGTAACCCACAGGATAAGGAAGGAAGAGCACGTGAGAAGCATCTCAGGCACCCCGCACCCTTCCGAGGTTTCAGCGCACGCTTGGTCTGCGGCTTCCCCTGCAGCGCCTGGGCTCCTTTCTTGGGGGGCTTAGCAGGTTGTCTTCTGCGGAGCTGACTGGGGGCAATTCCCTGGGGCACAGGAAGAAAATACAGGCAGTTTTAGGTGTCTGTCCCACTGCTTCGCTTTTTTTTTTTTTTGAGAGAAAATTTTTGCTGTAGGGCATGTGTGCTCGCTGGAGAGACAGAGAAAGGCATAGAAAGAAAATGAGAAATCACCCCCCAGGGGGACGGCCATGCCACAATCCCTTCTCCTTTCCATTCTCCGCTTGGGATCTTGGATACACACACACACACACACACACACACACACACATGTGCCTGGCGTGAGTTCTAAGTCACCGGGTTCGGGACTTGAACCACAGTTGACTCCATGGGAGTCCAGCGATGTAACATTACGTCACCTGCTGGTTCCCTGTTCCGCACTGTCCATCTTACGTCTGTTTTGGAATGCCCATGCCGTGTCTGCAGTGGTACGGCCAGGGTGGGGCTGTAATCTGTAACCCACATACGTAGACTGCACCTGCTGATTCAGATTTCTTTACCTGGAGAAAGGCACAGTCGGACTGTTCGGAGAGGCCCAGCATCGCTGCCAGTGGTAGGGTGCACCGTGAAGGCTGAGCCACATGGGAGGCCTGGGTGCAGTTCCTGGACCTACCTAACCGGCCGGGAGTGGTGGTGCGTGCCCATGATCCTGGCTACCTGGGAGGCTGCGGCGACAGGGAAACTGTCAAAGATGCTCATCTCTCTCATTTAAAAAAAAATGTTGGAGGACCAGCAGGTGGTATGGAAATTGGGGCAGCTTGGCCAACTGTGCAGATTGAGTTCTAGGCGAGGCAGCTTGAAAAACACGTGGGGAGTGTGTGCGTGCATGCCCAAAATCCTGAGAGGCTGGATGGAGGAGAGGGAATTGCAGTGTGGCCAATTCCCACGGAGGGTTCTCTCTCTCTCTCTCTCTCTCTCTGGCAAACACACACTCCCTATAGTAAAACTAAAAGAAAAAAGTTTGGGGGGAGCTCCACAGTGTAGTAGCTAAGTGCTAAGCTTGGGAAGCAGACCCACTTGACTGACTGTGGTTCGAATCCCAGCTCCGTGACTTGAGAAACACACTGTGTGCATGTGTGTGCCCAAAATCCTACTGCATGAAACAGAGGGAAAGGGATGGCGACGTGACCAGGCCCCACTGTGGGGTGCTTTCTCTCTCTCTCTGTGGTCAGTGAATGTACCCTCCGGCTAAAAAGTTGGAGTGCCCTGAACTTCCCTTATCCTGGTTCAAGAGTAAACAAATACTTTCCATTCGGCACAGCTGAGCTCTGCAGTAGGGAGGCTGTGTGCTAGGAAGTTGAAAGCGAAAGAAAATCACGACAAGAAAGCATAGAAGTTTCTGAGGGTTGGAAGTCCTGGTGGCCCGTCTTATCTGGCACAACCGCCCCTCCCGCACTTCCTCTTCCAGGGCTTCCCCCACCAGCTCTCCTGAGGGTGGGGCTGGGGAGGAGGAGGGCTGGGGAGGAGGAGGGCTGGGAAGGGGGGAGGAGGAGGGCTGGGGAGGAGGGCTGGGAGGAGGGCTAGGGAGGAAGGCTGGGGAGGAGGAGGGCTGGGGGGAGGAGGGCTGCGGCCAGAAGAGACAAGGTTGTAGGCTCCTCCCCAGCTGCCACTGCCTGTCCCAGAGCTGAGCGTGCCCCTCCTTGACCCTGCCTGGAAGTCGCTCTGCCCCCTTTCTTTCCTGGGCCTGCTCCACAGTCCCGCGTGCACTTTCTGGTCGAGGCCTCCTGCTTCCTGGCTCTGACCATGGCAGCTCAGGACCGGAGGGAAATACAGAGGCCACCTGGCCTCACCTGCTTTCTCAGACCAGCGCATGAGGTCCAGAGGAGGGCGTGACAGGTCTCAGGTTGTGCAGAGCAGGGGCGTGGGGCAGGTGGTGCCTTCTCCACTTCCATGTCCCCAAGCCATTATTTCTAGGCTATATGTTTGAAGAGTGAGTGGGAAGTAACAACCCTGCTTGCTGAGCAGGAAGACAGGGAGAGGACCTAAGTTCAAGTCCCAGACCAGGTGGCTCGAAACTCACGCCAGGCACATGTGTTCGCATGCCCAAGATCCCTGGAGGAGAATGGGGGAGAAGGGACTGTGGTGTGTGACCATCCCTCCTGGGGGGTGACTTCTCACTTTCTTTTTCACTTTCTGTCCTGCAAGCACATGTGCCCTAAGGCAAAACAAACAAACAAACAAACAAAAAAAACTCTTAAAAAAGTAAAACAAACAAACAAAACAGAGTCTGTTGAGTTTCCTGTCTCATTCCTCAGAGAAAAAGGCCAGTGACAGGGGCCGGCAGGTGGCGTAGTGGTTAAGGGCACTGGACTCCCACATGGCCGACCGTGGTTCGAGTCTTGGACCTGGCGACTTGCTTTCTTGCTTTCCCATGCTCTCTCCTGCTCTGTTTCTCTCTGGTCAAAATAAAATAAAATAAAATAAATAAATAAAGTTAAACAAAAAATTCATTTAAAAAAGGCTGGTGACTTTCCACTCTTCCTAATTAAAGGTCCTCAGCCCCAAGAGATGGAAGGGTTTGGGTCAGAAGTGGAGGACTTCAGACTGAGTGACTAAAGGTAGCAATATTGACAAAATGATCTTGCTTAGAACTTGGGGACTGGAGAGGAGAACAATCCACAGTCTCATTCTTCTTTTTTTCTTGCAAGAGCCTTATTGAGATAATTCACATCCCATACAGTTCTTTTCTTCCTCCCTCCTTTCCCTCCCTTTCTCTCCCCTCCCTTAGTGTCTTATTATGCAGGCCAGACTGGCCTTGAACTCTTGATTCTCCTGCCTCAGCCTCCTAAGTAACTGGGTTACAGGCATTGCCACCCACCCTGATGGACTATCCTGTTCATTTACGTAAAGACGTTTTTGCTATAGGCCACATGCGCTCGCCGGAAAGACAGAGAGAGACAGAGAGACAGAAAGCGAGAAATCACCCCCCCCCCCCCCAGGGAGTATGGCCACACTGCAATCCCTTCTCCTCCATTCTCTTCTCGGGATCTTGGGCATGCACACACACACATACGCACACGCCTGGCATAAGTTTAAGCCACTGGGTCCGGGACTTGAACCACAGTCAACTACATGGGAGTCCAGCAACATAGTCATTACACCAACTGCTGGTCCCTAAGCAGCATTTAGGGTGTTAGCTGAGTCCCAGAGTTGTGCAATAATCACCACAGTCATTTTTAGAATATTTTCATTACTTCCAAAGATACTTTGTATCCATGGCTGTTGCCAAGCTCCCCATCCCTGCCTGCCCCACTGTCAGCTCCTGGGCAAGCAATTGTGTCTCTGTCTTGTTGTTATAGGGTGTACGCACTTATCAGAGAGACAGCGAGGGGGGAGGAAGAAAGAGAAATCACTCCTCCAGGGGGACGGCTGCAATCCTCCTCCTTCATTCTCCTCTTGGGATGACACATTTGCGTGTGCACCTGGCATGTTTTCCAAGTCACAAAGTCCAGGACTCAAACCACATGCTCAGCCATGTGGAGTCCAGAACTTTAACCACTACGTCACCAGCCGGCTTCTATTTCTGTCTTCTTATAGAACTGCCAATTGTGGACATTTCATATAAATGGATTCTCTTTAAAAAAAAAAAAAAAAAAAAAGGGACCAGCAGGCGGCGTGATGGTTAAGGACACTCCCATGTGGCTGACCACAGTTTGAGTGCTGGACTGTGCCGGACCTGGTGGCTGGCTTTCTCACCACCTCCCCGCCGTGTCTTGCTCTGTCAAATTAAAAATAAATGAATGAATGATTAAAAATAAGTAAATCTTTAAAAAACCCTCAGGGTTTAAAATTCATTAAAAATTATTTTATTTAACTTTGTTTGTTTGTTTAATTTGACCAAAGGGGGAACAGAGAGAGAGAGAGTAAGCCGCCAGGTCCAGTACTTGAACCGCGGTCAGCCATGTGGGAATCCAGCGCCCTTAACCACCATGCCACTGCCACCCCTGTGCTTTTATCATAAGTCTTTCTTTGCTCCTCCTCACAGTTTTACTGCCCAAGTAAGCCATCATTTATTTTTGTTTGTAAATAACCTTAATTTTAAAAACGTTGATAATCCTGATTGGTTTGATGTTTGTCCATGCTCCATGTCCTTCCCCTCTCCATTTATGGCAAGTGAAACTATTTCCCTTCCCTCTACTATGGATATTCACGTTTCTTTTTAAAAATGAAACTTGTATTGTTTTACAAAAATACATTCTGAACAAAAATTAAGTAAATAATAGTCCAGGTAGCATAAGAATGAGATGGGCGGGACCAGCACTTGGCGTAATGGCTATATGGCTGGACTCCCATGTAGTCGACCGTGGTTCGAGTCCTGGACCCAGTGGCTTAAACTCACGCTGGACACGTGTGCGTGCGTGCCCAAGATCCTGAGGAGAATGGAGGAGAAGGGATTGTGGTGTGGCCATTCCCCCTGGGGGGGGTGATTTTTCGCTTTCTGTCTCTGTCTCTCTCTTCCTGCCGAGCACACGCGCCCTATAGCAAAAACCTCTCCAAAAAAAAAAAAAAAAGAATGAGATAATGAGATGGGCAAGGTGATCTGCAGGCATTACACAAATAATTGAAGTTTGGGGAACACTGATTATGTTCCAAAGAGAAAAAAAGTCTCGAGGAGGTCGCCAGAGGGTCAGGTGTAGGGCCAGGGACTGCGATCTTCTTGCCCTGACCCAGGCAGACGTGCGCGGCAATGACATCACTGGCCGGTAGGAGGCGCCAGCGGCGGCTGTACCTCGGGAAGCCCAGCAGCTGCAGTGCTGTTACTAACCACCAGAGGGCAGCACGGCTCCAGTTTCTGACGTCCTTCCAGCTTCAACCGCTCTCAATGGAAGTTCAGAGCCCTCAACTACCACGCCACCCGCCGGCCCCATAGATGGACTCCTCCAATATGCAGTCCTTTGTGGCCGGCTTCTTGCTTCTCTCACTGAGTGGAGCATTTCCAGGCTCCCCCGTCCTGTGGCCTGTGTCATCACTGCACTTCTTTTCACAGCTAGACGGTGCCCCGTGTTGTGTGGACGTACTGCTTTGTTCACTTGTTATCTGTTGATAAACACCTTGGTTGTTTCTACTTTTCGGTTACTGTGAATAATGCCTCTGTGAACATTTGTGCACAAGTGTTTATGTGGGCATGTTTTCGACTTTCTTGGGTGTAGGCATAGAATTACTAGGTCTATGGAAGCTCTATGTTGAACCTTTTTGTGACGCTACCAGACGTTTTTCCAAAATGGTGACACCACTTGACACTCCCAGCAGAAGTGTATGAAGGTCCACCTTCTCCACGCTCTTAGCTGGACTCATTACTGTCTTTTCTACAAAAGCTGCCCTAGTGGGTGTCACGTGGTATCCTCATTCTGCTTGACTTCCATTTCTCTTCTGTTTTCTTTTTTTAAAAGTTTGCTCTAGGGCTCATGTGCTTGCTGGAGAGAGACAGAGAAAGAGATAGAGACAGAGGGGAAGGGAGAAAGCACCCCCAGGAGGGGATGACCAGTCCATAATCCCTTCTCTTCCGTTCTCCTCTCGGGATTCTGGGCATGCGCACACAGTGCCCGGCAGGGTGATTTTCAAACTGCTGGGCCTGGGACTCGGCTCACTCAGTCGGCCATGTGTCAGCCACCTTATCTTCTGTGCCACCTGCTGGCCTCCATCCCATTATTTGTACATAAGAGATTTTCCCACTTTTCTCTCTGACTTTCCATTTTTGTCCCCATGGTACTCATATTTACACGAGCGTATCCTGGTTGGTTTTTCTTTCCTTTCTTTTTTCCTGACTTAGCTTAAATTCTTCACTATTTTCGGTGCTGCCTCTGAGGCAGTGCAGGTGCCCTGGGAAACGGGTCCCCTCTGTGCCCGCAGGCTACTGCTACTACAAGCTCCAGGATGCCTTCGCCACCGACCGCCTGGGCTGCTTCACCAAATGCCGGAAGCCATGCAGGTACGGTTGGGCCGTGGGCCGCGTGGCTGGGTGGAGGCCAGGCCCCAGCTAGGCCTTCGAGTGGGAGAGCCTCCCCCCACTGATCACCGTTCTCCGCCCTCAGTGTGACCAGCTACCAGCTCACGGCGGGTTACTCGCGATGGCCCTCCGTCACATCCCAGGTAACGCAGGGAAGAGGGGATGGGGACTGTGCATGTACCCAGTAGCACAGCATCCCTCTCTGGGTATTAGACCTGACCCACCCCTGGGAGCCCAAAGAGGACAGAGGACAGGGCGACCTCGTGGACACCACATTCTTTCCCAGGACTGGATCTTCAAGATGCTGTCTCTGCAGAACAACTACACCATCAACAACAAGAGGTCTGTCCTGCCCTGGTCCCAGTCCTGGGGAAGACTGGGGGAGGCGACACAGCCCTGAGACTGAACTGACACAACCGATCTGAGGGGAGGAGGGTCTGAGGGGCTAATCGTCTTCCACTTTCCCCCACGCTCTCCCCATTCCACAGAAACGGGGTTGCCAAACTCAACATCTTCTTCAAGGAACTGAAGTACAAAACTAATTCTGAGTCTCCCTCCGTCACGGTAGGTCCGAGGGTCTAGCAGGGCGGCCGATGGGGAAAGCAAAGTGTTGCTCTCTGGGGCCACAGGGCTTGGGACTCAGAGGTGGGGGCCGACCAGGTTGGAAAAGGGCAATCAGGTCACAGGTGAGGTTGAGAGGGTTGGGAGGAGGGGAGCTCAGGGGGAGGCATGAGGTCTCTGGGGGTGGTGAGAGCGATGGGAATACCAGATGCCCAGCGATGGGGACAAGGCCCTCAAGACACCCCAGTTTCAGCTACCAGGATCACGACCCAGTGTCTGGGTGACACCAGCCAGGAGCTGTGTGTTCTCACAGGAAGGAGCTGGGAGAAGGGACCGGGGCCCTGGGGCGGCTGCAGGTTGCTTAGGTCCCTCAGGATGAAGGTGAAGCCTTGGTCAGGGTGGTGGGGACTCCTCGGCCCGAGGTCAGCGTGCTCTCTCCCTCCCAGATGGTCACCCTCCTGTCCAACCTGGGCAGACAGTGGAGCCTGTGGTTCGGGTCCTCAGTGCTGTCTGTGGTGGAGATGGCCGAGTTCATCTTCGACCTCCTGGTCATCACCTCCGTCATGCTGCTCCGGAGGTTCCGCAGCCGCTACTGGTCCCCAGGCCGAGGGCGCAGGGCTGCGTGGGAGGTGGCCTCCACCCCGGCCTCCTCCTTCCCCTCCCGCTTTTACCCCCACTCTGCATCCCCGTCCTCATCCCAGCCAGACCCTGCCCCGTCTCCAGCCTCGGCAGCCCCTCCACCCGCCTATGCCACACTAGGCCCCTGCCCATCTCTGACGGCCAAGGCCCGGGCTTCTGCTTCGCAGGAGCCCTGAGGGGAAGGGAGGGCGGGCTTCCCACCCAGGTGGGAGCTCCCCCTGGCAGGAGGGGGCTGGCCTCACCGTCTGGGACTTCCTCTAGAGCTGCCCAGCCCCCTCTCGTGTGGGGGAGGGAAGCAGGCTGGGTAGGGAGCTCAGGAGGGATCGGGAGGTACCCAGAGACGTGGCCAATGAACAGGGCCAGACAGCCTTGGCTCCTGCCCCTGAATACTCCATCCCCCACCATACACGCGCACACACACACACACACACACACACACACACAGACACGGCCAAGTGCAGACAGGTCTCCTTTTTCCTTGGATCAGCCAAGCCACACTGGGAGCTTTGACAAGGAACTTTCCTTGGAAACGACTGACGACCAACCAAAACAAACCAGACACACAGAGGCACACGTGGGTTTCCTATCCAGCAGGGACCGAGCCAGCAGACAGGCCTGGCCGCACCGCCTTCCAGGGACACAGCAGTCTGCGCCTCTCCTGAACTTGGGTGGGGAACCCCACCCAAAAGCCCCCATTGTTAGTTCTTGGGCAAGTCCCCTTCCTCAGCTCCCCAGGGCTGGAGCAGACCGACGTGGTCAGGGCCTGGCCATCCCCAGTCAGTCCCAGGAGTCTTCTAGCCCCACACCCCAGGTCCCACACAGCCGGACCCCAGCACCTCTGCCCCGTGTCCTTCCTACCCTTGCACGATTTCTCAAGATGGTTCCGCAGCCTAGAAGCTTCCCCCATAGTTGCTGGGAACTCCTGAGCATCCGTTAGAACCCCACTCAGACAGCCCTACTTCTGCCATGCTTCGCCCCGTCCTTTCTTCCCCAGGAGCGGCCACTCCCTCTCCCTGGGCTCCCTAGTGCAGGGTCACATCTGTCTAGCAGAGTGCCAAGGTCGCGTTACTCTTCCATGCTCACCCGTGTCTGTCTTCCTGGCGAGGCTGCTCGTGTGCTCAGGGCCTGAGTCCCTCCTGTCATGTACGTGTCCGGCCTGTCCCGCTTGGAGCAAGTAGACAAGGGCTCAATAAACGTTCATCGCACAGAGCATGTCTGGAGAGCTGGCTGGGCGCCGTGACGGGCTGGGAGGCCTGGGGTGGGCAGAGAGGGCAGACCCCACGCTCCTTGGCTTCACTGTGGAGGCCATAGGAGAGCTCTTATCCTGCGAGTTCCTTGTGGGGGTTGGTAGGCTGGTGCTGAATGCCTGTCGCTCTGTCTGGGTGGGAGGGGGAGGACATGGTGCCATGGCCCACGGGGAACCACGCACCGTGGCGGGGGTGGGGAGACTCACTCCAATGTCAAGACCTCCTTTCCCCTCCAGCCTTAGCTGCCTTCATCACTAATCCTCGGCTCCATGCCGAGCACCACTCACCACCCTCATCCACCACCTCCCCATTAACTTCGGGTGGGGGGCGATCGGAGGGGAGGGTGGGACTCAGATAGTTCCTTCTGGAACTTCAAAGCCTATGGCTTTCTGTTGTCATTTATTTATTTATTTTGTGAGAGAGAGAATGAGATGGACAACCCAGTAGGGTGCTCACACTGCAACACTCCTGGCCTGGATTAGGGGCCAGGGATGCCCCAGGACACGGCTGGGCCAGTTCCTGCACCACCGCCTGGC
Organism: Tupaia belangeri chinensis; assembly: GCF_000334495.1. Taxonomy (NCBI): domain Eukaryota; kingdom Metazoa; phylum Chordata; class Mammalia; order Scandentia; family Tupaiidae; genus Tupaia; species Tupaia belangeri. The sequence goes on from NW_006208857.1 coordinate 1,091,196, forward strand.
CCCTCAAAGCCTTGCACGGTCTTAGTCACACCTCACAGAGGGGATGGGGAGAAGCTCAGGAGGTCTTGAACCGAGGAGAAATCGAGGTTCAGGGAGAGGCCAAGGCCTGTCTGGGCACCCCAGCCCCTCTCCCACGTCAGCCGTGACCCTTCCTCATCTTCCCTGCTTCCTTGATGTCATTTGTCCTAATTATGGAGCTCAGGGCCCAGGGGTCGGGGTCCTGGAGGAGGAGAAGGAGCTGCTGAAGGGGGTAGGGAGGTGACAGGGTCACGGCCAGGGGTCAGGTCATGGTGCTGACTTCCCTTTCCCAGACTCAGGGCGATGTGGGGAAATGGTGTCGTAGCGGTTCCCTGAGCCTCAGGTGCAGCCGCCCTGCCTGTGCTCTGCCCTGGCTTAGCCCCTGCCCTGCTCCACCCCGACCTGCCCTGTCTGTGCCCTCTCCTTGGCTGGAATGGGAGGGCCCACTGGACCCAGCTGGGTCGTTACAGGTCGCTGCGGCCATGCCCCTCCCCACACTCTAGTGTCCCCCCACCTGCTGGCATTTCTTCTGTCCTTGTCTGAGGGCTACCCCTGTACCTTAGGTCACTGTTGGAGAAAAGGGGCTTCAGTTACCTCCCGTTCTTTGTCAGGTGGGGCGACTTGCCCAAGTTCATAGTTCTTGCAGAAACAGCCGGAACCCCGGGTTCCTATGACTCAGCCAGCCTCCCTGTGATGACACATGTCATACCAGAATTGGAGTCGCGTGGCAGGGCTGGGGCTTGAAGCCGTGTCACCAGCACCCTTGAGCCCAGCGCCCTGTGGCTTACGTGGGGAGGGGAGGGGGCATGTGCGTGGGTGTCCGGGAGGTGTCTGGGAGGGGGTGTCCCTGCAGCTCTGTAGCTCTCTTCCTTGCTCTGCACACTCTAGCATTAATTCTGCCATCCCATCTGGCCTATTTCTTGGATTCTATCCCTGCTCCCTCCGCCCCGTTATTTTTTCTGACCCTAGAGGGATTACGAGGGAAGGGTGTTCAAAAGGTTCATGGGAAGTGTATGTCATAAAAAAAGTATGCATGAATTTCAATTTTTTTGTATCAAAATAAGCTTGTATTTTAACTCCATTTTCCCATGAACTTGAAATTAAATTTTTAAAGTTTTTGCTATTGGGTACATATGCTTGGAGAAAGAGAGAGACAGATTGGGGGGAGTAAGAAATCACCCCCCAGGGGGATGGCCGTGCCGCAGTCCCATCTTCTCCATTCTCATCGCAGAACTTTGGATAACATACAGGCCTGGAGTGTTTCTCAAGCTGCCAGCTCTGGGACTTGGATCCCACAATCAGCCGTGTGGGATCCAACTGCCCAACTTCCATGCCACCCACTGTCCCTCCACGAACTTTAAAAAAATCCCCTAGTATGGTCTCACTGTCACCTCTGCCATGAAACGAGTTAGCTTTTCATATTCCTTGTCTGCCCACTTCTCGCTACTTTTTTAAAAAGAATGATTAGTTTAAAAAGTGTTTAAAAAATATTTATTAAATATATTTTTTAACTTGCTACAATTTGTTTACACTCACCAGAAAGACAGAGAGAGAAGAGGTGAGAAAGCAAGCTGCCGGGTTCGGGACTTGAACTGCACTGGGCCATGTGGGAGTCTGGTGGTTCAACCAGCGCAGTACCTGCTGGCCCAGGCATCTTTTCTCCTTTATTCATAATAGAGTGTGTATATATGCACATGAGGGGGACAGGAAGAGGTGCACTCTCCGAGGGCCCGGTCAGGCCATGCTCCCTTTCCTCCAGCCCCCCTCCTTGGGTCTTGGATACTCATGTACGTGCCTGGCATGGTTCAGACTGACCAGGCAGGGATTTGAACCCTGTCACCGTGCGGGATCTGGCTTCTCCAGAGCAGTACAATACAGTAGCCATGGAGCTGGCCCATTCTTCTTTGTTTTATTTTTTTTTTTTGGAGAAGTTTTTGCTACAGAGCGCGTGCACTCGCCAGACAGAGACAGAGAGACAGAAAGCGAGAAATCACCCCCGGGGGGATGACCACACCGCAATCCCTTTTCCTCCATTTTCCTCTCGGAATCTTGGGCACACACGCCCGGCGTGAGTTTTAAGCCACCGGGTCCGGGATGCGAACCGCGGTCGACTACATGGGAGTCCAGCGACATAGCCATTATGCTAACTGCTGGTTCCCTCTTTGATTTTTTTTAAAAAACAGAACCTTATTGATCAATTTAATACATGTCTCAGAGCTTAGACTTACAAGTAAACAAACATTTGCCCTAAAAAAGTGAAAGAAAATTTCTTCTTCTTTTTTTTTTTGTTTTTTGCCAAACTAGTGTGATGACTTTGGCAGCTTACACAGACTGTTAGAAATCTTTTGTAACACTAAAAATAGGACATTGAACTTGCTGATGTAACACAAACGGACCATTGACATTCCTACCACTTACTGAGTGCTGACCATGGGAGGGCTTCAAAAGGTTCACAGAAAATGAATTTATGAAGCACATTATGCCCGGGGCTGGCCTTGTGGCATAGTGGTTGAGGGAGCTGGATAGCATGTGGCTGACTGTATGGTTCGAATCCTGGCCCTGGTAGATTGAAAAACACATCGGGCATGTGTACATGTGTGCCCCAAATACCCACAGGATGGAGAGATGGAGGAGAAGGAATTTGGCCACGACAATGCCCCATTAGGGTGTGCTTTCTCATCTTCCTCTCTGACAGGCTCTCACGCCTCCTGGCAAAATTAGAAAACAGTACAAAATTATACATGGCTTTGAAATCTTTTTGCACCAAAATTACACGTACTTTAATTCCATTTTTCCACAAACAATTCGAAGTTCCTCCATAAATGGCAAATGCTTGCTAGGTGCTTTATATGCTTTTTTTTTTTTAACCTTTTTGTCACAGAGTGCATGTGCTTGCCACAGAGAGACAGAGAGAGGAGTGAAAGTGAGAAACCATCCCCTGGGAGAGTAGCCTCCTCCATTCTCCTCCCAGGATTTTCAGCGTACACATGCACCCGGCGTGTTTTCAGGCTGCCGGTTCCAGGACTCAAACCATGGAGTAGGCCATGTGAGATCCAGCACCTTAACCCCATGACACCTGCTGGCCTATAGGCATCAAATCCTTGGATTCTATCCCTGCTCCCTCCGCCCCGTTATTTTTTCTGACCCTAGAGGGATTACGAGGGAAGGGTGTTCAAAAGGTTCATGGGAAGTGTATGTCATAAAAAAAGTATGCATGAATTTCAATTTTTTTGTATCAAAATAAGCTTGTATTTTAACTCCATTTTCCCATGAACTTGAAATTAAATTTTTAAAGTTTTTGCTATTGGGTACATATGCTTGGAGAAAGAGAGAGACAGATTGGGGGGAGTAAGAAATCACCCCCCAGGGGGATGGCCGTGCCGCAGTCCCATCTTCTCCATTCTCATCGCAGAACTTTGGATAACATACAGGCCTGGAGTGTTTCTCAAGCTGCCAGCTCTGGGACTTGGATCCCACAATCAGCCGTGTGGGATCCAACTGCCCAACTTCCATGCCACCCACTGTCCCTCCACGAACTTTAAAAAAATCCCCTAGTATGGTCTCACTGTCACCTCTGCCATGAAACGAGTTAGCTTTTCATATTCCTTGTCTGCCCACTTCTCGCTACTTTTTTAAAAAGAATGATTAGTTTAAAAAGTGTTTAAAAAATATTTATTAAATATATTTTTTAACTTGCTACAATTTGTTTACACTCACCAGAAAGACAGAGAGAGAAGAGGTGAGAAAGCAAGCTGCCGGGTTCGGGACTTGAACTGCACTGGGCCATGTGGGAGTCTGGTGGTTCAACCAGCGCAGTACCTGCTGGCCCAGGCATCTTTTCTCCTTTATTCATAATAGAGTGTGTATATATGCACATGAGGGGGACAGGAAGAGGTGCACTCTCCGAGGGCCCGGTCAGGCCATGCTCCCTTTCCTCCAGCCCCCCTCCTTGGGTCTTGGATACTCATGTACGTGCCTGGCATGGTTCAGACTGACCAGGCAGGGATTTGAACCCTGTCACCGTGCGGGATCTGGCTTCTCCAGAGCAGTACAATACAGTAGCCATGGAGCTGGCCCATTCTTCTTTGTTTTATTTTTTTTTTTTGGAGAAGTTTTTGCTACAGAGCGCGTGCACTCGCCAGACAGAGACAGAGAGACAGAAAGCGAGAAATCACCCCCGGGGGGATGACCACACCGCAATCCCTTTTCCTCCATTTTCCTCTCGGAAGCTTGGGCACACACGCCCGGCGTGAGTTTTAAGCCACCGGGTCCGGGATGCGAACCGCGGTCGACTACATGGGAGTCCAGCGACATAGCCATTATGCTAACTGCTGGTTCCCTCTTTGATTTTTTTTAAAAAACAGAACCTTATTGATCAATTTAATACATGTCTCAGAGCTTAGACTTACAAGTAAACAAACATTTGCCCTAAAAAAGTGAAAGAAAATTTCTTCTTCTTTTTTTTTTTGTTTTTTGCCAAACTAGTGTGATGACTTTGGCAGCTTACACAGACTGTTAGAAATCTTTTGTAACACTAAAAATAGGACATTGAACTTGCTGATGTAACACAAACGGACCATTGACATTCCTACCACTTACTGAGTGCTGACCATGGGAGGGCTTCAAAAGGTTCACAGAAAATGAATTTATGAAGCACATTATGCCCGGGGCTGGCCTTGTGGCATAGTGGTTGAGGGAGCTGGATAGCATGTGGCTGACTGTATGGTTCGAATCCTGGCCCTGGTAGATTGAAAAACACATCGGGCATGTGTACATGTGTGCCCCAAATACCCACAGGATGGAGAGATGGAGGAGAAGGAATTTGGCCACGACAATGCCCCATTAGGGTGTGCTTTCTCATCTTCCTCTCTGACAGGCTCTCACGCCTCCTGGCAAAATTAGAAAACAGTACAAAATTATACATGGCTTTGAAATCTTTTTGCACCAAAATTACACGTACTTTAATTCCATTTTTCCACAAACAATTCGAAGTTCCTCCATAAATGGCAAATGCTTGCTAGGTGCTTTATATGCTTTTTTTTTTTTAACCTTTTTGTCACAGAGTGCATGTGCTTGCCACAGAGAGACAGAGAGAGGAGTGAAAGTGAGAAACCATCCCCTGGGAGAGTAGCCTCCTCCATTCTCCTCCCAGGATTTTCAGCGTACACATGCACCCGGCGTGTTTTCAGGCTGCCGGTTCCAGGACTCAAACCATGGAGTAGGCCATGTGAGATCCAGCACCTTAACCCCATGACACCTGCTGGCCTATAGGCATCAAATCATCAGGCCACTTCATGAGGATTACTCGCATGTTTCTCAGGTTTTGGATGAGAAGTCTGGCCCCCAGTGTGGTGGCACCGTTGATAACAAACTGGACTTCAGGTCGGATCCTCTGTGTGGCTTGAAAACATGCCGGGTGTGTGCGTGTGCCCAGGACCCTGATGAGCTGAGAGCTGAGGGCTGGGGAAAGGGAACCGGGCGTGACGAGAGCCTGTCGGGGGGGATCCAGGATGCTTCCCTCCTCTCTGTCTCTCGGGCATGCTCGCCATCGTGGACAGAGGCTCTCCTTGCCTCTGCACCTCGTTCTAGTGACCCTGCTCCCCCAGGAGCTGGGATTCTGCCCCCTCCTGCTGTACCTGGGCCCTTCCCGCCCGGGGGCCTGAGAGCTCCCTGCCCCAGTGGCAGCTCTGGTCCAGGTGGGCCGACCTGAGCCACTGCCAGTTCAGACTTCCCCTTCATCTGAGAGGCAGGGGAGAGGGAGGCGTTTGAGAGGAGAAGGGAGAAAACTCTGGCTCCTGACAGCCAAGGAAGCTTGAGTCCCAAGGATTCTGGGAATGCGGGGGCCGGCGCTAGGCTGGGGTGGGCCAGATAGGTGGGGGAAGGGGAGAAGAGGGGGAAGGGAGGTCCGTCCTCTCCCAATCCAGCTGGCTCCGAGTTCTGCCCGCTGGGCAGCTGTGTGTTGGTGGCGGACTCCTTCTCCGTGAGTTCAGCTTCAACCCCCCAGTTCTCCAGAAGCTGGAGGACCGCTGAAGCGATGGGGGAACCGAAGCTCCGTCTTTATCTACAGATGCCCTGCCCCGGGGTCACAGAGGGCATAGACGGGCTGGGAGTCTCTGGCTGGGGCTCGGAGGCAGCTGGCAGGTCACAGGGAGAAGGCACTAGGAGCTGTGGTCCCAGCCTCCGGGCCTGGGACCTTGGTCTTCACTGGGCTCCCTGCAATTCAAGCGGCCTCAGCAGCTGCGGGCCCTCCACCTGGGCTGGGTACAGGGAGGCCACTGCACCCAGACGGTACGTGGGCAATGTTTCATCTTGTGGATTCACTGCCGAGATGTCAGGCCCATGGGGGTGACATGGACCGCCCAGGTCAGGGTGTGGGTCTGTTTCAAGGGATAGGGAGAAAAGTGGCAGTGCGTGCGTGTCGAAGCCAAGGGGCCCTTGGCCCAGGAGTGGGGAGTCTGGGTTCTCTGCTGGCTCGGCCCCGGGCACATCGCGTGTCTCCGGGGCTGTCTCGCACCTGTAAGGCCAAGGGGGTGGGGTAGTAGGTGATCGCTAAGGGCACGCTGATCCACGTGGCGAATATTCGAGAAGCACACTGGACTGTCGTGACCCTGGGGGGACATCTATATCTCCGAAGCATTTCCTGAAGTCCTCGTGGTGTCCCTCTCTCCACGAAGGTGGGCAGACATGGCTACCCCATCCAAGAAATGAGGAAGCAACCGAGGCCCGGCAAAGTCACCAATGTCCCACTGTTGATCCGTGGCAAAGCCCCCAGCTTGGCCGGGGGCGGCTGGATGAGAACCAGAGGGCTGGGGAAGGGTGGGTGTGGGAGGGCAGGGCACAGAACTGGAGTTAGGACTTACTCCGAGGCTTGGGTTGGGGGAGCAAATTCCTAAGAAAGAGGGAAATGAGGGGCCAGAGGAGAATTGGGGGGTCTAGGGGGACATTACTAAGAAACACTGAGTACTTATTCTGTGTCCTATTTCAATGAATCCTTACAGCCACCCCATGAGACAGGTGAGCTCCATCTTGCAAACTGGAGAACAGGATCAGAGAGGTTAGGTTATGTGTCCAAGACCAGCCAGCTAAAAGCCAAGACTTCTAAAAAGGAACCCAGTGAATGTGAGTCTAAAACTCTGGGTCTGTCCATTGCTGTTCCATTTGGGAGAGGCCACTGATGGGGCGGTGGGGGGGTCCTTATTGCACCTGTGGTTAATTTGGGAGTGGTCGGACTGCTGGGCTGGGGGCGCAAGGCAGCTGTATCCAGGGCCCCTGGGCTTCTGGCTGGGCTGCAAAGGGTTAAAACCTCCCCCTCCCCGTGCACCTCCTCCTGCCTCCTCGCTCTTCCTGTCCCGCTGTTGCAACACGCCTCTGCTCTCCCTACCCCGCCCACCTTTTCTCCTCTCTGTTAATTTTCTCGGAGTTTTCTACTCAGGCTCCAGTTCTGGCCTTGGGGCTTCGAGGTTCCTGAGACTGGGCCACGATCTCTGTCGCGGAGTATCAGCTCTCAGCAACCCCCTACCCCAGACCCCGGCTCCACTTGGGACCTCCCCGATGGACCCGCGCCTCGGAGATCGTCTCTGCTGCCACCACCGCGGTGGCCTTGGGCCCTGATGGGGGAGTGAGAGGCCACAGCTGGCAGGACATGGGCCTCTCCGCCGTGCCTGGCCTGCTGCTGCCACTGGTGAGACTGGGACGGAGGGAAGAGTGGGCTGTGGGGCCAGGTGCTGCCGGCCAGAGTGGGCCCTTCCCGGGAGGGGGCCTGAGAGTACCCAGCCTCTGCCTCTGGCTGGGGC
>NW_006208857.1:1099343-1099813 GCF_000334495.1 Tupaia belangeri chinensis
CTTGGAGAGAGGCAGGGGTCAGGAGGCGGTTGAGGGGGGAGAGCAGAGAAAACTCTGGCTCCTGAGAGCCGAGGAAGTTTGAGTCCCAAGTTTGAGTCCCGGGGATGCTAGGAATGTGGGGGGCAGGTGCTGGGCTGGGGTGGGCCAGGTAGGTGGGGGGAGGAGAGAAGAGGGGGAAGGAAGGTCGGTCCTCTCCAAGTCCAGCTGGCTCCGAGTTCTCCCCGCTCTCAGTTGGCTGGCCTGGGACTGCGTGGGGCCCTGGGAGGCGAGGCTGTCCGGGAACCTGGCTGAGCAAGCCCTGTTAGAGGCAGGCGTTGGTGTCTTGCCGAGTGGGGAAACTGAGGCCCGGAGGAGAGAAGGGCTGGGGTGCTCCATGCTGGTGGGGGAGGACTCGGGAACGGAGTGGGAGAAGGGACAGGGGCAGGAGAGCCCTGTGAGCAGTCCCAGAGTGTGGCCAGGCCCAGGCTCCC
>NW_006208857.1:1099925-1102298 GCF_000334495.1 Tupaia belangeri chinensis
TGTTGGACTGACCCTCCCTGGGTAGCGAACGCCACGGCCCCCCCAGCCCCCGTCAGGGTCCATGTGCCTGTCCTCCAACCCCCTCCGCACTGCCCTAAACAGCAGTCCCTTGGTTTCTCATTCTATAACTCGGTTTGGGGAAGTCAGTGTAAGGCTGTTTTCGTCACTGGAAAATGTCTCTTCCCGTGGCCTGGCCTTGGTTCAGTGTATCCCCGACGTAGCTGGGCGCCCTGGGGTCTCCCGTCTGGAGAGGGAGACCCTGTGCCCGTCCGGCTGAACGGACTTCTAGCCCGTGTGGCCGGCCCCTTCCTCCTGGCCCTGCCCTGCCCTGGCCACCTCGCTGTGCCCACCGCCCGTCCCCTAATGTCTCATCTCTCCCCACGATTCCTCAGTCTCCCCAGAAGCCTTTTCAGACATCCTGAGCCTCCTTCCTGACACCCTCTCTCTGGAGTCCCATCTTCTCCTCCCTTCTCTGCTCTAGCCCCCTCTCCCTAGCCTGGGCGCCCTCTGCTCATTGTCCCACCTCCCGGTCTCCCCTGCCCACCCTCCCTTCCCTTTTCCGGGCCCTCCCCTGCAGCCAGGGCTGTCACCCTGCTGTTCCCTGCTAGTGGGTAAAGCACCTGGATTCCAATCCTGCCCCTCACCTGAGCCCTGTAACCCCACCCGCCCTCGCTGTGCCCTCAGTTTATCTCTAGGGGTGGGATAGCTCAGTGCACCACTGCGGCGTGTTGAAGATGAAATGTCCTGATCCGTGCTGACTATGCCATCCGTGTAGCCCACGCCTACCCTGCTGGACCTGGGTGCCGGGGGGCCCCAGCGAGCACAACCCCTGCTCCCGTGGAGCGGGCCTTCCGGGAGGGACGCAGAGCAGAGAGAAGGCACTCGTCAGCGTCCAGCTTTAGACTGTCCCCAGCTTCCTGCCCTTCCTCTGGGCCTGGGCCCTCAGAGCTCACCTCTGATTCTGCCAAGGGCTGGGCTGGCCGAGGCCACACAGCGCCCACTGGTGCCCACGGCCGGGAGCCTGAAGGCCCCTGACCCTCGAGGGCTGGCCTGGAGCACCGCCATGGGCCGTGGGAGATCTGAGAGTGGTGCTGGTTCCCTCTGCAGTGGTGTGTGAGTTGTAATTGGGGCGAATCGCAACTGTGGTGCGAATTGTAGCTGGTGTGAACTGGAACGGTGGTGTGACTCCTGTGCTTTGAAACAGAGGGTAGGGGGAGCCTGAACAGGTCGAGGAAAGCACCTGGGGCCTGGGGCTGCTCTAGTGAGGTCTGGGGGTGGGTGGGGGCAGATGCCTGCCTGGAGCTGGGAGGCAAGGGGGCTGTGCAAGGCCGGATCAGGCTGGGAGCATCTGAGTTTTCCACCGCTGAGTGCGATGCCGCGTGCACAGCGCGGACTTGTGCATGGGGTAGGTGGGAGCTGGCTGCGGCGGGAGGGAAGCACAGCGAGAAAACGTAGTCTTTGCCGCCCACAAAGCTCACAGTCTAGGAGCCAAGAAGCTTAGAGCAAATGATTTCAGTACCGTCCGGAGTAAGATAGCCACCACGCTGCGTGATGTGGTATCCTGAGCAGCGAGGGGGGACAGCTGGGAGAGGTGAGCTGTAGAACAGCCATCCCTTCTTTCTAAAAAAATGCTGCTTTTGGGGATCAGCAGATGGCATAATGGTTATGTCACTGGATTCCCATGTAATTGACTCTGGTTCAAGTCCTGGACCCAGTGGCTTAAAACTCACACTGGGCACGTGTGTGTGTGCGTGTGTGTATGTGTCCAAAATCTCAAAAGGAGAATGGAGGAGAAGGGATTGTGGTGTGGCCATCCCCCCTGAGGGGTGATTTCTTGCTTTCTGTTTCTCTGGTGAGTACACACGCCCTATAGCAAAAATCTCTGTTTTAAAAAATGTTGGGGGGGAGGGTAGCAGCAGTTGGCATAATGGCTATATCGCTGGACACCCATGTAATCGACTGCGGTTCGAGTCCCGAATCCGGTGTCTTAAACTCACGCCAGGCACATGTGCGTGCGTGCCCAAGATCCCGAGAGGAGAAGGGATTGCAGCGTGGCCATCCCCCCTGGGGGTGATTTCTCACTTTCTGTCTCTCTGTTTCTCTGCGTCTTTCTGGTGAACGCACGCGCCCTATGTATATATATTTTGCCGATTTGGTATAGTGGTATTTCTAAGGGTGTGTCACGTTGATTGATTTATTATTGGGTTGTTGGAAAAATCATGACACATTTTTGCATAGAAAAACAAAACGTTTATCATGACTTCCCCCACAACCCAGTATTATTGTGCTTACTGTTTCCAGACAGTCTCCCTACACCCGCTCCCCCTGCCTCAGCCTCCCCAGTGGCTGGCCTGTTGCAGGCGCGCCACGCCT